>NC_139346.1:160430993-160740993 GCF_055883805.1 Amblyomma maculatum
CACTGACATCTCTCCAGATCACACGGGTGTGTTCACATTTCGCGTTTATCGGAGAGAGATCCCGGAGGCAGGGATTTGATCCCGCAGCGGTCATTAAATAACTTCGACGTGCACGTTGCTTGCTTGCTTGCTTGCGTGTGTGTGTGTGTGTGTGTGTGTGTGTGTGTGTGTGTGTGTGTGTGTGTGTGTGTGTGTGTGTGTGTGTGTGTGTGTGTGTGTGTGTGTGTGTGTGTGTGTGTGTGTGTGTGTGTGTGTGTGTGTGTGTGCGTGCGTGTGCGTGTGCGTGTGTGTGTGTGTGTGTGTGTGTGTGTGTGTGTGTGTGTGTGTGTGTGTGTGTGTGTGTGTGTGTGTGTGTGTGTGTGTGTGTGTGTGTGTGTGTGTGTGTGTGTGTGTGTGTGTGTGTGTGTGTGTGTGTGTGTGTGTGTGTGTGTGTGTGTGTGTGAATTTGTGGACTGGTCTGTAGCAGACTGCAGTTAATGAAACTTATAACAAAAAGGAGGCAGCATACAGCAACAGTGAGGACACGAATACATGCTCCGGCCCTTATTGCCCTTCATGAACACACCATGTGTCGTTCCTCTTTGCGATTAATACACTACTTTCACGCTGTGAACTTTCAAATTTTCTCTTCTTGCCGAACACAGCATCCTACGACACTTGAGTGATTATTAAACGATTCGTAGTCACACACAACAGGGGACTCAGTTTATGGAGTATTCAGTACTTGACCAGTCCAGACTATGAACTCAGCGTCTCAGCAATGGGGAAACTTGGTTCGCGGCGGTGTTCAAGTTCCAAACTCGATGACCAGCAACAGTCGACTTCAGCCATCGCAATTACGTTTCTGAAGACGCCTGCTCTGGAACTGAGGTAATGAATGGGCGAATGCACGCTACCAACCCAGAATAGGTACCTTGCATTTCCACTGCAGGGACACGCTAGGCTAAACCGATACTAGTTAGTAGGGGCTGGGGACTGTAAGCTTTTCTCGTAGTGAAATGACACGAGATTCCCGCGTAGTTTCGCTATTGTATGGAGGGTCAATCGCGATTATCGAAATCACTGGTTCGAGGCAGTAGAAAATCCTCCTTATTCGTGCGAGCAGTCTGGAGTATTCAGTCTCTGGTTTGGTTCACGCGAGTTTCATATCTAATGCCGTTATAGATCCTTGCAAAACATGGTGAAACCGAGTACAGGCGTTTAGTTACAAAGTGGACGCCGATAGTCCTCACTCTAAGTTTCCACCCCTAATGATCCGGTATGCTTCATTCATTCACGAGCCCTCAGCTCACTTTCCTGATCTTCGCATCTAACTGCGAACACAATGTGAAAGTAAAGTGGTGTGGACGCATCACAAGTGTTCCTTTCCAACCAAAAGAGAAACAGCCGCTGCTGCTAACGGCGGATTCATCCTCTCTCAAGCTCTTACGCAGGAACGCGCACCTCACAAAACGAACTGAGGGCGAAAGGTGACTCCTTATCAAAAGTGCGCGAACATTTTGCGCCGCTGCTGTTGAGAATCGCTCCTAAGTGGCCGCGTGCCTACCTCAAAGTAGCGGCGGAAGAGTGGAGAACCAAACAGGCGCCACATTACGGCGGCCACGGTTATATGGGAGTTGATTACACTCTCATTTTCCTAGAACGACGCTGGCTCCTCCACGCAGCGTCTGCAACGCTTCTGTGTGGAAAAATGAGGAGAAGGAGGAATAGGAAAGAGATTGAGGGGAGGCGGACAATTTTAGTGAGGAACGCTGGTGGTGACCGCGCAAGCACTCACCCGCGGAAGGAGACAACCATGCAGTGCGCCGGTGGCGGCGTCACCTTCGCCCGCGCCGACTCGGAAGCAACTGAAGAGGGCGCAGCCTAGTATATAAGTCGTAATTGCTCATCACACCGCGGGAGCCGAAGAGAATAATGGCGACGCTCAAGACGCGACATCAAGCACTTTTCAAGGCCGCCGGCTGTTGTTCCGGGAGCACGGCCGAGCAGTGGCCCCTTGCGCGGTTGCTAACTCCTTTTTGTTGTACGTGTATGGGTTGTTGTTGACGATGATGATCATCATGTTTTGTCGTTTCCTCTGTCGGCACTGTAAACAAAAAAAAAAAAAAAAAAACCAAGGAGAGCTACTGGCTGGAAAACAAAAATGTAAAGTGGATGGCTTCATTCGCTAAGGGAACCTATGGAATTATGTGGCTTGGATGATGCCTAACAACAGGTTGCGTTGGGGCTCGAACACGGTGTTCGAAGTATTGGCCACCTGCTATATGTTGTTCTAGCTGAACTAGAACTGAAAGTGGGCAGCTCCCGTGTTGCATTACTACGTGCGGAAAGTCTGCTTCGAGTATATGCTCCAAGAAAGAAGGCTGAAACTCTAATCCGAGGTTCATCTGGTACTACCCGAACTGCTAACGCAGCTGAAAATGCTGAAAATGTGCCCCGGAGTACGCCACAACCTGAACTGCAAGCTCCGTGGGGGTAAAGGATCGGGATATTGGACTATCAGAGCTTTGCTTCGGTCTTTTCCATGGTTGTGCGGTGTGTTCTCTGACACTTAGGCGTATTTTTATCGTTTCTTTGGAAGAAGGCAGTATATTTAGTAGGGATCAAGAAAAGTCTATCTGTTTCTTTTTTTTTTTTTTTTTTTTTTTTTTTTTTTTGCACTCTGCGAGCGCCTTCAAAAGTTCACTCCTGGACCCCGATTCCTTCGCCATCACCATTACGGTCTCACTCCTCGTCTCGAGGTGACAACGTTGGGCTACCGCGTACGATTTTCGGAGGGAGGACAAGCAAGCCCTTGCGCATGCCATTGAGATTCACCCAAGCGTTGAACCTGTAAGATGCCGTGGATTCCTAGCCGAGAACGAAAAAGAGAACACGAGAAGGAACAAAACAAAAATAAAGTTAATAAACCATCCATACGAAAAGCACCAGTACATGAGACTGAGCAGAGGTGGTGGACGTTTCGTGTCCTCCCGTTGCTCTTCTTCCTTCCTCCTCGAGAGCGAAAATGTCCGCGTCGAAAAAAAAAAAAAGAAATAAAAGCCCATCACAGCCTGCTCCACGTCGCGTTGCTGGTCTCTTGGGCATCTCTCTGGACGAGGCGGTTGTGAAATTCGCTCAATCGTCAAGACGTCAGGCAAGCCGCGGTTGTGCGAGCAGAGACAGGTTGGGAAACGGGCTCCCTTCCTATATAATCGCAATGGCGGCAGCAGCTCCGGAATGCCGACTGCGGAACGCGAGCGCGCAAGCGCGAGCGGCAACGGCGCATTGCATGCGAGACGCGTCTTCTCGATCCGTCTGTGCGGTGGGGATGCATGCGCCCCCCCAGTAGTTCCCTGCAGGACTCGCGTGGTGCAGTTGGCGCTGCCCTGAAATGCGGAAGGCGCTGCGGCCCACTGCACTCTGTCTGGCGACGCTGCGAACGGCCAGTTTGGTGCACCAGCGTGTGCGGCAGCTAAGAGCACTCTAGGGTTGCATCTGCATCCTCTTCTGCTGCTGTTGGCGCTGATGAAATATGGTAGAAAATAAAAATAGTAAAGACTAAGATCTTTGAATTAGATTTGCTTTGGCGCAAAAATAAAAAAGGACGACGATGACGACACAGAAACAGACAAGGAAAGGAGAGAGGTACCTTATGTTGTCTTGTCTTTCTTGTCTGCTTCTGTGTAGTTCTTTTTTGCGCTAAAAAAAACTCTTAGTATGGACCGACTATAGCCCCGCAACGCCTACTAACGGTACCTGAAGAACAAACTTTCAACCTTGCGGCGGAGCAGAAAGCCTCTGAGTAAGGACCGTCGTTTCGGCAAGGGACTTGGATCATTCTGGTCGCCCAGATGTATATAAGACCTCATGCCGAAGCGGTGGTAATCCGCACTCAGGCTTCCTTGATCAGGGTGGCCTTGTTTCGTATACTGCACATCTAAACTGGCACTTATAAATTCGCTACTTTGATTTTTGTGATCGGTGGCTAATTTATCACAGAAATGTGCAAAACAATAGCGTTGTGAGAAGTGATTCTGGGATTTCAATATGACTGCATCTAAGTCGCAGTGACGTGCACTATCAGCGAAGAAAAAAGAACCTGTCGTATGCCGCATCCACGACGTATATCAATTGTTGCGTGCTTTATGCATGGTTATATGAATTGACAAGTGAATCGTTTTCCATCGAGTGGCCGTGAAAGTGGGATTGATAGAAGAGAGAAACAGGTACAATAGTGGAGGGCTGCGGAATCATTTCAACCACCTGGGTATCTTTGACGTGCACTGACATTAGTGAGGCGAGCAGGTCCTGGTGGCAGTTCCTGGCCCTACGGGGTTGGGACGGTGGGCCAACGCCGCTCCAAAATTTTATCTATTGTCAGGTGGTCGAAATTACTCCGTAGTCCTCCACTACGGCTCCTCTTTCTCTCTTTCCACTTTCACTCCCATCTTCTTCCCTTCCCCTACGGCGCGGTTCAGGTGTCCACAGAAACAAGTGTGACAGATACTGCGCCTTTCCCTTCCTGTGAACCAAATAACCAATGTAGGCCGTCATTGCACCCGGTGATGGTGGACGACGGCCGTTGTTGCGGCGCGCGTCTTTCTCTCCCTCCTCTTTTTTTTTCGTCTCTATTTTTCTCTTCTGTCCGCACGAGGCAGCGGAGGTGGCTCAGCTACAGAGCCAGTAGCAGGCCAGTGCATTTTCTTTTCCTTCTTCCTACAGCCACAACAACATCGAAAAGCGGCTGCCGTGGCTCCGCTTCAATGGAGCACCTTATGGGAGCAGTGAAAGGAATAAAAGGTTGATTTGGTTAGGTTTGTGGAGATTCAACATCCCAAAGCTACTCAGGATATGAGTTATGCAAAGGATAGAGAGATGTACATAAAAAAGGTATAGGGACTACGTACTATTAAGTGTTTAGAACAGCGACAACCGTGTGGGTTGAGCGAAAGTGTTTAGGACAGCGAAACCAATGACCGTCCCCGTTCGTCACGACGCTGCGTTCGTAAACAGAGAGTGTCAAGTAATGTTATCTCCTGTATTGTACAGTGCCGCATGCGAAAAAAGCGAACATATTTGCTGACCGTAGCATTGGCAACATGTTGGTGTAAGACAGTGTCCTCGGCTCATTTCCGAAACCAGAAGCTGTTAGATTTAACTGATGAGCTAGATGGCTTCTATTAAGCGTCAACATTCGTTGTATGGAGGTTAATTAATTTTAAAAGGTCCTTCAGCACGACACAAATGCACGAAGGCTCCTGAAACACTCACTTAGAGAGCACTAACCTGTGTTCGCCAGTGTGCAGGACGTCCATATGTAAACAAAAGTACTTCATTCCAAAATTCTCGCTTGTCCTTTGTCACTTGGAACTCCGGCTTATTTATACGAACTAAACCTTAGTACTTGTCTTTTATTCGAAGCCTATTTTGTCAGTCATGATTAGTCAAAAGAAATCCTGGAGTCGTTACAGAATTGGAACTGCACTGTCACTCAGCAAGGTTTACAAAGTAAGCTATGTAATGCATATGTCTTTAGTAGGGAATAGCTCAAGGTCCTCTCAAGCTTAGGTCGATTACTTTCTTTGTTTTCATTTTTTGACCCATGTATTTCAAGCAAAGTTTCACCGAGGTGCACGCACACGCTCAAAAGTGTATTCCCCGGGGCTATCTGCTCTGCAAAGAAGGTGCCCGGCTGGGATGTAGGAACATGTGTCTCGTCGGCATTTTCAAAATGCACCGCTGAACTGGTTAAGAGCTTTAGACCCTTCTTCGCGCACACCCGTTTAGCGACCTTTGCTCGGCAGCTTCTGGCAGGCGTGAAGAAATGCGACGACTCCGGAAGGGGTCACACGCTAGTATCGCCGAGAGAGGTTGTTACAAGGTTCTTCCAAGGTCCTGACAGGTCTTTCGGCGGCTTGTTTATCCCTAGGTGCTTCTTTGATGCCACTTAAGCAATCATGCAATGCCTCACCTTTTTGCCAGTCTCTCCAGCAATAACCGTTGCTTGCAGCTATATCAGAGGAAACTGTTGGTGTTTGGTACCGAGGCTATGTGAGCTATAATTCCCATGATTCAGAAAGCAATATCGCGTTAAGTATAGCCATGTCGTTGGGTCACACAAAGACGTAGCTGTTGCACCGTGATATCTAGCGGTCAGGTCATGAATCCATCCGGCTTTATGATCCAACCGGCTCCGTGGTGAGGCGAACGATCTCGTGAGACTATAGCCGCATGCACAATGGCCTGTGGTAATACAAAACAAGACTAAACGCAACAAAAAAACACGCCGATACGAACTTGCTTCTCCGGGGCTTTCGACGCCAGGACGATTAGATTCACTGAGCGCGTGATGTGCACAGTGAATCCGAGACAGTGGGCAATCGCAAACCGATTGCCCACTGATCTGTCTTATACCGCTGCAGGCTCGGCAGTGGCGCGGCTCTCTTGTGTGTCGAGCTTGGAGAGAACGACTAGACCGGTGAATAGCGGTTCCTATTCCTTGCCGGAGGACGTGCTGCGGCTATTGAAATCCTTTCCGCACGTGCTCGAGACGCGGCGCCGATCCTTGAACGATGCTGCAGGAAAAGGGCGCGCGGCCGATTGGTCGCTTTCCCACCGACCTTTCGGACAAACGCTTCCGGACTGGCTGCATGCGTCTTGCATATTCACGGCAGTTTGTTCCATCTCGTTTTATTTCTGGCCGACACACGTAGCCATTTAGACCTGTTGGGACTGAAGTTTGGTTACGGGCTGCAATGAGCACTGTGCTGTGGTCAACCCGTAAGCAATGAAAGGTTCTTAGAGGGCAAGATTATTCAGCTAATTACTATGCCAAAACCTTATGCACATTTGGCACCTCTTAGAATATTTCGGGTTTATATCGATCACCTGGTCCTGGTTATTTAGTCCGCGGGTGAATACCAAATTTTGCTGAATATTTCGATTGGAGTGCACGTTACGGTGTTTCGGGTCGTCGACATTAATCAGGAGCCATCCGCTAAGGTGTGGATCATACTTTATGTGCAGTTTCGAAACTTTAAACCTACGCCATACCATACCATACCATACCATACCATACCATACCATACCATACCATACCATACCATACCATACCATACCATACCATACCATACCATACCATACCATACCATACCGTACTATACCGTACCGTACCGTACCGTACCGTACCGTACCATACCATACCATACCATACCATACCACATCGCACCGTACCGTGCGATACTACATCACGCTACTACAACCACCAGAAATATATTGATATAAAGCCTGGTTGGAAAGTACTGCTTTAAATTTATATTCCCCCTTGATCCAGATTGCATGAATGAGATAACATGTTCCAATTAGCGATGTAGCAGTCCTGTTGAAGAAGAACAAAATAGTAATCTCGGACTTCTCACACCCTGTCTCTTCTGTCCTGTGAGAAAGGCTGTTGTAATGCTTACATGTGTCAGGGCACCCGTTTGACTAAACCTAGGATGTTTTTAAGAGCGCCATTCCCCAGTCTTCCTCAAGATCAGAGCCTAAAAAACTCCTCTCTGGGTTAGTCGGCGTTCTTCCATGACATGAAAGGCCATGCACTATATGCAAAAAAACTTGCAATGTCCTGCCCAGGACAAGTTTTGTCCCAACGTGCATGCAATACCGCAGACTGATGGGCGAGTTGATACGACATTCTAGGAAAAAGACAGCGCTGTCTCTTGTCCCTTCCTCCCTCGTGTTTGTGCTAGTGCGCTGCTTTTTCCTAGGTTGTCCATATGTGCCCCTTTACATCTTTCGCGCGGCGCCTACAAGACACCATTCAGGACGCGCTAACTTTTAGTTCCGAAGTACTGTGACTGGCGTCATTTATTTAGATAAATTTATTTGCGTGGCAATCGCTTTAGCGATATCCGCTGGAGGTACAACAAACACAGTAATACCCGCTGTCGTTTTACCACGGCTACATGGGATACTTTCGGTCAATTTTCACTCTTCTTCCGCTGGCTCAGAACGAAAAGGGGGGATGTAACATAGGCCGGAAAAGGACCTCATTCTTCTTGCGGGGACTTCACTTCTTGCGGCACTTTCTGGCGCACCATCCCCACAACTTTGTGGCGGCGTCGTCATCCACCTATCTGAAATGAACGCGTAGCTATGTAACGGAGACATAGACGGGACGGTATATGGATGAGAAGCGACGGCCGGTTCGACTTGTGCATCGCATCTGGGATCAGGACAATAGAAATCGATGACCGCGCACATCGTCAAGGAACATCGCTTCTAAAGGCACGGCGTCCACGGGACAATGGAGAACGAATACGGCCATAGCGTCATTCATGGCAACGTTTTCCTCCAACGCCCATGCCGGCGCACATTAAGATCATCCGCATCCTCCTATAGCATCGATCAGCAGCGTTAGGAGCAGCAGCAACAGCAGCAGCAGCAGCAGCAGCAGTCAGTTGCTTCTTCGTCGGAGGTCGAGCACCCTGTCTCAAAAGAGAGAGAACAAAAACATAAAACAAAGCAAAAAAAAAGCATAGAAAAGCACCGCCGCAGAGATCTCACGTCGCCCCCACCCGACTTAAAGCAAGCAAGCATGCGCGCAGGCACGCAGGCAAGCACAGCGCCGCAGGAAGAGACTCGCCGAGCGGATTTGCGGCGGGGTCCTGTTATCCTTCCTTCCTCGTCGCGCCGGCGGCGGGGCCTCCCTCTTAAAGTCGGACAAGTGCATCTCTCACGTCGCGTTCGAAGACAACGACGACGACGGCGACGACGACGCCAAGTTCAAGTTCGAGGTTAACGGCGAGCTAACTGGCTGCGCAACGGCGGCCGCTCAATCGCTCTCGCTGCTGCTCGAGCCGGAACTTTTCTTTTCGCCGACCCGTTATCCGACCGGAAGTCTGGCGGCGGCCACCACGCTGACCCCCCTCCGGCTTCTTTTCTTCTCCCGAGAGAGATGTCGTTCTTTTGTTTTAAGTTCGCCGCGCGCTGCGCGCGAGCTTTTGTACCGACCCTATCAGTGCGATGGCATATGCATCCGTCGTGAATGCATGCAGCCGACCGGTATGTGGCGATGGGGCCCGGTTGTATATTGCAGCGGCGGCGGCGGTGGCGGCTGTGGCGCCAGCGCCCTGCCCACAGGAGTACCGAGTCGCCGAGGTCAGATTGCGTCTTAGCGGATAATCAGCTGACTGTTTTCCGCGGTCATTTATTTCTTCTTTGGCCATCGCAGATTTTTTTATTATTATTATTCAGCTTTCTGTGTAGTGCGAGAGGAGCTTCTATCTTTTCCTCGCTTTCTGTCCGAGAGAGAAGCATGAATGAAGCGACGGATTAGAACAGATGGTTCTCTTTTTGTATTCCTTCGAACCGACGGTTGCGGCTCAACGTTTCCTTGCCAGCTTTCACGGGAAAGAGGGAAGGCGACGGAGGAAGGGAAGGGGAAGGGGGGAGCGTGACCTAGCCGGCCTGGCCACATTTGACAGTCAAGCACTCTGAAGTTGCGGAGCTTTTAGTTTTTCTTCTTCTGGAACCCTAAACACGAGAAAGCATCCAGGGGACGTTTTTGTCTCTCTAAACATATAAAGCTTCACAGTCAGGCACTTAGCTAGTCTCGGTCGCCTTTATTTTTTTTTTTTTTTGTCCTCTCTGTTCGTGGACGTATAGTTTCATGAACGGTGAATGACCATCCATTGCAACTTAAGATAACAGACCGCCGCTCTGGTTCGATGTGGCACGCGTTTCCACTGCCAAACCGAGCACGGCCGGATACCTTTCTGCGCCCAAGTACTTGCGTTTGGTTACAGGAAGTGATTGCCTTTAACCCCTTGCGGTTCTGGTCTAGTTGAAAACCAGTTTACCCTTTAAGCGCGCTGAAAATGTAACTAATCGTGCGCAGGCTTTCGCTGATAGCAGCTGATATCGCTTTAATTCTCGAGCCAAAGGAATGGATGCACATTTGAATACTTCCTGTGCAGTAACAGAGAAAGATCACGTGCGTGTGCTCACCAAGACAAATACCGTAAATGCGGGTTTACAGCTCGTGGGTTACACACGTTTAAAGTTAGAAATTCGGAATTTGTGGACCGTCCCTGCGCGCAGATCACTCAGCATTCTCTCTCTCTATCTCTCTCTCTCTCTCTCACACACACTTTTAATATCCGCCTGTTCTGCAAATGTGCCCAAAGGGATTCAATATATTGTGAAATCTAGATTTTTCTTTTTTTTTTTTGCCAAAATTGAACACTGCTGATTACTCACTGGTGCAGGCTGCAATCCGGAAACTACGGTAGCAACGGACAAGTTCACAGTTACGGTAGGTTCAGGGTCAGAAACCCATTGCTGTAGTCGTTCACGCTCCCCTAAGCAAGGAGAACACCGCACGTGTATGTGGCATGGATTTTGTAACAGCTCAGAACAAATATTTCGGAATACATACACTGACATTTAGCGGTGCAAACAAAAATGAATTAAATAATGACAACAGGCAAGCCGATTTTAATCAGCTTTTCGGCTGTTAGCTGTGAACAGTGTTGAAAATACACAATCAGGCAATGTTAGTGTAGAATATAAGATGCAGAAGAGAAAAATAAAAACATTGATGATAACGCATAACACGTGCGAAATGCCGATGAGTCATTTTGCTAAGAAACACTGCAGCATTCTAAGTAAACCTCACAGTCCTCCCGCTTGCTAGTCTGATAAATACAGGATATATTCACGGCTACCTTTCTATCATTTTACTCAACTATTGTAAAATGCCGTACAAGATTCTTTAACACGGCTGGATTTTTATACGCTCTGATAAGACTCGTCTAAAACAGTCATTTATCGACAGTTTCTTTCGGCTGCCAAACCCATCGAATTCCGTCCATTATTCTTGGACCTGCGGGGTCTTTACAAGCATGTTGTTTACAACGCGCTCGTTATCCAAGAAGCCCTGCGACTGCAAGATGCAAAGAACATTAAAGCAATAAATATACCTGCATTATACGAATTCCCCAATACCTGCACGGCAACCACTTTAACTCTGTCAAGCCCGCATTTTCTTATACAGCTATGGGGATTCTTACTTTAGTTTCATTACACCCCTCCCCCCTCCCTCTCATGCAACCAAAATAAATGTACAGACTGCTGCGCACATTTGCGATGTTCGTGAAATGGGAGGGTGTGACAAAATGAGGACGCCAGGGCCCAATGGCTGCAATAAAAATCAACTCGGCACATGCTCGTATACCCCATATGACGCCCATCGGTAGAGCGAAAGGAAGAATATGGCTACACGGTATGAAACGAAACTGAAGAAGTGTTGAGGGAAGACATAGTTCGCAAGTCAAGCCAACGTTTCAACAAAAGGATTTGTCTTCGTCTCGGCTCTTCTTCGTCACCCAGATCGCGGCCGGACTCAACGCCGCCTCTGCTCGAGTCCGGCCGTGCAAGGATGAAGACAAGCCTTCTTGTTGAAACCATTGGCGATCGGCTTGCGAGCTGAGGCACCCCTCAATTATTGTTCAGTTTTTTTTTTCATACGTGATGCCCCTCGAAGCATATATGATTCCATGCAGGAAAAAGAGGTTTTTATTGACCTGAACTTAACTCCAACTGTGAAAAGCAATGAAAAGCCTTGAAACGCTTTTTTTTCCTGGTTTATTAGAACGGATCGCTTTGCACATGTCTCTCAGTTAATCCTGATCGCACCAGTACAACCTTCTAGCTTGCACCTGTTTTGCTTCTGTTCTGCGGAGTTATGCAGTCATGTATACCCGAACATCATCAACAGCTGGCCACCAGGAAATCCCTTGTCTTTATCGTGGGACCGTATACGGGGGAGGAGCATGGAGGCATCCCTTTAATACTGTGTCCGAAGATACCACCTATAAATGCAAATGCGTCCATTACACCCACGTCTAGCGCGATCAAGAGCACATATTCGGATTTTCTTTCTACTATTACTCTTTTTAATTATTTCACACACACACACACACACACACACACACACACACACACACACACACACACACACACACACACACACACACACACACACACACACACACACACACACACACACACACACACACACACACACACACACACACACACACACACACACACACACACACACACACACACACACACACACACACACACACACACACACACACACACACACACACACACACACACACACACACACACACACACGCACGCACGCACACACACACACACACACACACACACACACACACACACACACACACACACACACACACACACACACAAGGATAAAATTGGAGACCCTGAGGCCGCGTGTCCTTTTCCTTTACACGACAAGAATCCTTGCCCTGTGCGCCCTTACGTCGGCGAAGAATGACCGCGCTTTGACACAGAGAAAGCAGGCTGCCAACCTGCTTCATGAATTTATGCTTTATTCTTCTTTTCGCCTTGACTTCGGTCAGCGGCTCGACGTGGTTCCCATCGATCATGAAGGCGTGCTGGTGGGCACGCGTACGCTTTCCACCGAGCTACAGCTTCCCCCAAAACACGCGGAGCAGGCTAATTTGCGAATCACGACCGACGAGGCATTTGTTCTCACCGGGGGTCATTGATCACTGGTGAACGCAAACTGGCGTAGGGCGAAATAATGCCGACAGGTCGACGAGCCACGCATAGGACACTGGTGCGTCTTGAGAGCATACTTCGAATATGTGGGCTGCCCTTCCACCGAGCGCTGTGCCCTTCTCCTATATGCTTCGATACATTTGGGCATCGGAAAGAGAAAATGGGACCCAAAAAAATCATAATAGAAGTCACCCCGATGTTCGGAAGTGCGTGAAGCAAGTGAACACGGTCAGGAAAGAACGATTAAAGCGGTGAAGGTTAGAAGATTCGCTGATTTCATCTGTAGCTCTTCCCTCCTTTCAGCCCCCAATCCAACTCTCTGCGGTCCTGCCGTACTTAACTTCCCAACATCCACTCAAACTTCTTGTATGCATGTTTCTTTCTACGTGGAAAGGGTTTCTCGTAACCCCATAGGCACAGAAATCGCCGGACTTGCCTTCTATATACTTCCAGTGGAGAGAAAGTGAACATGGAAAAAATCGACGGCCGCGAAGGCGAGGTCGGCGGGCTTCCCACCACGCGGGGGAACCCCGCCCAGCCAAACGATGATTCTACACGCTTGATGGCGCAGCAAACAGATATCGGCGCGCACTGTCTTTGCCACGTATATCGGCAGCCGGCCGACAAAGGGCGAGCAAAGAAGGCGTCTCGGAACACGGCTGTTACTGGTTCACTGGCCTACAAATGGACGCGGTGCGCGGCCTGTAAGTCGTCTGAAGGGTCCTTTGCATAACACAGGCACGCATTACGCACGGTTCAAGAAGCGTATGACGGGGATAGGCCAGTCGAATGGCGGCGCATCGGAACGTTTTATTGATGAGGTCGGGTGTTTTCCTCTTTCGTGCTGGAAGGGGTAGCGAAACATGCATGCGACTGTGACGAACAGTGCAACTTCTGTACTCGAGATGTGCCTGGTCGCTCGCTCGCAGCCACCAATCATTGTGACGCAGACTTAATGGTTATTGATAGGCCTCCCGCCTCTCGTGGGTCAGTGATACGAGAGCGCATTGATGCGGTCAGTGTATCAGGTCGGTTCTGCCATCTCGATGGCCCCCTATTCGTAGGGTGTGGTCGCATTCTGGATGGGGTGAAGCCTGCGCATAGGCGACGCCGGGCTCTAAATTTGTAAATACGCTCAAATTGTAGCAGCTGCATCATCAACATGGTGTTCGTTTTCGCGTTTAAATTAGTTGGCGCCCAGTCCGTTTTAAGCTCCAAGTATAGGATAGCAGTAGTGAGGATAGAATGATGATACAGCTACTGTAAAATATGGCCTGCTCTTTTCGCTCCCTATCAACCCTCCGTTATCAGGCAATAAAAAAATTAGCTGTGGTTTAGACTTAAAACTGGATGGAAGCGGAAGCTTCTTTTGCCTGCGACATTATTCCCCTGTCACGCCCTATCAGTGTAGGGCGCTACATTATTGGGGACACTTAAGCAATAGCGTAAGCTACCAGCCCACATAATAAGTATTGATTTAACCAAGACGTATGGACGTGCCTGCGTGTCCTATGGGTAACGTGAATGCAAACGGTTCTGGCAGGCTGATACTGATATCATCCTCCCAATGAAAGGAGCAACCTGAGTTGTCAGCTCCTGCCCGCGGCACATGGGTAACGCGAATTCAAATGACATGGCAGGCTGATTCTAATGATTATCCTCCCATATGAAAGGAGAGGCCCGAGTTGGCGCTCTTTCAGGTACCCACCGACACTGACGCTGAAGGCTCGAGCTGGCTAGTGAAGCTGGAGTAGTGAAGCTACTGCTTTAATAATAATAATAATGATAATAATAATAATAATAATAATAATAATAATAATAATAATAATAATAATAATAATAATAATAATAATAATAATAATAATAATAATAATAATAATAATAATAATAATAATAATAATAATAACAATAATAATAATAATAATAATAATAATAATTCAGCTCAGAGCTATGCCTGTTTACAGATTTGTATGCACGAAAGATTTCAATATTCTGGAGCCCTGGTAAGCAAGCTGCGGATAACTCGTTTCTGTTTCTTTTTTCCTCGACGCACCTTTTTGCACTTTTCAGTGCTAAGTGGCAGAGATAAACATGATATTACATTACATTTTATAACCTGAACAGAATCCTAAGCGTGGTGTTGCATAATATAAGGCGACATAAACACACTTAAAAATTTATGCCTTTTTTTATTCACATAATGTTTAGTTGTTGACTTTGTTGGATTTGACGCCCCAAAGCGACTCAGGCTATGAGTGGCGCTGTAGTGGAAGGCTTCGGAGATTTATACCTCTTGGTGTTCTTGAAAAGTGCACTGATATCGCACATTACACGGACTACACGGACGCCCTGCTGTCGGCTAAATGTTAGCCATTTGCTAGTTCATGCCTGGTGCGTTTCATCCTTGTAAAAATTTATTTGCAATAAGTTTTCATTTACCCTATGACAGCCACTTTACGCTCAAAGTTCTGTTTAGTGTTTTCTTTTAGCAAGCACCATCCGGTGCTTGCTAAACTACTTTCTACTTTGGCTCATCTAGTTCACCTACAGCATACTTCCGTTATATTCTACATTTCATACATGTTGGTATTTATGAAGAAGACGAGAAAGAAGGACACAAGGCACACACTGCATTTCTCAGCGTTCGTAAACCTGTCCTAAGTCGCACTACACCTGCCTAGTGGTATCTGCAAAAGTGTGAAGGCATTTCAAATGATGCAACCGCGATACTTCAACGGGCATACTTATCCCATATACATGTTCTCAGAACCCTCCTTTTAACTTTTTTTACCGGATACCCAGCCTCGTTATAACGGCGGCAAACGTTTCTTGGACCAAACTATAAAGAGTGCTTGTTAAGAGCGGTTTCAGTGATCGCGCAGTATGTGCAATGCACGCGGACAGAACTGCTGAAAAAGCGTAGCTGCTTTGCTGCTCTCTGAGCCTCATCTCATTCGCCTTCTTCCGTGACCTTCAGCAACGTGTTGATATTTCTTGTTCTTATTTCGGTTTGGTGCATTCTTCATTCCAACGCAGGAAAGCGCGTGCCCGGATTGAAACCACGCAGCTACGTATAGCGTTCTCTGATATCGCAGTTTTGATGTTTAATTCGAAGCGGTCTCGCCGCGCCCATCTCGAGCACGCACCTCTCTGTAAGGCGAGCAAGAGAACAACGGCTGGGGCGACACGTATTCAATCGCGCGCGGAGATTAGCGCGGGCCCCTGGCTGCAACGAAAGACTACCGCATGCGAGCGAACGTCTTCCGTGTTCGCGGTGATCCGTCATGAGCGCATTCAACGTCGCTCCCTCTGCGTACGCGCTGCATATTTGCCGCTGTTGTTGTTGACGATGATGATGACGACGACCACGATGCTGCCGTAAGAGAGTCCCCCGCATGGCCTTACCAAAGCATTGCGCGCATTCGTTCCTTGCTCTCTCTCTATTTATCTCTCTCTCTCTGTGTGTTTACATTGCGTAGCCCTCGCTCACGCGTTCAGCATACCTCAGGAGAGAGAGTTTCAAAGAGGGGGGTGAAACGCTAGAGCGAAGCTCCCATCTCGCGCCGGGTGTTCAGGGCCCCACTCACGTACGCCCGTTCCCGATCCCGTTAGAGATCGCATGACGGAAGCGAGCAGTGTATTTCAAGGGCGCCGGCACGAACGCCGTGCCACAACCGGCTTGCGGTCGAATTCGTCGCGCTCATCGTTCCTTGAGAGCGATGAGAAGAAAGAGTTCCACATGGATCATTGTAGTTCCGGAAGAGTGCTTGAAGTAGTTCGTGCCCAACTAAACGGCGCATGTAGAGGCCGGAGACAATAAGCTACTCTGCGTTCGTCTAGGTCATGTCCGTGTATCTGCGACCTGGGTCCGTATTCACAGTTTGTGTCGTTTTCGGAGGTGTCGCTATCATCTTGACCTCGAATCATCTGAATGGTGAAAACGCTGGAACCGGAAGTGGGAGTGACATCTGGTTCCAGTGTTTCCTTCAATCAAATGACTCGAGGTAGAGGAGGTTCTTCAAGTGCTATGTCTGTCCCATTCTCTTGTCTAGGCTTCGTGCCGTTGCGCTACATCACTTGAAGATGTCAGACCAACTAGCCCTCCAGTTCATGTTGTAAAGGAGGTAACGACCCGTCTGAAAGCGACGCAAACTTAGAATACTACAGACTCTGTTTGTCCCCACTACTGTGCAGGGGCCTTGTTCAAGTGCGGTAGCTCAGAACTGTGTTATCATGTGAATGGCACAAATGTCGAGCACGCTGCGGATGTATACCAGCAGATATTCTCGACACGCTGTGAGTAAATGCATGCTCGATTCACAGCGCTAATCCTGCATTTCAAATTCCTACATTACGATGCCCATTATAATAACATGCACAAGTCCAAGTCGATTTGTTATATAAATCCCATAAATTATCAAATTTATCTGAAACCTTCAGCTGTAAAAAAAAAAACAATCAAAAAGAAAGCAACAACAAGTAGTCGTGTGTTTTAATAAAAGTGTTCGCACATCTAAGCAACAAACAAATAGTCATGAACTGTGAACTTGCAAAAATGTTAATGGTCATATTTTGCCTTGTGAAAATATCTGCAAAGCCATTTTGAATACGTAACGGCATCGAATAGATCAAGCTTTTCAACGTACACGATGTCAAAGCGCTTCCATACAGCTTTGTAAAAGAAAAATAAGGTGCGCATTTTTCTGAAAATTGTGCTACTTTAATATTTTCCCGGGACCTATTAGATGAATCTCGCACTACTGATGCATACCGAGAGTTTCTGAAATATGCTTAAAGAAAGAGCGTTTTAAAGAATCGTCATCAAGGACTCGGATAATTTGGAGAGCGACGCAAGGGAAGCCTCTTAGCTGTGCTGGTGGACAGGCTGTGGTTCTTTAGCCTAAAATTTATAGAAATTTTGAACAGAATCTTAAAATTTCCAGGTAGTAACTGGTATAATATTAAGAACTTCTAAAACATAGAGAAATAAAAATTTAGGCAGGTTCACTACATTCACAGTATACGTCTAGCACATAAAAAAAAAAAAAATCCGCTGATTTCAGTATCTGCTACAAAACGATGCCTTCGGAATGCGCTCCCGCCGATTTGCGCAAGGTCAGTGTCTCTGCCCGCACTGCTGATAGAAATTCCAACCGACCCTTTCTCTTTGCTCTCAGTTAAGGCAAAAAAAAAAAAAAAGGAGACGAGCGTCTGTCGCACCGACATTCCCCGCGCCCGCGGCGGGAATATGATTGACCGAGTCTGCGACGCGCTCTGTTGTCTGCATACATGAGCGCTGCGGTTTGTTCCTTTTCGATCCCTTTTTCGGGGCAGAGTGTTTCAAGGGCCGCCGCCAGCAGCGACGTTGGGCGCGGGCCGCAATAGAACGTGTAGTTAAGAAAGCAGCGAGACGCTCATTTTGGCTGTAATGAATTCCGGGCTAAAGCGCGAAGAGTTACGAGGAAGGAAGCGAAAACTATAAGCAAAACGAAACGGCGCATTCTTAGCAGTCGCTAGGATGATGCTCCTACGGCACTGCAAGCTTTCTCACGACCACGCCTTCGCTAATAACCACGACATGTAACGCGGATGAACGCATTGGCGAGACCGCCGCTCGCCACAGTAGGGCAGACCCGTAACCGAATAACCTGACAAGGAACCCTTTTCCGGTTGGCATTAGAAGGCTTTAGCATACCGTTAGGGCGTCATGATGCGCTAAGGCCAACGTGTAACGCGAAGTTGCAACCGCGTCTTTCATGCGTAACTGTGCGCCCAGTCAGTTCTGATGGCATGACTGCCAGTGTGGATACGGTATACACATAATTAGCCACGCCATGTATGTCGGGCCGCACCAAACTCTACTAAAGCACACCACCGTTCCCGTGCAATGGTATATACCACATTCTAGAATCTTCACAATGTGGTACGGAGGGGCACCTGATGTGTGTTATAGGTTTGGTTTGGCTAGGTTTGGTCTGCAGAATTTAACGCGCCGAAGCGACTCAATCTATCAGGGACACCGAATAAGAGAGCTGCGGAAAGTTTCATTGAGGACAACCCAGAGGGCTATGGAACGAAAAATGGTAGGGGTAACATTAAGAGATAGAAAGCGTGCAGAGTGGGTCAGAGAAATAACTCAAGTTACCGACATTCTAGTAGAAGTTAAGGAGAAGAAATGGACATGGGCAGGACATGTAGTGCGAAGAGAGGATAACCGATGGTCGCTGAGGGTAACAAACTGGATTCCAAGGGAAGGAAAGCGTAGCAGGGGGCGGCAGAAAGTTATGTGGGCGGATGAGATTAAGAAGTTCGCAGGGGTCAAGTGGATGCAGCTAGCACAGAACCGGGTTAAGTGGAGAAATATGGGAGAGGCCTTCGCCCTGCAGTGGGTATAATCAGGCTGATGATGAGATGATGATGATGGAAAGTTTCGGCCACCTCCACACAAAATTCCCTCCAGACACTTTTCATTCGTCGATAACGAAACCTCCTTGCGCACATCAATATAACCGTCAACTAAATGACTGATAAAATTGTCATTTTTTTTCCTGGTTGCTCTCTACCTATAAAGTGGTCTGCGCGAGAAACTGCCGATTTCCATTCAATTCAATTCGATTTTATTGCACCATGGTTGGCATTCACTACAACATGCATATATATAAAAGGAAATCTCAGAGTCAGAAACTGTATCGGGATCTCTTATCGTGACTGTGTAGTGTTCAGCATAGCTATGAGCTTTCGTTTTCTGTTACTTGTGCGACATAAAAAGGCTCTCTGTTCTCGTCTCTTCGTGATACCGTAGCAAAAGAAAAAAAAAGACATCAAAAGAGCATTTCTGCGTTATTGCTTCCCAAGGCAGAAGACAGCGCTCTCCGGAGAATACTGTGGATAAAAAAAAAAAAAGAAAAGAAAAACAGCAGATGAAGAAATGTGAAAAAAAGAAGTGACCTGAATAAAGTTCCAGCTATAGTGATATATTTCTGAGTTATGATTTACTTTTTAGCTCAACCATAACCAGCTATAGTGATATATTTCTGAGTTATCATTTACTTTTTAGCTCAACCATTGCCCCCCCCCCCCCCCCCTCTCCCTTCATCGCTTGCTCACTTTTAAATGCACTCTTGTTTGGTACCTGCAAAAGGCAGTTGCAATTTACCCATCATTTTTTCGATATTCTTGCCATCTCGAGTTTACCGGGCTCACGGGACGGGATATCAATCTGTCGTCGCAAACAGGTGGCGAATCGACCAGCGTAGGAAGATTGCTCCTTGTAAATCAGTTCAAGAGCTTTAGCGAAATCTGCATATGTTCCCTTCGATAAGCAGTTATTAGCCTTAGTTTTCTCCATAACGAATGACATAGGTCATTCTGAAACAAAAAACTACAGTATAGGCAGCTTGTTTCACGTTATACTATATGGCTCAACGCCGACGCTACTCGGCTCCCACCAAAGGCGTCATAACGTGGTTTCAGAATTTCAGCGGTAAAAACATGGCTTACGTAACTGCGGAATTTACATCGAGCGCAGGCAGTTCACCGTTCTCATATCATCATTTCATGTTATTCTAATGCGGCAACCATTGCTGGCTGCAGAGGAATGCAGCGCTTCACCAGTCAAGTGGTTGAGAAAATAATGAAGTGAACGTTTACCAGTGCGTAGCTAGTTTATCGAAAGCCTCAAGGTAACTTGCCTTTAGTGGTGAATAAATTCTCCATAAAGGTATTTCAACTTTTCCAGAAGAGCTGGTAGCGTATGCGAACTAGCCTCTCGACACATTAGGCTCTCCGACGAGACACTTCGCCTTGACAGCGATCTGGTGTCGCCTTGGTGCTGCAATCCGGACGTCATCTCTACGCACAGAGGTGCACAGAGAGACGACTTCGACATGGCCGTCAGTGTCACTTCTCAATCTGATTAGCAGAAGTTGATTGCAGAGAGACGACTTCGACATGGCCGTCAGTGTCACTTCTCAATCTGATTAGCAGAAGTTGATTGCTACTGTAATCCGCTCGCTCTCGACAGAGCATCGTGGATTCCAGGCTACGAACTGGAAATTGAAGCGAAACACGAAGCGAAAGTCCCACCACGGACCCAAATAGGACAGCCATTTTCATTTATATTGCGCAGTGTTGCCAGACACGTAGCTTTTCCCAGAGTTGCGAACAGCACAACACGGCGTATAAGCCACCTTATTACAGCCTATATAATAATACATGCCGTGGGCACGGTCTTGCCTTCTTTCTGCAGGATGGCAGAGAGCTGGTACCTACATATGCAACGATTTCAAATAGAGAGGTTTAATTATTATCGATTATGCGTTCCCTCTAATGCCAAAAGCTCGACGAGGTTCATCCGCTTGGTGAAAGCTGCGCGGGCACTCAACAAGTTTTTAGTTTTCGTTGAAGAACTTAAGACACCTCTTCTTGCGAACGCCATCTCTGTACTTTGTTGATAGTAGGCAAAGGCTCACGGTGCCACCATCGGGTGAATCGAAAACACATCATTCCGCCTTTTCTTGGCCAGTTCAATCGAAGCAAACGCTGCGGCGGCCATCGACCTCACACCGGACGGAACACGCGCGCATCGTCACGAGCAGAGGCCGTCCATCCTAACGGGAAGACATAAAAGTGCCTCCCTCGGGCCGTCGAATCTTCTCCTCTCTGGACAAACATTGCTCGCCCGCTCTGCCAGCAACGCCGCTTTCTTCCTCGGCCACTGCGCCGGGGCCAATTCGCGAGCGGCTACGCAGTCGACGACGCTGAGGTTTCGGAATGCCATCGGAATTGGTCGTTGGGACGACGGAGGCAGCCCCCCAACCTTCGGCCCCTGTCGACACCGCCTTCTTTTCCACTGCGCAATTCAGTTTTCTGTTGTTCCGGGTGGTGGCCGGGTCTGCTGGTGTTCGAGTCTTTCCGTGTGGAAGTGCGGCTCGCTGTATTCGGCAATGGCCGCACCGTAGCTCAAAGCCGTTGCGTCCGCACGCCGCACTACCCTACGCACAAAGTTTGCGTGCACTGCGGCTATATGTATATGTGGCTTGAAGTACGCGCAGACGCGGCGTACAGACGGGACGGAAATGTACGGTTATTCGAGCACAGTACGTCGACAAGACGCTAAAGTTACTGTCAGAGGACTTGAGGAGTCGAAGAGCTGACAGAGCGAGGCTGCCTGACCCTTACAACTGTTGCAACTCTCACGGTTTCTGCCTGTCAGCACTGAAGAGTGCGCGCACGGCCGCTCACATTTCTGGTTTCGCGATTTCTCCTATTGTCGAGGGCGTGCCGCCCTTGTTGCGGTTGTTCCTTTCTGTGTGCGCTGAGGTTCGGGAGAAGGAACGAAGGTTGTCATTATACGCAGATCTCAATGCGTTCACTGATGCTTTCTTTTAGTTATTCCCCTCTATTTTCCTCTCGCTGTCTGTGATTGATTTAGCCTTTTATATGCTGGCCATGCCGCAAGATCATGTGACAAATTCTTTTTCCTGTCCGAAATCGGCTATGTAACGATGTTCAAAGCAGAATGGCAGAAAGTGAACGGTGAGACGGATTTAAAGGGACGTTGTGGACAACTTGACCCTTTGTAGTATGGTATGGTATAGTGTGGTAGGGTTTCGTATGGCATGGTGTGGTGTGGTAAAGTGTGGTGGGTGGTGGGTGGTGGTTATGGTATGGTATAGTGTGGTGTGGTGTGTGGTATGGTATGGTATGATGGGGTGTGTGGTATGGTATGGTATGGTATGGTATGGTATGGTATGGTATGGTATGGTATGGTATGGTATGGTATGGTATGGTATGGTATGGTATGGTATGGCATGGCATAGTGCAGTGTGGTGTATGGTGTTGTATGGTAAGGGATAAGTAGGGTGGTGTGGAATGGTATAGTGCGGTGTGTGGTAGGGTATGGTGTGGTATTGTGTTGTATAGTCATCACATAACATCACATTCGCGCACATTCACACACGCGCGCGCTTGTGGACACGGCTCCGGTAGTAGTAAGGCGAAAGCCTTTAATGGCTAATACTCACGGCGTACGGCGTCCTGTCCCACTATAGCTATCAATCAAATGACGTCCTCAACCGAAACGCACATCATAACTCTCCTTGTCTACCTTGAGGAAGATAGTTAAAAATAAATAAATCCTGTCTATACAGGGAATCAAACCTCCATCCCTTGGATATCCAGCCGAGCGCTTTAACCAACTGCACCACGTTTTTTCTTTTTTTTTTTTATTGCCTGCTCAGACTCATTCATCACAACACAACACAAAAAAAAAAAAAAAAACGACACCGAAGAACAATGCACATAGCGTTGGCATGGGTTAAAACTATCAGCCAAACCAACTGCGCCACGCCTGGGATAGTGAAACGCACGTCATAATTCTCTTTGTCTTCCTTGAGGATGGTACGTAGTAGCGATGACAATGAAGCTGCAATTAGTGATAATGACAGTGATGACTTAGCAATGATAATTACGGTGCATTTAGATAATAATGATAATGAGAGCAAACTTGGTGCACCGTGTGCACCAGCAACGCTTAAGCTTTCACATTTCTGCAGTGTAGATTCCACAGACCTCTCGGAATTTTTTTTTTATTCTTTTCATCCAGCAGAAGGCACGGTATGAAAGAACAAGATACCGTCCGCATCATCCAGACTCTCATCATAATCCGCATAACATACGAAACACCGTATTTAGATCTAAAGAAAGCAGAAGTGGGAAAAACTCAACACTCTCATCCGTAAAGTCATCGAAATCGCCATCGCCGTATATCCGAACGTGCCTCTACGCAACGCCTCCTCCACATCAGCCTTCACAACACGTGAGAGGAGCTTGCCGAGGTCCAGAAAGTAAACCGATTGGTACGCTTAAAACTTACAGAAACTAGACGTGCAACCATCAAGAAACTGGTATACAGAGAAGGCTTAGAGCCAAAAAAGACCAACCAGCGCATCCCGGACAAAATCTGCTCATACATCACCATAGCCCTTATCCAGCGAAATACCCGGGAAAATACCCGGGAAGACAAGCCCACTCTATTAGCGTCACGGATCCCACATTTGCAGAAAAGACCTGTGCAACTATTCCTACAAATGACACATGACGCAGCCGAAGAGGCCGCAATTGCCTTAGCAATCTCGACGAGCAAAGAACGTGTCATCATTCTCACTGATTCACAGTCTTCATGCAGAAACTACCAAAAGGGAAGGATTTCCAGCATAGAACTTTAAATCCTCCGTCGCACCACAACTCACCACCTCCCAGACACCTACATCATATGGACTCCGGGACACACTCACTTGGAAGGAAACGAGTCCGCCAACGCCTCAGCCCGAGGATATGCTAACCGGGCACCACTTCCAGAGGGATTTCGGAGAAAACAGGATGTACCCAAGAAATATACTGACATTCTCCTGCATTACAGACTTGACAGAAGAAAATATTCCCCACCCCACAAGAAACTAACGAGAGAAGAAGCAGTCACCCTCCGAAAAATCCAAACCAATAGCCACGTCCACGGCACCTTACTACACAGAATCTCGCCCACTACCTACAGATATGAATGCGCAATTTGCAACGTACCAAACACCCTACAACATATGGTGTGGGGATGAAAGGGACCAAATGCTACTATAACCACCATGGCCATAACCGAAGAGCAGTAGGAGACTCAGCTGTCAAGCCCCAGCCTGGATGATCAGCGTAGTCTGGTCGACCGGACTAGGGAGATGGCTCGGGTCCACGGCTTCCTGGACTGAGGAGGCTGCCCACCTAGGGCTGAATATTTCACACCTGCTCCGAATAAATGTTTGTCTCTCTCTTTTTTTCCATCCTCTATCTAATGCAACACTTCGTTTTCTTAAAACTCCTTTCGTTTGAGCATAATCATGAGGACAAATTCTGGTGACATGAAATTGTCGACATAGCCATACAATGCTTACGCATTGATAAACGATCTCGCAGATGCTCGCCTGGAGCCTAACCTTGAAACCCTATCCTCGAACCGAAAGCGAAATGTGATGCGACGTGCTAGCGCGCATGCACTGGATTAGGCCAATTTAGCCAAAGCAGCTACATTTTTTTACATTCTACCCTTTTAAATTATCGGCGGCAGCGCTTTTAAATATCCCAGGAGAGCTGAAAAAAAAAAAAAAAAAAAAAAAAAACAGGCGCTGTCTTTGGTCCAGCGTGCAGTGACTTTTTGTATCACTTGTAGCACTTCGATATTCAAGAAATGTGACCTGCGAAGCTGGGAGGGGGGAGGGGGGTTGAATAATGTTTTTCATGGTAATAAGGGAGTTATTACGGTGCCTAATTCGCCAGGGTCAGTACACTCTTTAGTACACTTTTCCGGCGCTCTCAAATCCAAAGAGACAAGGTGTTGCTAGGAAAATTGCGCCAGACCACACCGCTTTCGGGAGAGGCAGATTTACTGCCGTGAATAGAAATGACGCGTACAATACACAGATGGCTCTAGTCCAGACGAACACAACAAACTCAAGGAATGTCACGTAATCTTCAGCCTTTTCTTCCAGGTTCAGAACTGGTGGCCAAAAAAAGCACCTTCAGCAGCGGCAAGCTACCGATAGGGCGGTCATTCTTTTCGGTGCGTGGCCTGGTGAGCGCGCACATGCTCAAAATTTGTGAACCGCCCTTATTAAACTCGCCCCGCCGGGGTGGTGCAGTGGTAAGACGCCCGACTACTGTGCCGGAGTTCCCGGGATCGAATCCCGGCCTCGGCGGCTGCGTTTCGGTGGAGGCGAAACGAAGTGGCGTCCGTGTGCTGTGCGATGTCAGCGCACGTTAAAGATCCCCAGGTGGTCGAAATTACTCCGTAGCCCTCCACTACGGCTCCCCTTTCTCTCTATCCACTTTCACTCCCACCTTCATCCCTTCCCTTACGGCGCGGTTCAGGTGTCCACAGAGCAAGTGTGACAGATACTGCGCCTTTCCCTTCCTATGAACCAACCAACCAACCTTATTAAACTCCTAGAGGGATGATGCATGGCGCATAACCACCTTGAGTACTAAACCCCACCTATAGCCTCCCTTTTCTGATGGCCTGCCCCTGGCTTGTTCCTTTCTTATTATTTTATCATCTGTATTGTGAGTTAAGAGGTCGGCAGGTAATAGCTGCCGGGGAACAACCTCTTTCACGTAATCACGCTCGGGCTTCTTCTTCTCGTTCTGTTTATCTGCTTATTTTCCTTCTTCCTTCCTGGGGCTGGCTTCGCCGCGACAGATGAATTATGCATCGCGGCCAACGGCTCGTGTGCGGCCTTTTGTGGAAACTTGGTTCGTCGCGCGTCTCTCAGCCATACGAGTGGCTCGCGTCACGTGTAGACTGTCGCACGGGATGCACTGTGGTGAGTGAGTGAGAGAGAGAGAGAAAGAAGAATGCAGAGTGGACTGCAGCTACTGCTTCGGCTACCGCCATCGCCACCGCGCGCGCTGCTCGCGTCCGAAAGAATGGAGGGCTTTGTCTCACGCTTCCCTGATTCCGCCGCTGCGGACGCGGAGAGGGGAGCAGCGCGCGGCCTGTCATCTTCACGTCGGCGTAGAGAAGAGGTGCTGGGCGAAAGCACTCGCTCTAGCTCCACCGAGCGGATAGTATCTGCATGCTGCTGTGTTGGAGCACTTATATACAATGCCCGGTTGTTGTGTCTCGCTCTCGCATACAACACGTGCCTTGTCAGGTGCCGGCTGTAAGTCGTGGAGCTGCCCTGGGCTGCGGCTGTCCAGAGGCTAGGGTGTTATGCAGCAGTGGAAGAGAATGTGTGCTGATCAATCAGTGCTGATTAGCATGTTACGTAAAGCAAAACGGAGCAGGAAGAACGCAGTAAAAAGCGTTGTCCGCTTGAGATGGTGAAGTTATAAAAGGAATAACAAAAATACCAAAAAAGAACAGACATCTCTCTGTGAAGCGAAGGTAGTGCCGTGCAACTACTAGTTTGTGCCAGGTGTGTGTGTGTGTGTGTGTGTGTGTGTGTGTGTGTGTGTGTGTGTGTGTGTGTGTGTGTGTGTGTGTGTGTGTGTGTGTGTGTGTGTGTGTGTGTGTGTGTGTGTGTGTGTGTGTGTGTGTGTGTGTGTGTGTGTGTGTGTGTGTGTGTGTGTGTGTGTGTGTGTGTGTGTGTGTGTGTGTGTGTGTGTGTGTGTGTGTGTGTGTGTCGGGGAGGGGAGGGGAGGGGGGGGGGATTGAGCAGGCTTGAACCTAGGTATAAGCTTTATTAGGCATAATTTAGCAAAGTTATAATATTCTACTATTATATAATAATAATAATAATAATAATAATAATAATAATAATAATAATAATAATAATAATAATAATAATAATAATAATAATAATAATAATAATAATAATAATAATAATAATAATAATAATAATAATAATAATAATAATAATCAATCTTTATTTATTTAATGTGTGCAGGAACAACCATGTGGTCTTTGTGCTGCAGCACAAAAAAAAAACAAAAATGAAAAAGCACGAACATGTTTGCACACACACAGAGAACACAAAAAAAGAAATAAATAATACATGAAATGAAACTGAGACGAAAAGTATCACGGAAAGTAAGCAAACAATGAGTAGCATCACGTATATACACAGTGAGAATTTTTGAGACATAAGGAAAGAAAAAAAAAAGAACGGTAGATAGAAGAGGAAAAAAAACAACAAATAACTGACATTGATTATAGTAATATAGAAATATACATAAACAACCATTCCAGGCGCAACAAGTGCATGGTACTTAAAACACAGGCTAGAAATACAGAATAATACAATAAAGAAGTAAAATTGAACAAGGGACAGTAAGATTGGAATATAAAGTTTAAAGTTGAAATATAAGTAAGAAACGGATAAAGAGTAGTTCACGATACAGACAGCATTGAACAGGAGAAAAAGCAAAAAGTGAAGTAAATACAATTTAAGGCTAGAAAGTGGGAGTTATATGTGATAAAGTACTATTTAGAATACAACGCTACGAACATCCAATGTAAATGAATAGAGCGAGTTTTGGAAGATGTCAAGGTGAGGACAAAAAGAGTTAAATAACCACTGCATCCTGTCCAGAGGGGAGTGGGTATGAAGAGGAGAAACCTGAAATGGTCTGAATAATAATAATAATAAAAATAATAATAATAATAATAATAATAATAATAATAATAATAATAATAATAATAATAATAATAATAATAATAATAATAATAATAATAATAATAATAATAATAATAATAATAATAATAATAGTAATAATAATAATAATAATCAATCAATCAATCAATCTTTATTTAATGTGCGCAGGAACAACCATGTGGTCTTTGTGCTGCAGCACAAATAAAAAAAAAGAAACAAAAATGAAAAAGCACAAACATGTTTACACACACAGAGAGAACACAAAAAAAGAAATAAATAATACATGAAATGACAGACGAAAAGTATCACGGAAAGTAAGCAAACAATGAGTAGCATCACTTATATACACAGTGAGAGAATTTTTTAGCACACCAGGAAATAAAGAAAAAAAAAAAGAACGGTAGATAGAAGAAAAAAAAATAACTGACATTGATTATAGTAATATAGAAATATACATAAAATAAACAACCCTTCCAGGCGCAACAAGTGCATGGTACTTAAAACACAGGCTAGAAATACAGAATAATACAATAAAGAAGTAAAATTGAACAAGGGGCAGTAAGATTCGAATATAAAGTTTAAAGTTGAAATATAAGTAAGAAACGGATAAAAAGTAGTTCACGATACAGACAGCATTGAACAGGAGAAAAAGCAAAAAGTGAAGTAAATACAATTTAAGGCTAGAAAGTGGGAGTTTTAAGTGATAAAGTACTATTTAGAATACAACGCTACGAACATCCAATGTAAATGAACAGAGCGAGTTTTGGAAGATGTCAAGGTGAGGACAAAAAGAGTTAAATAACCACTGCATCCTGTCCAGAGGGGAGTGGGAATGAAGAGGAGAAACCTGAAATGGTCTGAATTCCCTCATGCTCTTTCGCGGAACGCGCAGTAGGATAATAATAATAATAATATTAATAATTTGTTTTACAGGGAGACACGGTATCTGTTACTGTTTCTGTGTACACCTGAGCCCCACCGTAAAGGAGGGGAAGAAGGTGGTAGTGAAAGTGCAAAGAGGTATCGTAGTGGAGGGCTACGATGTAATTTCAACCACCTGGGGAATGAAAGAATGAAAACTTTATTTCCACCGGAAAGGAGTCCTTCATCTCCCGCCCCTGGCACGCAGTCCGGGGAGCGAGTCAGGAGGGCACCGCTGGCTGAAGTCAGGTGAGGTTACAAGAACCCGGCCTCAGCCGCCAGGCGGGTCGCGTGCCGCTGAACGGTGGGATCTCCGCTCCGCAGCCAAACCTCCCAGGCTTCTTTACTGGCAATGTTAATGCCGGCGCCTGGGGAGTCGGCGCATTCCCATATTATATCATCTAGCGTGCCTTTTTGGCCGCAATTTTAACATTTAGGATCTTCACCCTTCCCGGTCTCTGTTAAGAAAACCCAGACCGGCCAGATGTAGTTACCGGCTTGTAATCGCCTCCAGAAGCGTGCTTCATTGTTAGTGAGATACCGATCTGGGGTAGGGTAGACTTTTCAATCCAGTTTGTAAGATTCAGTTATCTCATTGCATGTGATGGTGGTATAGATCTCGGGCCAGCAGTTGCGCAGCTTGGTTTGGTTTGGTTTGTGGGATTTAACGTCCCAAAGCGACTAAGGCTACGAGAGACGCCGTAGTGGAGAACTCCGGAAATTTCGACCATCTGGGGTTCTTTAACGTGCACTGACATCGCACAGCACACGGACGCTACTCCGTTTCGCCTCCATCGAAACGCAGCCGCCGAGGTCGGGTTCGAACCCAGGTAGTCCGGCACAGTAGTCGGGCGTCTTACCACTGCACCACCCCGGCGGGGCGGTGCACAGCTTCGTTTCCAGGGACAGACGCGTGTGCTGGTATCCATATGATGGATATGGTTGTAGTAATGGGATTTGTGAGAAGAATCTTTTTGGCCTCCTCTGAGATCCGTTCTTTTGCAAAATTCCAGACAGCCGTTTTGCTGTCGCTGATTATAGTTTTTGCCTGTGTGCCAGTGCATGCGAGCGCTATTGCGACCTCTTCAGCTGTGCTAATGTCACGGGTGCGTGTTGAGGCCGCACTGTTAGGTGCACTTTCTCCATTTACTACTGCCGACTGACATCCCACAGCACACGGACTCCTCCGCTTCGCCTCCATCAATACGGAGCCGCCGGCGATCGGACATAAGCAGTCGCAACCGTGACCGATGAATCCTCCAGCCTAGAATTTTCGCTCTTAGACTCTCTTATAGTGGGGTGCCTGACGGACAGAGACGACTTAAAAATTTTTACATGGTTTAAATTTTTTGATTGAGTTGATTTTTGGAGAAATGAAGGGGCAGTAACTGACTCGCTCTCTCTTTTCGGTGGATACTTGAACTTAATCAGGTCGAGGTAAGGTAGGTCACCGCCGCTTGCGGCGGAGGCTGGCCTGCCACCGAATTTTTATCTGTTGTAGGCCGTCATTGCACCCACCACCGCTTCGGTGGTGGACGACGGCTGTTGTAGCGGCGCGCGTCTTTCTTTCCCTCTTCCTTTTCTTTATTCTCTATTTTCTCTTCTGTCTGCACGAGGCAGCGGAGGTGGCTCAGCTACAGAGCCAGTAGCAGGCCCGTGCGTTCCTCCTTCCTACAGCCACAACAAGGAGGTCGAGGTAATGCCGCCTTGTCATTCCGCGATTTTTTATATATATTTTTATTTAATTTCGTCTTGGGCGAAGGAAAACACTGCATACGCGTCTTCACTCATGACCATTCGGACCCGGTGAGGCGGAATGTGAAGTTACAGGTGTCCACAGAGCAAGCGTAACAGATTCTGCGCCTTTCCTTTCCTGCGATCCTATTATTATTATTATTATTATTATTATTATTATTATTATTATTATTATTATTATTATTATTATTATTATTATTATTATTATTATTATTATTATTATTATTATTATTATTATTATTATTATTATTATTATTATTATTATTATTATTATTATCTAAAGTAGTATAGCTCGAGCTCTAAAATTCATGAGGCGCGCTTGCTCACCTTCAGCTGTGATGGTGCTCATGATGTTTAAGATGACTCATCTTCATATACGAGCGTTTCAGTGGACAACTGGAGTCGCTCATGTGACCGATGCCGCTTGACGGGCTCTGGTGTTGACCACGATGGTCACGTTGTTATGACGTCATTTTGGGCTAACGACGTTCTCTTGTCATAAATACGGTACACAGAACCGTATGACAGCTTTGCCCAAAGTGGCCAACATTGTTCATAGCTGTGTTTCCAATGTTCCAATTGACTACGTCGTCCAATAGGAGAAAGCGCCACACGGAGCCCTCGCTGAAGAATGTTGGTTTGCTGAAAAGACGATCGTGATTCAAATAGATCATTCACTTCGTTCCCACTTCGCCACACGTATTCTTGCACAACGGCAGCTGTGCGTGAACCTCGCTTCTGTCGTACATAGCCTAAACCTCTAGCGAGAGCAGTACCTTTCTATTCACGCTTTAGTTTCAGCAGATTAATACTAAGTGTTCATGCTGTATTAGTTTCCTCCAAAAGAAAAAAAAAAAAGAAACGTGCAAGTAAACTGTAGTACAAAGTAGGCGAATTACACTTAGTAATTCCATTGCCAGGAACCTCTCTTAGAAGCTTAAGAGATTTAAAAAATATTGCTCACGATCAATGGAGGGTTACCTTTTATATTACGCAGTGAAGCCTCTGCTACCTTCGTAGAGTCTTGATGCTTGGGGAATCCAAAACGGCGTTTGCAAGTCCAGTATTGGGGCAACTGCTTGCGAGGCAGCTGTTGGATATTATGAGATACTATTACGTATACATGTTGATGAAAATGGCCTATGCTCTAATGCATGGCAGAAATTTGGTTTTAAAGTTTCCTCGTGCTGGCAACAAGTCCAGGCTGCTATAAAACCACGAATCTACTATTGATTAAATGAAATTGAATGCCTTCTCCTGGTGTCGTCAAAGCGTTAGAATCCGAAAAAAAAAAAAAAAAAACTTGCCACCACTCTGCTGAATTGAAATGTACTGGCTTAATCCTTGCCACCGCCCAGTTAAGATATACACCTGGCTTTTTGGAAGTCCGGAGCTCAGATTCAGGTTTTCGATGCCTTTGCGCTAACTATAACTGATACTTGCCCAAAAACGCTACTCAACTGCGAATCAACAATCATGTCTTAATTTTTTTTTAATAATCAGCATGCATGAATGCAGCTAGCAGAGGACAGGGTTAGTTGGAGTAATATGGGAGCAGCCTTCGTCCAGCAGTTGGTATAATCAGGCTGATGGTGATGATGGTGGTGGTGGTGGTGGTGGTGGTGGTGGTGATGATGATGATGATGATGATGATGATGATGATGATGATGATGATGATGATGATGATGATGAATATGCACGCACATGCTTTGCATCGGAATATGCATGACTGCAAAAACAGTGAATTATACTGCCATGGTCCCAGATCTTTCCAGAAATACTGTACAAGCCCTGTTGAGCAGCACATAAATATGCGGGTGCCCAGAAGAATAATTACAGCATTCCGTGGTGTTACACGCGCGCAGTAATGGGCCCTTCCATGCGTGCTTGTGTCCGGAGTCCCGAATAAACGCGCGAGCGTATTTCTTGAGTGAGAAACTTTAGCAAAACCTTGCCCTTGAATCCAAAGAAGTTTGAAGTAAAACATTATTTTTGCCTTCAAGTGAACTCCTCTACCAAACAGTGTCACCTTGGTAACCGACGATTCACCCGCTGACTCATACGAAAGCATTGTTTTTCCAAGCCACTCCTCGCTTGTTAAGTATCGGCTGCTTATCAGCTTCTTATCTATTGCTTATTAGCTGCCAGCACTTTGATTCTTTGCACCACCCACTTGCGCTGTTCGCAGTTCTTCTCCCGGAACAATAACCAATCACTCTGATCCCACAAGGTTATCAGCGAGTGCATACCTATAGTCAGTCAGAACCTTTACTCGGTGTGTACTGTTGTTCCTTCCATTTTCAAAGTATCACAGTTTGCGAGAGGTTACAAATCTCCGCTTTCACTTCACCATTTCACAATTTACTCATCTGTCTCAAATTTCTCGACCGCGCCTGTCACTTGCGTTTAATCAAATTAATGATCTGCAAGTGCTGAAGGACGGGGTGACCTTTCTGACCCCTATGGCGTGTAGTCATGTCTATCGAAGAGCGCACGATATTGCACGATAGCACGGATATTTCAAATTTTCCCTTACACGGAACAACGCTCGAGCAGTTGCGTTGCTTAAATCCCGATTCCTTTATTACGGACTCGGCCAACTTAATCGACCTCTTAGTCCGCTTTCTCTTTCCATTTTCTGTGAAATCTCGATGCTGACGAGTTCGACTGTGCCGGCTTATGCTCAGAAGGTGAGTTCTCGGCGGCGGCGCGGGTGCGCATACACCCTGCAGCCAGGTAGCGGTGGCGTGGACAGCCGAAACCGATCCTTAGCTCCATTGGGAAATCTCCTGGAAAAAGCTCTCAAGGACGAAGCCGCTGCGGCAGCCACAGTCGGTTCTTTGGTGCGCGGCCTGCCGGATAGTGTTCCTCCTGTGCGTTCACTAACACTATAATTTGCATCCACGAGGGCGCATACCATGACGTCATGATCAGTCGCGCCGCTTTTCCATCATAATCTTGCGGCCTCCTCTGTCCGCGGCTCCTGGTCTCTCCTCCTTTTTCTCTGGCACATGCCGGTATTCTCTTTCCTTCGCTTTTGATTCCGCCGCTGCCTCCTCAACTCCTGCCAACACTCAGGCTCTCGCAGAACAAAGACGTTGGAAACTTTTTTTTTTATCTTGCGTTTCTTCACTCTCGGTTCCTTTTTACTTTTGTTTTATTTTTGTTTTATTTTTTTTTTTTTTACCTTTTTATTTTTTTTTACCTTTCTGAAGCCTTCGAGTTAGGTTTTCTGGAAATGATGCCCTCCCTGGTTTCTCCGTTTGCCCATAGGCTTCTCGTAAGAAGGATGGTGCGAAAACACGAGAAAGAAGGGTGTAGACTTGAAAGAGTAAGAATAATGAAGCGAAGAAAGGCGGAGACGTGTCTGGTCGCTGAAGCATTGTGGACAATTGAAAGGATGTGTCTCGGGCGTTACTCCCGTCTTGACGAATGGAAAGCCTACTATTAGATGAAGAGATCGTTCGATGTTCTCTCTCGTTTCGTTTCTCGAGCGTCGTTTTTGTATTTATATTTCTTCTTTCGTAGGCCACCGTACCCAGACATCTCTGTGGCCGGCCAGTTTCGCGGAATTTCGTGATTGCTTTAGACAGAACGGCTTGAGCTTGTCTTTGTGTGTCCTTTACTTTGCGGAGGCACCCTCACATCAAACGATAAGGCCAATCGTTATGCACTTCAGGAACACATTCCGTACTAAACTATTTGTTCTTACGATTTATATTCTACGTCACAGCAGCGCACATTTGCTGTACATCATTTTTTTTTAAGTACACCTAGCCATGAAGGAAGTCTGATCGGCTGGTCATGGCAAAAATGTCCAGTAGGCAATTTGCGGCAGCGATGTTTTTAATAGTCAGAGATTCAACTAACTGTGTTGCTTTTCGCTTTTAGTTTCACTTCTATTTTCTTTACTCTTCGAAATATCACTGTCAGCGCCCATGTTTTTTCTCATTTATAAATATACTTTTTTATATAAGGGTACATGTACCAGTTAATTCCGATAAGGTACACATTACTGAGAAGTAATGCGCACCTTACATTTCGTATTCGAATCCAGTGTCCATGCACACCTTATTCCTAAATGTTTTAATGCCGCGGTATTGTCACTGAGTGCAGGAACCTTCTGCAAAAGGAAAAAAATATATATACTTTTCAATAGGTGAATGAAAATTTTCGAACCCTTTACTATGTCATTAAATGTCTAAGTGAAGGTGAGAACGAAAAGCACCTGTCCTGCTTGAACAGACCCGTAGAAAAGCTTTGCTGGCGTTGAATAACCTTCCCATGGTTATTTCTACTAGCTATTCTGTCTGTTTTCTCCCTTTCCAGCTGCTTTCCCATTTGAGCGTTCGCTTTATTCTCACGTGCACTCGTTCCCATGGGTAAACCCCAGCCAGTGATCGGTCATTCAGGAGGGTTATTTGCCTTTTGGCTGAGGAGAGAGCCGACCTGAATTCTGACTTAGGAACGCGCTGTTAATGGGCGTGACGAGTAGACGCCTGTCAAGGGGATCCTCGTCTACGTAAACACCTCATAGTCTTCGCCGATTTTGTTCAGGCGCAAACAAAGTAGACCAGTTAGTTACATAATGGCTCGCGTTGACCGATGAACGATTTTCAGTTCGCGAATGCTTGCTCTGGTACTTATTTTTGTATAGCTATACGCTTAAATCTGGGAAAGAGAATATAAATAACTTACTGTGGGTAAGAAGGGAAGGGTGGGGGTAGGGAGCAGTGTTGATTTTTTATCATCATCATCATCACCACCACCACCATCATCATCATCATAATCATAATCATCATTATTAGCATGACTATACCCACTGCAGGGCGAAGGCCTCTCCCATATTGGTTTTTATTGGTTTATATTGGTTTTTAATCGCATCAACTAAATTAACGCCGAAATAAGGCATGATTTCGTGATGAATCTTGGATCGGACTCGGGTAACTCGCTTCGATATGCGCATGGAATCCCAGTAGCAAGCTTCAATAGAGAGCAAGAGTAGTAGCATGCGCCTCTTCGCTGTCGAAGTGCTGCTCATGACTCCCTGTCATCGTGTCACGCTTAACTGGTTTATTCCGGACTGGAACCTTGCCTTTAGAGTCAAACATAAGCTGCTTGTTTCACGAATGGGACTGCGCGATGCAGACACACAGTGAGCACGCGTTGCATGAATGGCACTCAGTGTGACCACCAGCTCTGTTGGTACGAGCAAAACAAAAATTGCCACGTATCCTTTTTAGTGCAGTTGACTAAACAGGTTTTCTTTTATTCACTATGCCAATTTGCACTGCCTGTCTGGCCACCCCTGCACCCCCCCCCCCCCCCCTCCTTTCCTTACATTTAGATGAAGACAGGACGAGGGGCAGGGGGGGGGGGGGGGGTGTAGAGTGGTAGAAATTTGTGAAATGCATAGCAGGCCATGAAAAGTCTAAAGCGTACTCGCGACCGCAGCGCACCACACGTACATGCAACAAGTGTACACTACGGGCTCCCCAGCATTTTAACCCACTTTGCACTCGTGTGTAGTGGAGTAGCGCTCTGCTGGCAGTCGGTGAAGCTAAGCCCGGATCCCTGTCTATCAGTCCCGACTTTCGCGCTGTGTTTCGACACTTGGCTTGCTGGTCTGTTTACATTTTCAACGCCACATAATAGTAGCAGTTACGAACGACGAGCTACACGACAAGCCTAGCATTCACACATGTTTTGCTGTGAAAAACTGATTTGTAAGTCCGGGCAGAAGGCGGTGGAACGGCTTCCAACAAAATGAGCATTTCGTCTCCACCCTGGCTTGCGGATTGCGCATTTGTGGCAGTTTTTGGTTATCATTCGATTCTATATTTATTTCTATGGGTTATTTTCTTTTTCTCTTTTTATTTTGACGAATTTTCCATTACTCGTTCTAGCGGACGTCTAAAGCATCATTCGGTAGGTTAGCCCTGCATTGTATATATTTACTATATTTGAAAAACAATACAGGACGAGCGAACCACCTCTCTCTGATTGAACACATCAACTGCGTCGTAAGTGGTTTATTTATTTATTTAAATATCCCGTTGTCTCGCAGAGCGAGACATTACAGGAGTGGGTACATGATTCGAGGTTGGACACATCAACCGCGTCGTAAGTGGTTTGATAAGAGGGTGGAAGAACGGGGAGAGATATGACGAAGCAGCGTATGGTGTGAAATTAAGTAACCACCGAGACATTACAGGAGTGGGTACATGATTAGAGGATGAACACATCAACCGCGTTTTAAGTGGTTTGATAAGAGGATGGAAGAACGGGGAGAGATGTAACGAAGCAGCGTATGGTGTACAATTAAGTAACCATTTAGCCGCTAATAACTGAGCCAGTCATGTTACCAAGAAGATAAATACGAAATAGCTGTTTGTGTTTCTTAATTCTAACAAAGACACACCAAGATGGCGCATGTGTACCATTCGCGGACGTTGTGCTGTCGTGGGAGCGATGGTGTTTGAAGGGGGGGGGGGGGGGGGGGGACGCAGTCGACCGACAGAGTGACCGGCAAAAACGAAACCGGCGAAAGTTTTGACGTGAACCTCCTTCTTCCTTCTGCGGCAGCCAAATGGAGGGCGGCGACGTGGTTTCTCCTCAGACAGGATAGGCTGTCACGCAGATTACGCGATGCTCGACGCACCACGCATCAGCTCGTGTCTCGTGGCCCGTGAATCCCGTGTCCCTCCACTACCGGAGGCCTGTCTCTCTCTCTCTGGCTTTCCATGGCTCCACGCTGCGTCCGGGGTAGGCCCGATTGTTACAACCGCATGGGCCGTAAGTACGTCGACGGCTCTGCGGCATCACGCCCTTCGAGTGACTGCATGCGCCGGAGGGTGGAAGACAGAAAGAGTTGTCTTTCCTACGCCCATAATCCCCGCCGCGTCTCTCTCTGTGCGCCCGCGTATTATGCCGCGGCCTCTCGGCACGACTCGATCAAAGAGCCCAGCGTCGCCTAATAGCCGCGCGCGAAGACTGCTGGGTGCAGGCGGCCTGGCCTCTCTGAGAGGTACAGTATGACCTCGACCATACCACGACCGTTCGACTGTGCTGCGTCGACTGATAGAAACATACCGTGCGCTTCGAACAGTGCTAGTATCGGTATCAGAACAGCGTAGCTAGAAAATGTCGCACCCCCGGATTTCATCTAGTCTCTCTCTGTTAATCTTCGCCGATAGAGTGCGTAAGGCGGTATTTACCGTTAATCTTTCGCAGCCTGAATCTTTTGTTTGTGTGTGTGTGTTTTTCTCAGCTTTCTGGTAGAGCGAATTCAGCAGCTATGACCTGAGTGAGGGGAGCAGCTCGACGAATAGCTGCATGAATTGCAATAAGGCACTGGGTACCGCACGGAAATACCACCGAAAACCTTGCACGAGCGGGCATCTTTCAGACACAGCCTAACTAACGGGCAACCATCGATCCGCGCCCAGCCTGGCCCTCTGTAGTTCACCTTCCAGTACTGCTGCATGCGCTCGGGCAAGTGCTCACTGTTGCTCAGTGCGCTGTTTGCCTCCTGACGGTGACGTCAAAGTTCGCATAGCAGTCGTACGTCAGAGCCTCGCATAAACGACGTTTGATGCGCCTGTCACTTCTCGCATGCCCACTGCCATTGCGAAACGCGGTTTTAGTAAATGAAAGCGAGGGTTCGGTTCAAGCAAACAAATTTGGCGGGTGTCAACGTTGGGAGGGTATAGAAAGAAGCAAGGCAGCAGTGCAAAGTGTGATGCTGTTCGGTTTCATTATGCATGCGCGTGCGACACGATGTAACTGGAATCATCATCATCAGCCGGACTATGCCATGGCGAAGGTCTCTCTTATACTCCTCCAAATAATTTGGTCCTGTGCTATCTGCATCCACTTGACCCCTGCGAGCTTCTTAACCTCATCCGCCCACCTAACTTTCTGCCGCCCCCTGCTACGTTTTCCTCCCCTTGGAATCCAACTCGATACCCTCAGCGACCATCAGTTACACTCTTCGCAATGCATGCCTTGTCCATGCCCATTTCTTCTTCTTGATTTCCCCTATAATGTCATTAACTCGAGTTATTTTTCTAACCCATTCTGCATGCTTCCTATCCCTTAACGTTACATCTACCATTTCCTGTTCCATATATAGCCCTCTGCGTTGTCCTCAACTTAAGTAGAACCCTTTTCGTTAGCCTCCACGTTTCAGCCCCATATATGTGAGTACTGATAAGATGCAACTGTTGTATACTTTCCTCTTGAGCGATACCGGCTAATCTGCTAGTCGCAATGGGCGAGTACTTGCCGAGTGTAACTAGAATAAGATTGCTCGTTTCTCACACCGATCGGTGGCTTTTAGAAGGGATGTATCGAGCTTGTCTTATACCATGTTCGACTTATTTGCCTTGCCTCTCGAACGTATACATTATATCATTTGCGTATTAGACAGCATTTATACTCTTGTTCTTATGCCTTTCTGTGCGTTGGTGAGATTCAGATAAACATTGTCGCCTTGAGAACTTGCCGCTGAACAGGTTGGTATTCTTTTCTGGGCGTGTTCTGCCGAAAACACAAACCACGCAGTTTTGTTCAGTCCCTCATGCTTTTTCGTCATGCGATCCACCTTTCTGTCACCTCGTCGTAGAGTTTTTCTTCTCTCTCGCTCCTCCTCACAAGCAGCCTGTGCTCGCATTGCAAGTCACGTGAGCTATGGGCCTCTACGTTAGAGGCAGAGGTCCCACCGACCCCATCGCGTCGATGAAATCAACCGTGCACCCGTGACGTCATAAACATTGCCCACCTCTTCATGCTTGCTGGGGAGGGAATGTTGGGCTAGTAATAATTAATTTCAGACATTGCATAAATGCCGTCATCAATCACAATTGTTAATTCAGATATTCGCAAAGCGCACGAGCGTTCGTGACGTCACGCGTACGTCATGCGGAGCATCGCCTTCGACATCGCAGCTCGGTTTTGCTTACCTGCGTTTGCTGCTTTGAAATTACGCAGTGTTCTATGGGGGAGATTTACGTCCGACCATGAACCTAATGTGATCAAAATGCTCAGTGTCGCCTTTTAATAAATTTGATAATGTACAAACTTTCCTCCTCATCTGTGCCTTTCAGCTTCATTCGTTCAAGGAGAAACCCAGCTCCGGCTAAACAGTCGCAGCCAACCCTTCTCGTATCGTGTTTCGTCTCCGACCGGCAACGAGCCGTAGAATTCGTAAATCATTCGGACATTCTCCGTCATTGAGCGGCCGCTACCGAACGCCTCCCGGACAGAAGCAAGCGAGCTGTCAATTTCGATGGGCGCCTGGAATGTCTTGACATAGCGCTGACAGGTTCGTGCATAACCATCGTTGCAAAAGACACGTGCTATCCGCGCCGCGGGAGTCGGGAGAGTGTCCGCATGCTCGCACGGTAGCTTGCGCAATGGCGCAGGTGAGTCAGCGTGCCTGTTGTAGACGAGGAAGCTTCGATCCAGCTTGGAAGCTCCGCAAGGTCATGGCCATTCAACGCCTCTCCGAGCAGTCTTTCGCGCACACGGACGAGCATGCTTGCCGCGTTTTGCAAAGGACCTTGTAAGTAGGACGCCTCTATTTCCCGTCTCGCTTCCGGTTGTAGTCGTGAGAGTCGGTGGATAGAGACGGGATGTAGTTACGAACAGTGGAGAGCTTTGAGGTTTGTTTCTCAGCTGTTGGTGCTATCACTCTGTGCCTTACGCTATGACAAGGAATTTCATAAATAAATATTGGCTTCAATATAGCGATGGAGATATCATGCGGTGTTTGGACGCTTCACCTCTGGTAACCATTCTAACAATCCTTCACCTCGGAGCACTAAAACTTTAACAACGCAATGGATCTGTCGAAGGAATGTGCGGGCACTGCCACATTCTGACGAGGGAACGAGTAAAAAGCAAAAACTGCATCCGATTTAGCTAAGTTGGCCAGATACGAAGTGTGTTCATATCGCTTTTGGTTTGCAGCTAGGGTTTCGAGGTCGGAATTCAGACAAATATCTGTAGCGTGCTATAAATTTTTGGGGCTGCTTGACTCATCTTAAGAGGGCGCGATGCGATAGCGGCGTGTTCCTTATTTTCGTTCTGTTTGCAGATTCGCGAACTGCAGGGCTCTGCTGTCGTGGAGGATGCTTTCCGCTGCAGGAGACAGGAAAGAATTGACTTGTTGAGGGACCATAAATGTCTGTTGTACAATCGAGCCGTTGGTGAAGATATGGGTGCCCTGAAAATATTGTTCGGCTTAGAAGGTCAGATCAGCTTGCAGGAACGACGCTTGTGTCTTGCGACTCTTCACGAATTCACGCCTGATACAAGCCTGAAGCCGACCGACATAGGAAATTGCTTTTTTCTCGAAGTACATGTCGGAGCTGCTTTTCAAAGTTTCCTGGGGGGAGGGGGGGGGGGGGGCGACATTTATCGTGATGCATCCTGATCCGGTCTGTTTCGGGAGCAGAGGAGCTTTTTGGGAGGCGAAGGCAGATCCGCAGATAGTTGTTTCGCGCAGCTCCCAGCAATCTCTTACTCATTGGACATCATATGTGAAGGACTGGTAAGCAATTTGAAATACTCCTTCAACATAGACTTCATGCCGCAGAATTGTGGAGGGGCAGTTGCAGCGCCATTGTGTTGCCGCCGTCTAAAAAAGAGTTGTGATATAATGCGGCAATTCCCCATCTGTCGTAAACCGATATTCCCTGCCTGAACAATTACATATGCGCTGGATAATTATCCATGCACGCGGCCTTTTAACAGGAATCTGGCGCAGGTGAATGAGGGGCATAAGGTTTGCGATGGAATTATGTAACGCTTAACTAAACCTTTTCCCTTAAGGTGATCTGCGCCACCGCTGCAAGGGGCCCTATGCTCTGTAGAAAAGTTGACTATTAATGTTTTGCAATAGAGGTGTTGGCCTGATAGAGTGACACACCTCTTCTTAAGACGCATTTCCATATATAACGCAAAAAGGTAGCGTTCCCCACCTTTTACAAAAAAATCTATTTTCGAACATAGCAAAACGGTCACTACGTCCATCGTCTTTTGGCCAGGTAAGACGAAAAGCTGACACGAAACGCGAACCAAGGTAATTGGCGGCCTCCGTTCTGACAGAGAGACATAGCCAGAGGTAGCACGGCTAGTGACAGTAGCGCCAACATGCAACCCGAAAGTTCATCATCGCTTGGACACGCCTTTATGCCGTAGAGAAGGATTACTGCCAAAGTTCCGTCCCACCGTCTATACCATCCGTGTAATTCCCTCTTTCAGCCTAAAGATGTGCGTGCGGCATTCTTCTGGCGCTGCAGGGGTATACTTTCAAGGCATATATGATCCCTTTCTTTATTTTATCCCCTCCACGGGGCATCGAGCGCCGGCCAGGCGCCACCCCCTTCCTCGCCTCATATGCGCACAGCCAAACAAGGCACCAGACGAAATAATCACAACCTGGTCCGCCGTCTTCGCCCTTTCTCTGTCTCGCAAACAGGAGCAGCATCGCGCGGCGAGGTCAGGTTCACGGACAGTGGCCCTCCGACCGGCCGATCCCGAGTGATCGCCGGTCGTTGTTCTTGCTGGTGCTACCGAAGCGTTGCTGTCGATGAGAAATGCGCGCCGCCGATGCCCGGGGCGATGGGGATGCCAGCGGAGGAGACACGGGGATGGGGCGAGGTTCAAGAGCCCCCTGCCAAGGGTGAGAGGGAGAGTCAGAGAGGACAAGAACGAAAAACGGTGACTGCATGTAGCAGTGTTAGGGCTCCGTCGGAAAACCCCGTGCCCGATAAAGTGAGCTGTGAGTTCGGCTCATCTTCAGGTTCGGGAAACGGGGTGTTACATGAGGACCCAGCAACTTCCGTCCTTCCGTGGACAACCGCCATATGTGCTTAAGTGACCCGCTGCAGAGGGCGCTGAACGGTCAACGGGGTTCTTCCTGTTCTCTCTGCGGGCATCGTTTGCAGTACGCATAATTGGCAGTAACGATGTCGTTCGCCTCCCTTCTGCGTTGCTTTGGAGAGTTGCCACCGCGCAGTACATCTGTGCTCCGACTTACGTACCACGTGCAGTAAACACGGGGAGGTTGGGGGGGGGGGGGGGGGGGGGCGTGGTTGGAGTAGGGCGGCTTGATCTCATACGGACACTGCAAGCAGCAGCTACGTCAGGCGCCTTCCGTGACGTCACGGAACAGTCAATGCTTTAGCTCTCCCCGGAACGCATCTGGCCGCCTCCAGCGAAACGTCGTGCCCAAAGCGTGACGTCGGATCATACGGCGGCCTCTTTGCTTTGTAACTCCATCTGCTCAGAAAAGGCGCTTTACGTTGCGCCGGCATCTCAGTTGTTTTGCTGTGACGTCGTCGAAATGGGTGAGAAAGTTCAGCCTACTAAGAAAAGTGTCGCGTTTTCTTTCTTTCTTTCTTTCTTTCTTTCTTTCTTTCTTTCTTTCTTTCTTTCTTTCTTTCTTTCTTTCTTTCTTTCTTTCTTTCTTTCTCGCCAGCGTGCTGGACTGACGGCCGCTGTGAGTCACTCAAGCGAACGGAAAGCGTCCGGCGACAGCGAAGCGCAGGCAAGGTGAAAGGAGTTCCGGCTAAAAGGGAGTCGATCATGTTTGCCGGTGGCGCACGCTAGCGGATTCTCGCGAAAGCCCGGGATGAAACGCGCCCGTCGCGCCGTCTCCTTATCGGCTTCTTCGATCACAACGGGCGCGGCCAGAGGGAAATAAACCCGCTTCTTTGATCCTGACGCGCTTGAATCGTAGTTTGATGCGGCGCTGTTAAAATCTAGACGAGCTTAAACATAACCGCGGTGTGTAGCACAGGAAATGCCTCTACACACATCGTCACGCTATATTTGGTTTTGTTTGGTTTGTGGGATTTAACGTCCCAAAGCAACTCAGGCTATGAGAGACGCCGTCACGCTATATTTGAACAAATTCTGAAGGTATACAACACAGCCTGAGTGCTCTTGGCAAGTTCTTAGAGACGAAGACAGTGCCTTACATTCTCCAACACTGACGTCATGTCCGTTTTCCCCACTCAAGGAGTTGAAGGGTACGCAGTATTTCCACGCATCCTCACAAGCACGGACCTCTAGAGTGAGCTCAGTGTCACGCTGCTTCTAGTAAACATAACTCCACTGTTGACGCAAGTATGTGTGTAAAAGTTCATTCGTAGATAAAGTCTTGCTAAGACTCCTATCCTCATTTGAGTTACCGGCTAAACGCAGCCAAAACTTTCTTAACCTTCGACACTTCGCCTAAAATGTCTACTTAAGTAAAGCGTTCTTGCTTGTCAGTTGCTTGGTTCTATAGCAAGGTTAAAGTTGCGCGTATAGGGCGAAAGCAAGAGACTAAAAGAAAACAAAACTGCGCCCCCAGTGTTGTTTCTTTTCCTTTTGTCGTCATCCTACCTGTACAGTCTTCATCTCTAGTTTTGGACTACATATAGCAATGCTTTGCGGTTTTCTTCTTCATCACTGCTCAACATGAGTTCCCGGAGATGGCGTACAACGATAGCTGTTACTATGAATGAGTAAAAAGCTGGTTGGCTCCGAGAACTTACTCCCAAAATTTTAATTACAGGGCTCCGTGGCAACGTAAGGCTGGTTAACGCATAAATTGAAAAATGCGTCATACCTCTCAATCTGGTTTACGCTTGAGCTGCTTGAAGGCTTTATTCACTAGCGCATATGAAACACCGTGTATAGAAAAATTTCTGTATTTATATATTTTTTTTTCGCGTTGATTCTGACTCATTAACTTAGTCACGCCACAAAACCCACAAGCAACGAAATGACCCGCTGATGCAGCCCAGGGAGGGAGAGACCAAATAAACATATCACGCTATACTGCATGGAACTACCTAAGAAGGCGTCATCGAAGGATCATGCTAGAAAAAGAAAATATAAAAGGAAAAGTGGTGATGATACGCACGGTTAACAAGTCCTGTTCGCGTGTCGGAGTCGTTAGTGTGCACGAAAACGTGCCGCGCCTCATTAATGATTACAAGGCCGCTGCGATGGACGCGTGGGCAAAGTGATCAATGCCCGGCGTTTAGTGGAAAGCATCCTGCATCCTGAGCGTTGGCCGCGGACTCGTTTCTTTCGCTAGACGGAGCAGGGATCGTGCACGCATGCTCGTTGCTGTTTTGATGGATAACCTGATGGATCACCGTACGGTTCCCACGCGAACCCGCCGTCGTCACGGCTGCGGGTCAACGGATGAGATGGCCGCGCTTGCGTCCTGCATGCTTTGCATTAGCCACGCTATGAGGTATAGGCTAGGTATGTACGGCAAGCTAGCTGTACGTGGTATTTGAAGGATGCCGTAGTGAAGAACTGCGGCTTAGTTTCGATCACCGGATATTCTTTAACGCGCGATAACATTGGACATTATCCGAACGTTTCTCCATTTGGCCTTCAAGAAAATGCAGACGCCGCAGCCAGGATTCGATCCGGCGACCTCGGACTCAACCGTCGAACTGTCATAGCCGCTGAGGCGGGTCGTTTCACTTGCGATTCCGACAAAAGCTAGCTTTCGAGGTGGTGCAGTGGTAAGACGGCCGACTTACCGACCCGACCACGGCGGCTGCGTTTCGATGGAGGCGAAACGAAGTGGCGTCCGTGCGCTGTGCGATGTCAGCGCACGTTAAACATCCCCAGGTGGTCGAAATTACCCTTCACTACGGCTCCCCTTTCTCTCTTTCCATTTTCACTCCCACCTTCATCCCTTTCCTTACGGCGCGGTTCAGGTGTCCACAGAGCAAGTGTGACAGATACTGCGCCTTTCCCTTCCTGTGAACCAATTATTATTATTATTATTATTATTATTATTATTATTATTATTATTATTATTATTATTATTATTATTATTATTATTATTATTATTATTATTATTATTATTATTATTATTATTAGGAAGTTACTATCGGCGTAATGAAAGTTTCAACGGGCGTAACCGAAGAATAAAAAGAAACAAAAGAAAACACCATGTACACGAACTATGGCACGCAAATAAATTTACAACGGTCGTTATTAAGGGGACCGCCCAACTGAATTCTTGGCGGCGTCGGAGTAACGCGATACTCACCGGGTGCGGGGAGCCGTTGCGAATACACTCCGACCCAGCTTGTAGGTCTGAGATTCCCGCGAACGTGAACGCGCCCAATGACGAACGCGTCAGGGCGACCAAGCGATCTAGCGCGTACGCATGCCGGAGTTGTCGTTTACGACTGTGCGTGCTGTGAAGTGCGCGTGACGTAAAGGAGCAGTTCTTCGGAGCTTGTACGTTACGCCTGCGCAGTGAGAACCCTCGAGGATGTAGTTGGTGGCGTCCGTCTATGTCTCGCACTGCACCGCAGCTCCACTTGAAATTCGAGTACTTCCTTCTCCAGAACACCGTAGGAGTTGCGTGGATCAATGAGAAGCCGCTCTACTTACTACCCTGTACCTAAATGTAAACTTCTTGTGCAGCAAACGAGAATGGCTCTTCGCCACAATGAAACTTGGCTTGTTTGTACAAGTTACCAACGTCAATCTGCCCACCAGCCGAAATGACAGACGCTAGTACACAGCGTTGAGTAAGACCCAGTTGTGGAGCGTGTTTTATATGCACTTTAGGGGTCTCAGGGCCGTTCTCTATGGATGAACGGACCAATGGGCAAAGTGGTGCAAAGATGGCTGTTCGATTACACATCACCTGCTGAGGTTGAGCGCCTGGGTAATTTTAGCAACGAGTACGACGCATTCGACTAAGTGGTATAATAGGCGCCCAGCTACAAGCCACTTAATACGGGACTTAGGTTCGCTGCACTCGGAATGACTAAAATTCGCTACATGGAGAGAGGCAAGGTTGATAGAAAAGCCTTCTGGGACGTCAGATATCAGAATTTCAGCAAAGCCATGCTTAGAGAAAAAACAGCTCAAAAGTCATGTTCCAAGGAAATTCACCATATTGCAAGTGAACGTTCTGCCACAAATTTACTGATCGTGCCATGCATTTATTTAAAGTAACGACTCAATAAAGCAAGGCGTTCTGAGGGCTAAAACGCTGTGTTATTTTTTTTATGATCACAATGCAAGAAAAACTGGGAAAACGATAAAAAACAGCGCAGTAATGTCAATCATGGTCAACGCACTCAAGCTGCGGGAATTTATGACCCCACGTTCGGCGCCACAAATTTCAATATTGGGCTTAAAATGTGATTTCGATGGAAGCGAAACGAAAAGGCGTTCGTGTGCTGTGCGATGTCAGTGCACATTAAATATCCCCAGGTGGTCGAAATTACTCCACAGACATCCACTACGGCTCCTCTTTCTCTGTTTCCACTTTAACTCCCACCTTCCTCCCATCCCTTAAGGCGCGCTTCAGGTGTCCACAGAAAAAGCGACAGATACTGCGCCTTTCCCTTCCTGTGAAACAGTTTATTATTATTATTATTATTATTATTATTATTATTATTATTATTATTATTATTATTATTATTATTATTATTATTATTATTATTATTATTATTATTTAAATTATGACTAAGATATGAATACGTGCATATACTATTGGGATTCCTTGAGCTTAAAAGAATAACAGGTTTCCGGGACGACGATCACACTGACCTCATGAAGGTAAGGGATTCTGTAGCGACGGAAATTTATTGAAACTTTCAGGAGTTTAGTTTATAGTCCATTTAAGTCTGCAGTGACGCAAGGGCTTTGAACGTTTAAAAACACTTTGAGCGACGGTGACAGCATAGCACGCTTGGTTCGCTTCGGAAGAGCTCGGTGTGCCCTAGCTTGCAGCGACACGCACTCAGTGTGCTCGAGGTGGAGTTAGGGACAGCTTATTAGTTCTTCATTAAGTGGCATATACACGAAGTAAAACCAAACAGCGTAATCCTCGCGGCTTTGCGCATGACTGCGCAGACTTGACTTATAAAACGGACACCTAAGTCATCGGTGATTGTAATGCATACTCGGGGAAAAGTTAATTCCGCAAAACGAGGCTAATTGCGATGCATGGAGTGGAATCTACTAGTGTTTCCACAATTGCGCTTCTCTTACGCGTTTGCAAGGTCGGGAAACCGTCCCCTATATAGCTCTCGCTCGTGTATATAGTATACGGTGATGCCCCTCCCATCGTTTGCAGAAAGGTGTTGAAACGTGCCCAGTCGGAAAAAAACAGAATACTACCGAGGATTTCCTGTGATTACAACCCAATTCCTGTGCTGTTTTTGACAGTGGATCTGTTGAGACAACAGAAATTTATGCAGTAACGTCCGACATTTCTGTGCAACTGCAGCTCTATAAGAAAGTACTACAAAACTTTAAAAAATTCTGACGTGACAGAACTACAGAATATTTTGTCATATTTTTGAGATTGTTCTTGTTGTTGTTTTTTTTCTCGATTGGGTGTACTATTGCACTTCTGCAAACATTGGCAGAATACTCGCGCAACCATGCGCTTCCTCTGGGCTTGCCTCACTTGAAGACAACAAACCTACCTGCGAGTGATAAGGAACACGACGGTTCTCGAGAAGGTGTGCAAGCGCGGTAGGGGGTCTGAGAATCTTTACGCGCTCCACTCGCTTTCAAAATTAATGTTCCTTGAAGTGAGCCCGCGATTCATTTAGTTCATTTTACATATGTGGTACCACTGTAGCCCGTTTCGTGTATTAGTGTCGGAAGGTTCGTTTCCTTCGCGCAGGTCCGAAGCATCCGTTTGTAAGATCGAGGGCTAGTTAACGTCTACAAATGAAAGTGGGAAAACGACAGATTGTATATGAGCACCGCCTTACATTATTCAGTCTCGATAAACAAACAAAAACAATTACTCACAGTTGCAGGGTGTCACTGCCTACGATTAATGAAAAAAAAAAAAGACCGGTACGCAACAATTTCCTTCGCCAGCTGCTGCAGATCGATAATGACCCCTATTCAGCTATTTAAAAAAAAAAAGCAGCTCCTGTATTACCAATCAAGGAGCTAAATTTGAACATTACTAAAAGTCTACTGTTTTACGGCGACGCTTTTAGAACAGCAAAAATAAATACGAGTAGAGCTATATTAGCATGAGAATTCTGTTTCATTTGTGTCTCATTTTCATGACTTCTTCCCTCAAGACCACCACTGTCTCTGATGACTGAAATGTCTCGACTGAATTATTAGCTGAGAATAAGGCGACTCTGCGGCCCTTTTCCCCTCTCTCTCTCTCTCTCTCTTCATTGAGGCCTCTGCAGCCAATGATTTTTTTTTTACTTCGCTTCGCGTGGAAAACCTGTTTCCTTGTCGTTCGTCTTTTATGCAAACACACTGAAATCGCCTCGCCAAGTCCAGCCTTTTTGGAAGGCGTTTCACTTCCGCCCCATCAATTTCCACAATGCTCCCAATACCATGGCAACGTGTGGCCAGGCATTGACTTGACATCATCGTCGATTCTGCTCCTCTGAGAAATTCCATCGCACACGCCTGGCTCGTACGATTAGCGTTTGCTCTTTTTTCTGCCACAAATTTCAATTAAAAACAAAACTGAACCACGCGCCCCTGTTATCTTCTCTCGGTGATCTTCCACGTCAGGCGTAAGAAAACGTGGAAAGTGTTTTCTCTCTCCATGGCCAGTCATTGAAGGCCGAGACGGCATACCAACGCAGATGAGTCAACCTATGACATCTGCCGATTTCAGTGAAGATTCAGCGATGAGGAATAAAGAGAGGCTTATAACTTTTCAGTTAACTCTTTGTGACTAGAGTACAAAGCAACATTTCACTTACCCTGAAAAACTTTACTCTGAAAGGACACGAGCATTAGGCCGCCATCAAGTGCGTAACGTCGCCGTGAAACTGGCTTGACGCATTTAAAATGTCTGCTTCTATGCTCTTTACGCGGAGACGTTGCGTGCGTGCAAAAGATACATTGTCCGTGAGGTAGCCGCGTGTCTATATACGCGCAAACATGATATAACACAGATACTTTTTCCGCTGTTAAACGTTATGCGCTAAGACGTTTAACCTTTCTAAGTCACCATGTAGTTGTGCCAAGTTGATCTACCCTAAAATAAATAACTTTTCCTGGCTCGTTATCATGATCTCGCCCCATGTTCGCGAGAACACACATAAAAAGCGTCTGCGTAAGCATTGATAAATATCAACTTTAGCGTCTAAGGTTAATCCAAGTCTCTAGTAGTTACACTCGTAGCGCATACAAATTGCACTATTGCGGCCGAGATATGCGAGCGGATAATGCAGTTAAAGTATTTCCCCACTGTAAGGAGGAACGGCACATAAGCTGGCACAAGGAAGGGGGGGGGGGGGGGGGGGGGGGCTATGTTTGGCATGCAGCTGCGACACGTGCCAGTTGTGAATCGTGAAGCTAGAAGTACACCGTAGCCCTCCACTACGGCTCCTCTTTCTCTCTTTCCACTTTCACTACCACCTTCCTCCCTTCCCTTACGGCGCGGTTGAGGTGTCCACAGAAAACAAGTGAGACAGTTACCGCGCCTTTCCCTTCCTATCAATCAATCAATCAATCAGTAATGATCTTGGCTGAAAGCTCAGTCTTTAAGGTCTCATTCTTGGTGACTCGCGCACCACTGGGTCACAAGCATGCATAGCTTTAACGAAAAGTTGCGAAATGCTCCTCATTCGGATTCTCACGGGATGGAGTTTACACTTTTTTTTTTTGTTTCCTGTTATGCTCTTTATTTCTTCGAATATTGATAATTTCCGCAATGTTAATAGAGACTGAGTCGATCAGACCTTGGCATTGAGAGGTTGCTGCCTCTCATGCAGCAACAATCCACGAATAAATTGTGTTCATTAGTCACGCTACTGGCTTCTCAGCTTGCAAGAGATCGTCATATGGAAATGAGTTTCTGTTTGCAACAAGGGCCATTTGTTTAACCTACACCAGCTACATTTGTGTAGAAAATCTCCTATACCTACAATGGAGTTTTGCTGCTCTAGTGTAGCTGGTGTAGATAAAAAAAATGACGACGATTACGGTACTTTCTAATGCGAAATTTGAGCGCAGCTCGTCAGCTGTTTCAGCTTTTCTATAGATTTAGGCAACTAATTCGAGCTAGACATGTATGTACAATTACAGACAACTGGTTACGAGGGACAATGGCGACGACGACGCGAAACCCAGGAACAAGCGCCAAAGAGCTTAATGCTGGAACGATGCCATTCGAGACATATTCTAGGTGTATATAAGCAAGCTACATCAAAATATTATGCTTTTCTCTGTGAGTGTGTGGATTCTCGGTTACTGCACATGTTACCCTGCAGTTCGGTGTGGGCGCTCGCATTATTCATGAATTATCTTTGCAGTGTGCACCATTTGTGGTCACGTCTTCCACTTGAGCTGTGAAGCGTGCCTTTCATAATTGTTTCACACGAATGTAAAGGCGAAGTGTTGGTCACTTGTTTCTGTGGACACCTGAATCGCGCCGGAAGGGGAGGAAGGAAGGTGAGAGTGAAAGTCCACTTGAGCTCTGAAGCGTGCCTTTCAAAGTTGGTTCACATGAATGGAAAGGCGCAGTATCTGTCACACTTGTTTTTGTGGACACCTGAATCACGCCGTAAGGGGAGGAAGGAAGGTGAGAGTGAAAGTCCACTTGAGCTGTGAAGCGTGCCTTTCATAATTGGTTCACATGAATGGAAAGGCGCAGTATCTGTCTCACTCGTTTTCTGTGGACACAGCAACCGCGCCGTAAGGGAAGGAAGGAAGGTGGGAGTGAAAGTGGAGCTGGTTACGAGGGACAACGCCGACGCCGCCGCGAAACCCAGGAACGGGCGCCAGAGCTGCGCTCTAAAAAAATCGCCCTATCGTCGCTCGCACAAAACGGCACAAGTATGTCATGACACACTAATACCGCAACGCCACAACTATACTTCTACTCGCCTCACTAGAACAGGAGCACCGTCGTTTTTCATACTTAGCGCCAAAATATAGTAGCAGACGACAGCGCGCTTTTTTTTTTTTTGTCTCTTTATTTCTCTTTTTCTTCACAATGCGTAACCCGATTGTGTGCTTACGTAACTTGGCACCATTTTACTGCACACGTCACGCGTACGTCACAATTTGAACAAAATGGCGAATCGTCGAGAATAGGCCCCCTGATGTCTGCTACTACCACTTATTCACTTCAATGCGTTCATTGTTGTCAATTCTATTGGGTCTTCTTGCTTTGCATTCTGATGGATTCATGTTGTATTGTTTTGACTCTTATTTCCATGAAGTCGTATAGTTGGCATTATTTTCCCCGTCTACTTCTCTGTTCACATGTTGCTTTTTTTGTTTTCTTCTTCCCTTATCCGCTATTTTACTATAATTAATTAATATTTTCTTTCCGGTGTCATATGCTGCCTATATTTTTTTCTCTTCGTAGTTTTATTTATTTTTGATGATTTGTTTGTAACCGCCCCCCTCTTCATGTAATATTATCAGCCATGAGAGCCTTTAGGGGTATTTTGTATAAATAAATAAAAAGTGTGACAGGTATCGCGCTCTTCCGTTCCTGTAAACCAACTTATAAATTCATGGACACCTCCGCATTAGAAGGAAGGAAGGTGGGAGTGAAAGCGGAAAGAAGTGCCGCACAGTGTTGCTATCTCAAAAATAGGGAACCCGCAACAGCAAGTTCTAAAACCTGCTAAAAAAACCGCTTAATTCAAGGTTTGCATAAAACAAGTCAATTTTTACACATTTTATTCCGATATTCTGCCTGTCAACAACGCTTGGTTTGATTTATAAGGTGACTCAAGCTTTATAATGGACACCGCAGAGGAGGGCTCCGAAAATTTCGACCGCTTTCCGCAGCCCTCCACTACGGCCCCCCTTTCTTGCTTTCCGCTGATTTTACTCCCACCTTCCTTCCTTTCCTCATGGTGCGGTTCAGGTGCACACAGAACAAGTGACAGATACTGTTGTGCCTTTTCCTTTCCTGTGAACCACTTATTATTATTATTATTATTATTATTATTATTATTATTATTATTATTATTATTATTATTATTATTATTATTATTATTATTATTATTATTATTATTATTATTATTATTATTATTATTAAATTTCGTAGCGACCGTTTTTCGTAGCGACCGCCCTGAAACAGGTCCCAAATCAAGAGGAGGTGGAGTGCTCATTAGTTTTGTGAAGTGTGTTCGACGTTCCGATCTGGAAACTGTTGAAGAATGTGTGTGGCTCGAGCTCACTTTAAATCGACATGAAAAACTTTTACTTGCAGCTTTCTACATTCCTCCGAATCTTCCTCCTCCAGCCTATGATGATGTTCTGCTCTCAATCGAACATGTTATAACCCGTCATAGCAAACACAAACTTCTTATTTTAGGCGATTTTAATACTCCTGGTATCAACTGGAACTCATTTATTTCTTCTCACAACAATCATTACATATTAAGTAAGTGTAACGCTCTAGTTGATTTTATAGCATTTAACTCTTTGCAGCAACACAATTTCACTGAAAACTGCTGTGGTAATATTCTTGACATCTGTCTATCGAATTTTGAAAGTGTTCGAGTCTCGAGTTCAGACATACCGCTTACTCGCTGTGACAAATTTCACCCTCCGCTTCTAGTTACTACTGCTGTCTCTGCCTCACCTTCTACTAATTCAGATCGGGTGAGGAATTCGCCCCGTTTCGCGTATGCACGTGGTGATTATGTCGGTCTTTTCAATTTCTTCTCTTCCGTCGACTGGTCCCTTTTAAATGACATTAATGATTCAGATGGACAAGTCAGCCGCTTTACAGAAATAGTTCTTGATGGTATGCGTCGGTACATACCTTTGCATACTCCTACGCGTAGGAAGTTCCCTTCCTGGTTTTCAAGGGAACTAATAACGGCGTTAAAACTCAAGGAACGGGCCCATCGTAAAGCGAAACGCCCTGGGTTTCACAATTGGGCAGTTGAGTTTCGCCGTGTGCGTTCTCTTTGCAAACGCTTATACAAGCGGGACTACGACTCCTATCTTGAGTCTTTAGAGAGGAGTGCCTCAAATCGTCCTAGTCAGTTCTGGCGTTACGTTCGCAAGCGCTCCATTAAATCAGATTTAAGTATCAGCTTAGTTGACTCTCAGGGTTCGGAAATTCGGGATGTTCCCGACAGTTTTGCCCAACATTTTTCCTCCGTTTACAAACATCCACATTGTGATTCCGTTTGCCTCCCATCTGGTGCACTATCTAATTCCATTCTCTTTGACGAGGAGTTGATAACTGAGAGTCTTAAGCGTCTGAGACCATCTTTGTCTCCTGGACCTGATGGCATTCCAGCTGCCATAATAAAAGCCTTCAGTTATATCTTTGTACCAGTACTGACTGCCATATTTAATAACTGTTTAAAAAATGCTGCCTTTCCTCGCGCGTGGAAAATGGCACGCGTGTTTCCTGTCTTCAAGTCTGGAAACAAATCTGGTGTTTCCAATTATCGTCCGATTTCTCTTCTATGTGCAACCTCTAAGCTTTTCGAATTAGCTTTGCACAGCGTACTTTCCTTCCATCTCGAACATATCATAGTACCGAATCAACATGGCTTCATGTCGGGTCGCTCTACTTCTACCAACCTAGTCACGTTTATGACGTATGCCTCTGCAGCAGTCCTTCAGAGGGGCCAGGTTGACACTGTGTACTGTGATATGAGCAAAGCTTTCGACGTTGTTACTCACTACTTCTTGAAAAACTTCTACTCTCTGGCGTTAAAGTCTCACTCGTAGCCCTCCTACGCAACTATCTCCTTGATCGCTTCTGCTTTGTCAGTGTCAATGGACAGACTTCTTTCGTTTACCCTGCAACGAGTGGAGTTCCTCAAGGTTCAGTACTAGGCCCGCTTCTCTTCTCCGTTTTTATTAATGATGTTTCCTCGGCGATAAAGAACTCGTCGTTTCTTCTTTATGCTGATGATATAAAAATATTCAAGGTAATACATTCTTTTCAAGATTGCTTGTTGTTGCAATCGGACATATCTGCTTTTTCTGATTGGTGTGCGAAGAATCGACTTACCCTCAATTCTTCCAAAACTAGGGTTGTGTCCTTTACTCGTAAAACACATAGCTTTCTCTACCATTATTCTGTGAATTATGTGCTGTTCGATAGGGTTGATGAAAATAATGACCTTGGTGTACTTTTTGACCGCACCCTCAGCTTCTCCTCTCACACTAAACGCATTGCTCAGCGGGCTATGCGCACACTCGGATTCGTCGTTAGACTTTCGAGAGAGTTCCATACTCCACTTCCGTTCCTAAAACTGTACCCTTACATATGCTTGCCGGTCTTGGAGTATGCGTCGGTTGTTTGGAATGGCACTTGCAAGTCGAACTTGGACAAGGTTGACAGAGTACAAAAAAAATTTTTACGGATATTTCCTTATCGCTTTCCTTGCGCAACTTCCCCCTCTGGCTCCACCAGGAGCGCCCAACTGAATCTTCCTTCTCTTCACTGCCGTCGTATCAGACTTGATATCATATTTCTGCACAAACTCCTTCATGGCCACATTATGTGCCCTCAGCTCTTAGAGTACATCCTCCTGCGCGTTCCGCGAAAGAGCATGAGGGAATTCAGACCATTTCAGGTTTCTCCTCTTCATTCCCACTCCCCTCTGGACAGGATGCAGTGGTTATTTAACTCTTTTTGTCCTCACCTTGACATCTTCCAAACCTCGCTCTGTTCATTTACATTGGATGTTCGTAGCGTTGTATTCTAAATAGTACATTATCACATATAACTCCCCCTTTCTAGCCTTAATATTGTATTTACTTCACTTTTTGCTTTTTCTCCTGTTCAATACTGTCTGTATCTTGAACTATTTTTTATCCGTTTCTTACTAATATTTAAACTTTAAACTTTATATTCGAATCTTACTGTCCCTTGTTCAATTTTACTTCTTTATTGTATTATTCTGTATTTCTAGCCTGTGTTTTAAGTGCCATGCACTTGTTGCGCCTGGAATGGTTGTTTATTTTATGTATATTTCTATATTACTATATTCAATGTCAGTTATTGTTGTTTTTTTCTCTCTTCTATCTGGTGTGCTCAAAAATTCTCTCACTGTGTATATAAGTGATGCTACTCATTGATTGCTTACTTTCCGTGATACTTTCCGTCTGTTTCATTTCATGTATTATTTATTTCTTTTTTTGTGTTCTCTCTGTGTGTGTAAACATGTTTATGCTTTTTCATTTTTCTTTTTTTTTTATTTGTGCTGCAGCACAAAGACCACATGGTTGTTCCTGCGCACATTAAATAAAGATTGATTGATTGATTGATTGATTATTATTTCGGCCCCCTGAGGTTCTCTAATATGCAATGACACCCCACAGTTCATGGGCTTCTTGCTTTTCGCCTTCATCGTAAAGCGCCCTCTGCGCCCGGGATACGATCTCGCGTACTTGGATTCAGCAGTCGAGTACCCTAACCACTGAGCGACCACGGCAGATTTGAAAAGAATGTAATTAATATTGTGAACATAACAGAAAGTAACCCTTTTCCTTACGGCTTGAACTTACAGTTACGAATAGTTTAAATATACCACTTACTTTTTGTAGATTTTATTTGAAGTTGGAAAAGCACTTTTTTCTTTCCCGACTATAAAGTGCTGATACAGGCCCATTCGCTCGCATATAGTATTGTGCTTCATCTTGGTATGCCGAATGAATGAATGAATGAATGAATGAATGAATGAATGAATGAATGAATGAATGAATGAATGAATGAATGAATGAATGAAAAACTTAATTGAGCCAAAGGGAATTCTCTCGGCGTCGGTGGGGCCCCCCGAGCAGTTTGCTGGTGAATGTTCTCTCCTACCGCCTGATCTAGGCAGGGTGTCAGCGCTGTTGTTGTTGTGGCTGTAGGAAGAAAAGAAAATGCACGGGCCTGCTACTGGCTCTGTAGCTTAGCCACCTTCGCTGCCTCGTGCGGACAGAAGAGAAAGAAGAGTAAGAGAACGACGCGCGCCGCAACAGCCGTCGTCCACCAACGAAGCGGTGGCGGGTGCAATGATGGCCTACAACAGATAAAATACGGTGGCAGGCTAGCCCCCGCCGCATGCGGCGGTGGCCTACCTGTCTCAGCCCCCTTCAGGGCCAGGATTAACCACCCTTCACCACCTCCCCGATTTTCGTTGGAAGCATCCCTGCACTTTTGTAGTGTGAGCTACATTAGCCACGAAGGAGGAGTTTCGCGTGGTGGGAGGCGAAGACCTAGCAACTGGCGGATGCCGCGCGCTCGCCGCGCCATCTGGCAATCAAGAATCGATCAGAAGATGCCTCGTCTTTATTGCAACGACATAGCTAGACATAATGAATGAATGAAAAACTTTATACAAAGGGAATTCTCCCGGCATGGGTGGGGCCCTCAGTTTAGGGTCCCAGTGGCCTTTGCCGTCTTACGCGCTCTGTCGATCAGTTTCAGCTGGTCATCAGGCGTCGAGCAGGACAGCGCAGCCTCCCACTTCTCCAGTGTTGGTGTGGTGTTTATTGGCGCTACCTGTGTTTTTTTTTTTTTTTTGACACGACAATGTAACATGGTAGAGTGTAGGGGGTTCCCCGCATAGTGAGCATTTATCGTCATATGTTGTGGGATGGATTTTAGATGCATCGCCAGACTGGAGTGATGTCCTCAGTGAGGACATCACTCCAGTCTGGCGATGTTTATTGAGTAGACTCAGTTTGGGGTATGTGTTAGTCTATAGCTGTCTCCAGACAACCGACTGCTATCTATTAAGGTCTTCGTGGGGAGGTGGGTAGATCATCCTTAAGGCTCTTTGATGTTCAAGGATGACTCCATAGCGTCTAGTGACTATGTCCAGTTTTCCGTCGTTGTGCGCCTCCCGGTTTGCGAATGCTCAGGCATTGGCGTCGGCACGTTGGTTACCTTTGACAGTCCCATGGCCTGGTGTCCACGTTATGAAGCATCTCGAAAAGCTGATTTTTCTTGCCTTGAGTATGCGGATGGCCACAGTGGACATACGTCCGCTGCTATACCTTCTGCATGCTTCTTCCGAGTTCGTAATTATTAGTGTAGTAGCCTCCTCGCCCTGGTGGGTGATAGCGAGAGCGATTGCCGCTTCCTCAGCCTCGAGAATGTTGTTGCTCTTGATCGAAGTGCAGTTGATTTCCCTAAGCTGGTGATAACCACGCTGGCTACCGCTCCGTATTGTTCCTTGTATGTGGTCGCGTCGACGTACAATATGTTTTTTTTTTTTTTTTTTTTTTCTGCGAACCTTATTTCGGGTGCCTCCGATCTTGCCTCTCTTCTGGCCTTGTGTATTTTCGGAGGCATGTTTTTCGGAATCGGGTTGACCTTAAGGATCTGTCATTTCCTTCGGTATTCTCTCCATACTGTTTATTTCTGTGCAAGCATCTCTCATGCCCAGTATATTCAGCGTGTTCCTTCTTGTTCGCGTCTGCATGAGTCTTATTTTCTGAGCAAGAAGGTGGGCCTCGATGTGCTCTTGCACTGTGTTGCTTATGCCCACTTTAGAGAATTTTTCCGTCGAGGTGCTGGCCGGTAGTCCAAGAGCGCATTTGTAGTCTTTCCTCAGGATTGCCTCCAGTTGTTTCTTTTCCTGTTCGAACGCAATTTAGTAGGGGACACCATATACAATTCGACTTACAACCCAGGCCTCTACCAGCCTACATGTGTCCTCCTCGGACATGCCTCGTCTTCTGTTGAAGATTCTTGCGATCATTCGCATGATCTGCGCTATGGTATTTGCTAGCTGGCTGGTTGTTTGATCTATACGGCAGTTGCTTTGTATCCGCATGCCTAGGATTTTGATTTGCGACACTTCCGGGATCTTCTCCCCCCCCCCCCCCCCCCCCTCTGTGGACGCCTATGGAGATGTGCAGATCGTATCCTCTTCTGTGGACTCAAAGCACTTCAGATTTCTCCGGGGAACATTCAAGTCCGCAATGTTGAGCGTATGCGTTGACAGTGCCTGCTGCTCACTGTAGAGTCTTGTTTTTCTCCTAAGGATCTCCTGGTCACCCAGATCGTACAGAAATAGTGAACAGCGCATCTTAATTCTCCTTCTCTAGCCGCAAAAATGCTCCAGACGTACAGACAAAGTTCCTAGACAGATTAGGGACAAATTAAAAACACCTCCGCTCCCCAAAAGCGTGCACCCCGTCTACCATGAGAGCCGGAGGAGTGATAGAGCAGCAGCGCTGCAAGCTCATTTTGAGGGCAGACAGGACGTCTTATTACAGATGCCACACAATGCGCGGACGGTATGGGACGCGTTTCAGTAGCAATTAGAGAAAACGGGGGCTCGGTGGTTTGTTGCAGCCCACGACACTCGACCGCAACGGAGGCGGAAGAGGTGGCCATTGCGCTAGCTTTAACCCAACAACGGGTCAAAATTATAGTTACAGACTCAAACTCAACAATTAGAAACTTTGACGCGGGCCACATTTCGGCCATAACAGCAAGGGTGTTGACCAGTGGTCCACCACCGAGAGAACAGGTCGCTCTCATTTGGACACCGGCGCATCAGGAATTTTGGGGGAGCGAGAAAGCGCAAGTACTGGCCCGAGGATTAGCTACCTTCCGGGATCCCAGTTATGTCTTATACGCAACCCCGTACCCCTCGCGCCATGAGGAGCCCCTATAGTTCGATGATGACCTTAATACCTACCAAGATATATCTAAATCATTACTAATTCAGTTCAGTCGTTCAGTCGTGTCCGACTCTTCGTGACCCTATGGACCATGTCACGCCACGCTTTCCGGTCTCTCACTATCTTCCTAACATCACATAACTTTAATAGAAGAGACATCTAGGCGAATTGGTAAGGGGGCATGATGAAAAACACAGCGCTACAGACGGGGACGGAAGTGAAGAACAAACAGGACGGGCGCTGACTCGCAACTGAAGTTTATTGAAAAAACACAGTATAAATAACCCAGCCAAGCAGCACCAAACCGCTCATTAAACAAAAAACCAAATCATGATGACCCCACGCACACACCACGTTCAAGAAACCCAACCTCATTATCTGTTAAAGCGATTGACGGTTCACTAACACATTTTTCACCCAATCGCATGATCGCATTTGAACGAATGTCACAAGAGAACGAACTGCGTTTTCTAGACCTCACTTTGAAGTTTTGTGCCCATCATGTTTGTTGGCGGTATTCGCCTAGGAGTGCAAAGCCTCTGCTAGATTATGGATCGCAACATTCTAAGTTTGTAAAAGATGGCATCGCTCTGTCCAGCCTGGGGGCAGTCTTGTCAAAATCATGCTTTAATAATATGCGAATTAGCTTTCATGAACAACTGTCTAGGCTAGCGAATGCAGGATTTCCTGTTCGCGTCATATTAAGAGTTTGTGATAAACTAATCACAAACGTAAAACAGTCGTGCGCAGGTTCACGGGAGCAGGAGGGGCTGGACAGAGGGATACAAAACGATTTGTGGCCCTGCCATATGTGCATGCTCTATCACACAATTTGAAAAATGTAGCCAGAAGGTTTAATGTTAATGTGGTTTTCTCGGCACCACATAAACTGTCAAAAATATGTAGCATAGTTAAGAACAAAGCAGCGAAAAAAGTCCGGGAAAGAAACACGTGTCGGGTGAAGCATGAGTTTTCCTATGTTCCATGTAAAGAAGGAGTGATATATAAGATTCCGTTATCTTATAATAGAGTGTATGTGGGTCAAACAGGCAAGTGTATCAATGTCCGGTTACGAGAGCACGAGAGATCATTAGAGATTGGTAGAGGATCTAATCTGGTTGTACACTGTAAGGGGTGTGACGGCTGCCATTCTTCTCTAACACAGACAGTTATTTTGGATGCCCATCCGGCACAGATTAACCGGGAAATCATTGAGGCCAGGTATTTCATGCGATTGGGTGAAAAATGTGTTAGTGAACCGTCAATCGCTTTAACAGATAATGAGGTTGGGTTTCTTGAACGTGGTGTGTGCGTGGGGTCATCATGATTTGGTTTTTTGTTTAATGTGTGGTTTGGTGCTGCTTGGCTGGGTTATTTGTACTGTGCTTTTTCAATAAACTTCAGTTGCGAGTCAGCGCCCGTCCTGTTTGCTCTTCACTTCCGTCCCCGTCTGTAGCCCTGTGTTTTTCATCATGTCACAACTTCATCTGCAGCGCCTCGAAGATGCCATCTAACCATCGCGTTCGCTGCCTACCCCTTCTCCGGCGACCCTCAACCTTTCCCAACATCAAATCTTTCTCCAGCGACTCCTCTCTTCTCATCAGATGACCAAAGTAGCTGAGCTTTAACTTTAGAATTCGACCCTCCAATGAGCAGTCAGGGATTATGGTCGACAATATCGACTGATTTGATCTTCTGACAGTCCAAGGAACTCTCAAGAGTCTCCGCCAGCACCACAATTCAAACGCGCCAATTCTTCGGCGGTCAGCCTTCTTCACAGTCCGACTCTCGCATCCATACATCACAACTGCAAAGACCATAGCACGAGTTATACGGATATTGGTTGGCAGACTAATGTCTCTGCTCTTTACTAGGCGGTCAAGGCTAACCATGGCTCTCTTTCCCAGAAGCAGGCGTCTCCTAATTTCATGGCTGCAGTCTCCTTCCGGGGTAATCTTGGAGTCCAAGAAGAGAAAATCTGTCACAGCTTACCCTTCTTGTCCCTTGATGCTCCAGGACTTGATGGGGCAAGATGCCATGATCTTTGTCTTTTTAATGTCAGTTTAAGCCCAAACTTCTCACTCTCTTCTTGTACGTGCATCAGAAGTCTCTTGAGTTCCACTTCACTTTCTGCCATTAAAGTGGTATCATCCGCATATCTAAGGTTGTTGATACGTTTTCCAGCAATCTTCACTCCAGCTGAAGAGTTGTCTAGACCGGCCTTCCTCATGATGCACTCTGCATATAGGTTAAATAGGCAGGGCGACAGTATACAGCCTTGTCTCACTCCTTTCTCAATTAGGTAGATCAATATTTCCAAAAGCGTGTAAGCAACTCACCAAAAGTGAGGAGGTCATGTGGCGTATAAGCTACAAGAGTATTCCCGAACCCCCAGCTTTACAGCAAGTGGCACCCGGAAATTTTTATCCCCAGGTGCAAACATTGCGATGGCATAGCTAGCGCACATGATCTACATGATATGGAAGTGCCCTAGATTTGGAGAACCTGACAGTACAGATGAGTCCTGGGAGGCACTACTTCTCAAACAGGACGAAAAAGGGCTACGTGAAGTTATCCGTCTCGCGCTAGCCGCTGCTCAGATACAAGAGATCCAGGTCAGTGGCTGAGGGGGAGGACATGGCTGGGACAGAGCTGCGCCTCGGATCCTCGCCACCCTTTTGACGGGTGCCAATAAATATTATTTCTCTCTCTCTCTCTCTCTCTCTCTCTCTCTCTCTCTCTCTCTCTAGCGTGAGGATGATGAGGGCTACGGAGTAATTTAGATCCCCAGGTGGTCGAAATTACTCCGTAGCCCTCCACTACGGCTCCTCTTTCTCTCTTTCCACTTTCACTCCCATCTTCCTCCCTTCCCTTACCGCGCGGTTGCGGTGTCCACAGAAATCAAGTGAGACAGTTACCGCGCCTTTCCCTTCCTATAAACAAACCAGAAAAAAAAAGTGAGAGATGGTGCCCCGCCGGGGTGGTGCAGTGGTAGGACGCCCGACTACTGTGCCGGAGTACCCGGGTTCGAACCCGACCTCGGCGGCTGCGTTTCCATGGAGGCGAAACGAAGAGGCGTCCGTGTGCTGTGCGATGTCAGCGCGCGTTGGCTCGCTCAAATATTCCGGTCTCAATTTCGATTGCTGTTCGGTTTCCTATATGCCGCCGTGCACGGGGAAGATCCCCAGGTGGTCGAAATTACACCGTAGCCCTCCACTACGGCTCCTCTTTCTCTCTTTCCACTTTCACTCCCATCTTCCTCCCTTCCCTTACGGCGCGGTTGCGGTGTCCACAGAAAACAAGTGAGACAATTACCGCGCCTTTCCCTTCCTATGAATAAATCAGTTAAATCAGTTAAGTGAGAGATGGTAGGCTAGCTAGCGACGCATTTCGGCCGAGCGTGTACTCATTTGACTGCTGTGCCGAAGTACCCGGGTTCGAACCCGACCACGGCGGCTGCGTTTCGATGGAGGCGAAGCGAAGTGGCGTCCGTGTACTGTGCGATGTCAGCGCACGTTAAAGATCCCCAGATGGTCGAAATAACTCCGTAGCCCTCCCCTACGGCTCCCCTTTCTCTCTTTCCACTTTCACTCCCGCCTTCCTCCCTTCCCTTACGGCGCGGTTCAGGTGTCCACGGAGCAAGTGTGACAGATACTGCGCCTTTCCTTTCCTGTAAACCATTAGTAGTAGTTAGTGTACTCATTTCAAGAATTTTCCCTCTACGATATACACAGATACACAAAAGGCAGGAACCACGTACCTGTGTATATCGTAGCGCGAAAATTCTTGAAATGGTAAACCAACTAGCCCCCATTGCTGCTTTGCGTGTACTTGCATCCTTGGGCAGGATTGGATTGGACTCGATTGGACTGGTTTGAATTGGAATTGGACCGGAATGGTTGGATTGTATTTCACTAAATGAACTGTACTTGATTGGATTAGATTTTATTAGACGGGATTGGATTGGTTTACACTGGATTGGATGGAGTTAGATTGGATTGGAGAAGAGTAGGCAACTTAGCGTCAGGCACACCTGCTTTCTCTTCGTATATCCTGGATTACGTATACAGCGCGAAAAACGAAGACAGGGGAAGAAACATGCAAACAAACAAGCGCTTGTTTGTTAGCGTGTTTCTTCCCCTGTCTTCATTTTTCGCTCTGTACATAATGTTGAACGTTCACCAACTCGCACAGTTTCGTTATATCCTGGCCTAGCTGAGCTAAGCCACAGCCATTTTTTTCACCGTCCCAGAATGGAGCTCTGCTCCTACGATTGCTCCAGAATGAATGAGAGTGGTCTCCGGTGGTAATCGAATGACAGGGATTTTTCTCGCGGCAGACTCATGACTTACAATCGACGATTTACAAAAGTTGGGGGGGGGGGGGGGGTAAGCATGGCTTGAATATAGTGATAGAGCAAAACCTATTTTACAATTAGTGCACTTTTTCATAATTCTTCTTAATGATTAATAGATAATAATAATAGTATTAATAATAATTGGCTCACAGGAAAGGAAAGGCGCAGTACCTGTCACACTTGTCCTGTGGACACTTGAACCATGCCGTAACGGAAAGGGGAAGGGGAAAGCGGAAGAAACGGAAAGAGAAAAAAAGTTGCCATATTGGAAGGCTACGGAGTAATTTCGACCCACTGGGGATATTTACCGTGCATTGACATCGCACAGTACACGGACGCCTCTCTATTTCGCCTCCATCGAAACGCAGCCGCCGGCGGTCGGGTTCCAGCCTGGGTACTCTGCCTAGAACGCCGGTGAACTTTGATGCGTTCAGCGGTTCGCTGGTTGAATTCGATGCAACGCTCGGTTACCTGCGGCCAAAGCTTTCGCTCCACATTAGTGCGCGCTGGGACTGAACGCTCCACGTGTGCTATTTTCCACAATAACGGCCGATCGCACACGACAGCCGTCAGTGTTTTGTACAGTTGGCCAGTGCGTGCGTTGTAACAGTTGCCTGGACGCACAGTATTGCGGAGACCCGCCTGATGTGCCGAGTGCTCAGTGACTTAAGACATTTGCGGGTGGGCCTCAAGCAAACTACTGTATACTCCATAGTGTATATATTTCTTTTATTTTTACCTACCCTTTTCTTTCTCCTTATCACTCACCTCTTTGATTTCCTCTACCTTCTCCTCGCTATCCCTTTATTTCCGCCGCCCCAGTTCAGGTGCTTCAGATATAAGATAGCAGATACCGGGGCTGGAAAACATCTTTTCTTTCCTTTTGTACATACAATAAATAATCACTACAACAACAACATTCGGTTCAGCAGCGTTGAAACCCTCAAATGCACGACTGGCGCAGCGGCGACGGCACCTCGGGGAGTCACCGCGCAGCAGAGGAGTCGGCGGCGGCTCTGAGGTGCTCTTCAGATGTGCGCCATGTGACGTCACTCGCTCCTCGCGCATGCGCAGTTGGGGCTCTCCGGGCTCCGCGAAATCGCTCAGACCTAGCGTAGTGTTGCTTCCGAAACAAAATCCGCGGATTGAAAAGCGGGTTAAACAGGCTATCGCTGCAACATTCAACTTTCGCGTTATTTATTTATTTATTTATTTATTTATTTATTTATTTATTTATTTATTTATTTATTTATTTATTTATTTATTTATACCTAAAATGTCCATGTGTAGGGGTTTTACTACGCTAGGTTGAAATCATGATTATTAAACCAGCATATTTTTTTCACCACCTGCGTAAACGACGTCTCTTATCTGAGTAGCAACAGGAGTCGGCAGGCTTAAATCCTTTCCGCGAGAACAGTAAGTCTCACAACGGCGAGGTTATTATACCCTGGCACACGTAGAACAAAGCGCCGACAGACCTTCGTGAAAAGAACAGAGGCAAATCTATCACCGTCGTGAATCCCTGGGCAGTGTACAGCCGCGCGCACCTGTCAAGGTTAAGGACCGCTGCGCTAGCGTGGTGTCCTCACCTTTTTTCTTCGTACACCAGCGGACATTCGCCGTTCAGGCGCGCTTTGCTGCCGCCTCGGTCACTTTCTCAGGCTCACGCGTACGCAGGGTCATCCTTGCTGGGGGCGACGGAGGATGGCCACGACCTTGTTTATCTTACTGTCGACATTGCTGCCGCTTTCTTCATTTGATTCTTTCATTTCACCGAAGCTCTTCTCACCTTCGATGAAACCTGCCGACTAGCGATCAGAAGGGCCGATACGGTCTTTCGCGTACAAAGGTGTGCCAGATTGTGCGTGCGAAAACGGCGAGGAGAGCTCCGCGTGAAGCTAAAAACGGAATAAAAGAAAATGGAATGTGGGCGCCCCTACAGCCTTTTCACGCCTGGCGCCTGCAGACACCAGGCACATACCCATGCAGAGCGGGCAGCAGCTGACGGTGTCGAAGCGCTCTCGAACTCCATGCGCCGCTAATTGCGCGCGGCAAACCCGTTCGCCCTAATTGCAACAGATAGCTGCAGCTATGTGCGAGGCGTGGGCAGCGCTGAGTCAAGACGCGAGCGCTGTCCGAACGGTCGACACCGTCGTTCGAGAGAGTAACGTCCGCGCAATGAGGGCCCGCATTCTCGGAACGATGGCGACACGTTCAGGTGGTTAGCATCTACTGCGACGTCGACTTCTTCGAGGTTCTGTAGTGCCGGTCCGTATCGTCGATGCGGGCGGCCCCGAAGAGTGCTTCATCGATTTCAGTTTCGTTGTGAGCTGAAGCTTCTAGTTGCAGGCCTTTCTCTCTCTCTCTCTCTCTACGAACAACTGGTATGTCATACACTTCCAAGACAAACGGCAACGTTTGATTGCTCGACGGGATCATTTTTCCGGTTACGTTAAACGCGTCTTTAAGAGGCGGCTTCGACCGCTGTCTTCAAACTCGACTCGTGACACCGGGCATTCTGCGAAAAGAGAAACGCGCGTCAGGTTACTTATACGCACATCAGGCATACAAGCTGCATCGAGGTAGCAGCTAACACGTGACGTCATTGCGGTAGATGCTCTGGGACGAACGTCACGTAAAACGGAAACCTGTAACTGCCTGCCCATACGTCGCAATGCTGCAATGGGGCGAAGAATTCTTGTAATTTTGCGTGTGTGCGTGCGCTCTGTTTTTGTTTATGGATCCGTTTGGGTTTTTGTAATGATAGCAGGATACAACTGCACAAGAAGGAACTGCCTCCACATGGTAAAAGCACTGCTGTTGTTCGAATAAAACTCCTGCAGTCACTGTCATCTCTAAACTGGGAGAAGTCCAGAAATGCTCCTAAATTTCTCTTAGAATAGTTTGGAACATCTACATAAGCGTTGGAGTATTCAGCTCTTTTTGTTGTTGTTTTTGTTGTGCATTACAAAGTCGCATGTAAGCTTACGCGTAATTCGCTTACAAGCCCACTGTGATATTTCGCCGCGCTATAAGGTGGTCCCTCAGCACAACGCGGCAGCTGCTTCTTTTGTATCGCGAGATTCATGTAAGTCTTGTAATGAACAACAAAAGCAAGCATGCGTCCATTAGGCGCCTGAAGACAAACACCTTGCTACTTCGTGCTTGTCCGGGAGTCATTTCATTTTTACTGAAAGCGCCGTTCTCACGGCACCGGGCAGAGACAGCGCAATGAATTGCAGGCCTGTCCTTTCTCAAGTTGCCGAGCAGGCCGCTCGGTCTTCCGGCTTCACTGCAGCGGCGGCAACATAGGGTAATGACAAACGGTGATCCCGCGCACGGGCGAAGTAAGGGACGATAAATTTGAGAAGGGAAAACAAGAAAAAAGAAACGTAAACAAGCGGAATGGAGAAAATAGACACTGTGTGTGTACAGAGCCGGTAGCCGGTGCTTTCAAAGCCCGTTGGCCCCAGTCTCCTTCGTGTAACTTTTATCACACGCTATTATAAATTCCATTACGGTTCTTAAGCGACCATTGGAAAACGCAAGCGAGCGTGACGACGCAAATGAATCTACCGGTGCACCGTGCGAGGCGCCGTCTGGTTCCCAGAGCTTCGTGTAACAGTTGAGAGTGGTCTACAAGGAAGGGCAACGCGAAACTGATTGCCGTTTTCAGTGACCATAACAGCGGTGACGACGACAGAGAGAGAACCAGCTTTTTTATTGCGAAAGCAATACTGCTAGCACTTCGAGCCTTTGGCGTGTCGTGGCGCCTCCATACATGACCTTTCACGTGACCATGTGACATCACGCCAGACCGAGAGACGGGGCCCCAGCTCCCGCCATCGGATGGTGGCAGTGAGTCCTTACAGGAGCCGCAGCGGTGACGTCACGCCATTTTCACGTGACCGTGTGACGTCACGCAAGACCTAGAGACGGGGCCCCAGCTCGCGCCATCGGATGGTGGCGGCGAGTCCATACACGGCGCTGTGTCGCAGCCGAGAGAGGGCGCTCGCTGTTTCTGACGTCACGCTAGGAGGATAAATGGGGCTGTGCCTCGGCTCCTCGCAATAGTCGGGGCGCAGCCTTACGGTATGTCGGATGATGCGTATAAAGCGTATAAGGCCCATTTAAATGGGCAAACAAGAAGTGAATTAAGCTACTAGAAGCAACCAGAAGCAACCAAGAGCAGCATTCGTGCTTTCGCATTACTCCAATGCAGATTCTGCAGTGCTCTAATTTTTTTTTTTTTTTTTTACAAGATGTGCATAAAGTACATTCATTTCGCTTTTCAGACAAACGACGAGCACAGCAGACTAAAAGATAGAGCTATTCCTATCTTAAGTATTCAGCTATTCACCCCCAAACCCTACCAATAGTGCCAATAGATTCAGTTAAGTATGACCCTCAAATTACCCTTTCTGAGCTTTCTCCTATAGTGATGAGATTGCCAGCTCCTGGCTCAGACAGCGTAACTTCGAAAATGATAAAGATCCTCTTTGAGGAGTCTCCTGACTCATTATTAGAACTAGTAAATTATTCCCTCAAACACCCTTGGATACGTATTGGAAACTTGCCAAAGTGATTCCTTTGCTTAAGAGCAATGGAGGTGCCTATATTTGATGGATAATATCAGATCAATTTCGTTAACATCAAATGTTGTAAAATTAATTGAAAGAGTCATACTTATGCGTATTTCGGACTTCGTGAACCAAGCAAATATCATCAGCCCTTGCCAAATTGGTTTCATTCCAAAGTGCTCCATCTTGAATGCGCATGTCGACCTGGGGAGTCGAGCTCTCCTTGACCGGTGCCAAAAAATGCAGGCTGCCTTAGTAACATTAGATATTGCCAAAGCTTATGATAGTGTAGAACGCAGCATTTTATTGAAAATATAAATACTCATCAGTTTCCGCATTATTTAATAGCGTGGATATCTGCATTCCTTCAAAACCGAGAGTTTTTCTGTGCATTAAATGGCGTTCATTCTGGCAGATACAAGCAAGTCAGGGGAGTTCCGCAAGGAGCAGTCCTCTCACCTGTGCTTTTCAATATTCTACTCAGATCAATTACAATTAATCCCGAAGTCCGAACTTACGTATATGCAGATGATATCGCGTTTTTTACGGCTGCATCAGACATCTAATCCCATTATGTCCGCTTGCAAACGAACCTCAACTAATTGAGACTTGGTTGTGTGGCTTGCGACTGAAGTTAAACGTGAACAAGAGAGCCGTCCTTGTTTTCGATATAAAAAATCCTGTGAGTCTGCATTTAATATATCAGCAACAAATAGTTCATCGGGTTAGGTCTTTAAAATATCTTGGTGTCATTTATGATGATAATCTTACATGACATCCGCGCATTAACTATATCGCCACGAAAGGGACTCGTGCCGTGGGCACGTTGCGCCGAATAAGTCGTTTCCGGTCTGGAATACGAAGAGAGACGCTTGTAATGGTTTATACAAAGTACGTCCGTCCAATTTCAGAGTTCGGGTCAGTGTTGTTTTCTGGTAATAAAATGGCTAATAAAATTTGCCCGCTTGTTCTCTTGGAGCGGGATGCGCTTTGTTTGTGTCATGGGCTCCACAAAATTGTGGCCAACAACAATGTACTTTACCTTGAAGCCCAAATTCTACCTTTGCTATGTAGATTACAATTTCTAACTGTGCAGACGCACCTAAGGATATATGAATCTGATTTTTACCGATCTATGTCTCTGTTTTTTTTTTTTTTTTTGGCCAGCCGGCCTCCTTTTTCAGTGTCCATTGGCCTAAATTTCACACCCTCCAGGTAATTCTGGTACAAAATTTGCTAGATCCTTTAAATCCTTTAGAGTCAAAGGTTTAATTTTACTACCGTGCAAATACTGAAATCAAATCGCTTACCTTGCTAAATTTTTCAAACATCACTTGTTCTACAAATCCTAGTGTCAATCTCCCGTGTGTATTATGACTTCTCATTTTTATTTCGTTAATTTCACCTTTTCGTTTCTTTTCCTCTACTTGCTAAATTTTTCAAACATCACTTGTTCTACAAATCCTAGTGTCAATCTCCCGTGTGTATTATGACTTTTCATTTTTATTTCGTTAATTTCACCTTTTGGTTTCTTTTCTTCTACCCCTTCAATAATTTTGTTTTTAGACCTGTAAGTATACATCAAAAACTTTCTCTGCTGCCCAATTCTTGGCCGATCCCACTGTGTTGGTATGTGCCATATGTTCTTTGGTAAACAAGAACAACAAATAATCCGCCGATGACCTTGGATCGACGATGAGACTAGTAAAGCAAAAAAAAAAACGCCAAGCTCTGAAGAGTCGGGCTCTATGTGTCGGGGTGTGTTGTCGCGCTTTTAAATCATAAATCGAAACCAAATTGCAGAGATTCAATTCAATTGAATTATTTTTATTTCCTTTGAGAGGAGGAGGCTGGAGTCGAAGCCGTGAAAACGGCTTGGCGTGGGTCCAGGCTCCGTACAAGTTGGCGTCTGACAGCTACGTCGTATAATTCTAGAGATTACAAAAACACAAGTATTACAAAAACATGCGAATTCATCGATTATACAGCAGTTACAGAATTAACTACTGTAAAAAATACACAAACAAAAACAGTTGAATGACAGTAAACAACACATGGATATTAAAGCATATTACGAACATCACGTACGGAAATATGACAGAGGCAATTTAATTTCAGCATTGGATTTACCAGACAGATATAAATAAACATGTAATGTGTATGATGAAGATTGCATAAAACAGTTTGCCCGTGCTGTGGGAACCATCCAAGTTTCACGATGTCGCAATTTTATTTATATTTGGATCTAACCATGTATATACGAGCGCAAACAGTTTTGTGAACTCGATATGAAATTACTTATTTTTGATTTTTATACTTGCTGAAAGGAGGTAAAGAAGTAAAAAACATTAATAATTAAGGCAAGAGGAAACTTGGAGAAATGCCTCCATCTTGTGAGATGGGCTTTTCGCAAAGCCATTGCCACATAGTGATACACAGTGAGAAGATATATCTGTATTCAACTAGCCAGATTCCAAGATCGAGTGTATCTGGCTTTCGACCACTTAGCCTCCCACTGAGGATGTTCCTTTCGTCCTCGGATAATAGTCAATTCAAAAGAAAAAATAATAATATTGGATATTGCGGAACTAATTAACCCGCCTACGAGTGAAAGTTTGAAAAAAAAACACCAAGCGTCGCCGGCATCGGCTCGCATGCCGTCATACTCTGCCCCTAGAGAGCTGAAGCCACCTGCTGCACCAGGAACATTGCGTTGAATTACAGTGAATGCCGACAAAGAAAATCGACATTAGGTTTTTCTTGACTTGCATCAGTGATAGTTGATTGAACCCAGGGGCATGCATTCATAAGAGACCGACCACCCTTAGCAACGTAGTGCCGTTACTGAAGGTATCGTAGGCTTCAGCCTGTTACCACTTTCTTTTTCATCCTTCAGATTTTATTGCATTGCCGTGAAGGCCACCTTAAGCTCTCCTGCAGCGGATACGGGGACACGCTTGAGGGCTCAGAAGAATGAGCATTTTGGAGGACCTTAACCTTTCCCGAGTAACTGTTCGAGTGCGACGTTCGCGCCCTCTTCCCACGGCACCCACACGACTTCTCCAAGCGCAAAGAAGACGACGTTCTTCTTTTCCGTTAGCGGGCAATTTCGACCGTCACGATCTCTGCCTGACAACTTCTCCAGGCGAGGTCACAGAAGACCTCACCTTTCCATTTCGCTGAGCATTTTCTTTTCGAAAGACGAGCACCCGTAGCGGAGCACGATCGGCTGGGTAGCAGCCGGAGCAGCGGCATCGACAGCGGAATGAAAAAACAACCATGTGAGTACAGCCACTGCCGCAACTAACGGACACGCGCTGCGGCAACTTTCTCTCGGCGGAGCAAGCAGAAACCTGTCGTTTTCATCTCGCACTTCGGCGCGTCGCTCGAATCTGCGTCGACCACCTGGCCGTGGCGTGCGCACAGGGTGAGAGACGCAGCACCCAAGCGCTCGCTTCCGAGCGCGATTGCACCAGGAAGTGGAAGCGATTTGGCGCTCGCGCACAAAGCCGAAACGACGTCCGATGGCGCGGATGGACGGGCGATCGAAAATCGCTCAGTTCACGGTCACGCTACGATTGACAGTGCACGGTTTTCTTTCCACCCACTCTTTTCTTTACTCTCTCTCTCTCTCTCTCTTTCTATCTCTTATAACGTTGCTCTCTACGTTCTGCCCCGTTCGAAAGTGCGAGCCGAAGAAGAACGTCTCTCTCGTAACCAGATTGCCTCCGCTGTCTCCGCAGGTGATCGGGAGGAGCTGCCGGCGGCGGACTTATTACTCGCGCTAGAGCGAACGGAACGTGAGTCCGTAGAAGGATAGCCTCGGGCGAATAGAGCGAAAACGAAGAAAACGTGACCTCTAGGAAAGAAAATAAAAAAAGCGGGAGTAGAAAACGTCGAATAGCTCAAGAGGTTTTTCCTTTCACTTCCGCGCTCTTCTTCGATTGTCCGACCGCTATGTACGCCACCTCTCGGATGGCTTGCGAATAGCGCACGTGCGAAAGATACGTAAGTGGTACCACTCGCCCTCTCCTTGCGTGAATAGGCGTAATGCGGTAATGGCTCGCTCTCCTCTCTTTCCCCCTCTTCCTCATTCGAAGGTGAAGGACCTGCCTTTCACTTTTAAGCGCACTGGATATTCCTGGCGCCTCTTTTTATTTTATTTTAGTTGAAATACGAACCTTACCGGGTCGCTGTTTCCTGAACCATTTCGAACCACTGCTTGCAGTGAATATGCTAAGTGGGAACGTCGTCTCACCTGTGCCTTTTTTTAGCGAGGGCCTGGACGCGCAGGCGAATTAATTCAACACCTGACGCTGATGCACTGAACGAGCGAGTGAGTGAGTGAGTGAGTGAGTGAGTGAGTGAGTGAGTGAGTGAGTGAGTGAGTGAGTGAGTGAGTGAGTGAGTGAGTGAGTGAGTGAGTGAGTGAGTGAGTGAGTGAGTGAGTGAGTGAACAGAAAAGAACAACGTACTTTAGGTCTTCCTCATCCAACTGCGCGCAGATGACCTATATTATAATCGGATCTCTGGCATGCGCTAAATGTGGTCTTAGCTCATAGATGCTGTCAGCGACAACCTCATTTCAGCGCAGCATGTTAGAGCACGCGAGTCCGACTTGAACCCCCACTAGTTAAACCGCGAGTCACTGAATAACAGCCTCTATTACGGCCCACGCTTTCTAAAGTTGTTCTTTCTCGTCCTGCACATGGTAATGTACCAATTGAAAATAAATGTCACAACTCAAAATAATTCATATAGGTGTTCATCAGGGATCGATTTTAGCTCCCTCTTACGTTTAACATATACAAACAATCTCCATATGCCGGTGCAACCCTACGATAGTATCTATATGCATATGATACCACACTGCTTACTTCAAGTAATCCTCGTTGATTCATAAATTTGAAGTAGCCCCTAGTTCTCCTGACAACTGTTGCGAATTAAGCAAGCGGGCTTTCTATTAACCAGACGAAAGCTCATTTTATAGAATTTAGATCATTCGTCGAGCGTGTTCCTGGTACAGTTTCCCTTCACAGGACATCACGTGCGTCTGCATCCGCCGATCGCATTACATTCTTATTTGTCTTGAATTAACCTATCAAATTTCATAAATTTGTAAAAAGATCGCATGTGGCATTAAAGCGCTGCTGCTGGCTCGCCTTTACGCTGTCTGCTATACTTGTGTCTCATTGCGCTATTATTTCATACTTATTGATACGAAAGCATTAGTACACATGTCCGCGAAATCGTGTCCTCCAAATGTGTCACCGGAAGTTGGTATCTGATGATGTCATCACCTGATGACGTCATCCGTCATATGACGTCATGAGTAATGTAAGACATGATATTAACTTTGTCTATATTCATAAGTCAGCACTCATGCGGCGTCATAAGTCGATGACGTCTTAAGGTATGTGACGTCACTTCCAATGACGTTAGTGGTTTCATTGCCATGAGTCATGTGACGCCACTGCCCGTGGCCTCAGTGGTTTGATGACGTCACACAGCCAGCCAACCAGAAGGCTGTTTCAAACTACCCTGAATGTCAGAGACAGCGACTGCCACAGGTAGCGCAGAACAAGGGGTTACTTGTTTTCAACGTCGCAGTCAGCAACGTCGCGGCAGCGCTAATGCTTTCGCATTCTCACAGCGCAAGTTTTACAGTGACGTCTAAGTTTTTTTTTCTTTTTATACTTCACATCATTCTGGGTTAGCTGATATACATCACAGCTTTGGCCACTGGTTCGAATTCAAAGACAGCCATACTGAAAAACCACAAGTTCTACGAGGTAATAAAGCTCACAGAATCTCATACGGCGTCATCATTATCATAAAATATTTTCCATAATTTAAGATGACGTGTGAGATTCTGCGAGATTTTGTGTGATTTGTATTTGGTTTTTATGCGATTTGTGTGAGATTGTGGGAGTAAATGTGAGGTTACTGCCTCATAGAACTTTTTTTCACTAGGAAGTGCATTCGTATTCGTACCTTTCTGCATTTCACCGCACCTTCCTCTCCACTTTTTTTCCTGGTCTCAACATCCTACCTCTTGAGATGACCTATATATTTTGTGCCTCCTGCCTTTTGTTTTGTGCAATTTACGTTGCTGAACACACCATCACAAATAGAAACAACATGCGATCTTGACAATAAAACTTACTTTGCCCAGCTATTAAAATAGAGTACGGTAAACAGGTCTCGGCTTTTTCTAGCATATCTGCCAGCAGTAACCTTAGTTATGATAGAAAAAAAAAACAGTTGTTTACCCAGCTTTAAGTGGGGAACATAAGGAGTACCTTTTATCTGCCATATCGCAATGCATTTATTTATCGCCTCTTTCGGGCTCACATGTGGTTTGTAAAATGATGAGCTCAAATGTTGTCAAATATATTTTTTGTTCGCGAAATCTATCATGGATTTCATATCATATCTAAGGAGCCGATCGTGCGAACCTCTTTCTTACCTGTGTGTTTCTATTTCTGTGGAAGCAGTGCTACTGTCACTCTATGAAGACGCCAGTCTGGTTTGCCGAAGACAATTCTCGGCAGCAGCAACATGAACCAACCATCTCCCCAACGCCACGTCCTGCCTACTGAGCAGCCCACCCTCGATCAGCCTCTCCACTTTACCTCCGCTCTCCACAGGCACCATTCTCCCTCGAGCAGACACCTAACCCTACATTCCGCAAGAACCCCATGCACTATAGAAGCCCACACAGCAGCGGAGGAAAAAAACGACGACGAAATTGAATGCAAGGATGCGATGGAAAAGTCAGCCTCTCCACTCCAGAAACACTTCCCCAATTCACGTCCGCCTTTTAGAAGCTCCTACCACGTCCTACCCATCCGCTTCCCTCCACCGGCATCCAAAAAAAAAAAATTCTGTCGCGAGCATGAAACTCGGTTTGGAATAAAAGTATGAAGGTAATCAAGTGTGATAACCCCAACCGCTTTCACGGTATTGCAGCATCAGATGTCTCAATGTCTTCTACGCCCATCATTTTCTTTTCTTTTACTGTTTTTATTTTGGTATATGGCCAACAAATATGAATCATCTTCTCATTAGCCATAGCCTTTCCTGCAAGAACTCCTTTGAAACTCAGAACTCTGCAGCCAACGATGATACTCTCCTCCAACATACAAAAATTCGCTGGGGGGAGCCATCACTGTCACTGGAACATTCAAGGCTCTATACTTGCCGGTAGCCAGCAAAAGCATCAGCCTGAAATTCTTCACAAGCACGTTTTTTTTTTTGTTTTTTTTTTTTCCAGCAGTAAGCTGCTTATAAATGCAACTGTTTCCCATAGCGTAGAATGCCACTATATATAACAACGAACATATCCGCAGATCTCTCTTCGGAGGGCTCACAGTTCCCCCTTTTTTTTTCTGTTATGTTGTTGCTGTCATCAAAGACAATCCTCACTGGCTTTCTATGGAAGTATTTAGTACATTAAACTTTAAAAAGGTGATTTTGCTGTGCGCAGGAGTATCTCCATGTCAGCCTCTTACGATATCCCGCAGTTTCCTCGGGACTTGGTTCGCCACATGACTTTTTTTTTATCTCAGCCGCTTCTTTGTGCCACAGGTAGCGCAGAACAAGGGGTTACATGTTTTCAAACACGACGCACGTTGTTCCTGCGTCGGCCAGCAGGCCGTTGAAAAGTTCCACAACAGGATCCCGAGTTGCTGCGACTGTACCTCATTTCTCTTCGCAGCAGGACTCTGGAGCGAGGCGTGGCGCCCTCGCTTGGACCCACAATCCGCGTTAGCGAGCAGCATGCACTTGTGACAACTAGTATACTTATGAAAGCGAAGATAAATGCATCGCAAGAAGCTTTGTAACGTTTTGCGCCTAGGAAGAAAGTAACATGTTGCGATGATAATGAACGAAACTGAGTTACATTGCTCCTTAGTCATGAGCTGCGTTCTTCGTTTTCTTCTTTTTTTTTTTTTTCCTGCTCGGCGCTGGCCTTGATTGGCGGATATGATCGGGCGTTTCGCTCATGTGTTCGCGTGCACCCCCAGCTCTTTTCTGTCCGTACCATCGCCCATCATAACCTTCTCGTCTGCTTCTACCCCAGGGCGGAGTGCCACGTCAGAGATTGGTGGTCGGGCAAACCTGTCTACCTTTCTTTGTTTATGAACATCTCTTACTACTAAGTTTAAAATGTGGCCCGGATGACTGTTCCTAGGCAAATAAGCAATGTATCACCCACAAAGTAATTACTCCAAACTCGTTACTTCCAACACAGGCCAGGGTCAACGACGGCCCGCCCGAGAGGCCGTTAAAGTCGAAGCTATATGCCATCGCTCTGAATGCCGTTAACGCGACGGACCGCCTGCAGTCACGCAATCCACTGCCTTTTTATACATTAAGCCATAACCAGAGAAGGCATTAATTATCTCAGCGATCGGCTGCACCTCATACGCTCGGCTGAGAAGATGTGGCCCGCTCTTTCTTCGGCTCGTAAAACACTTCCGCAATCTTTAGGAGCGCAAACGACAAAAGAAGAGAGGCAAAAAAGAAGTTAACGGAACTAAAACAACGTGCCAGTGATAATACGATAGTCTCCGCGCCCAGACGTGCCGCTATACGGCTGGAAATTGATATAGACCTCGCATGACGAAGACGACGACGAGCCACTCTCCTCCCCTTTCTCGCTCTGCTCATGCGATATCTCGCACGCACGCATCAGGACCGGCCAGTCCAGCGGCTGGCGCAGACCATTTTCGCTTTCTTATCTACACTCGAAGACCACGCTCTCTCACTGGCCACGTCCAGCAGCGAGAATACGCGTGAGAACGCCAACTGTGTAGCGCTGCTGACTCGTTTAGAGAGCGCAAGCTCGCCGTGTTATAACGGGACGTATCATAGCGGGTTATTCGGTTCCCGCGGCCAATCCGTCTCTCTACGAGAAAGGATGCCGCGATGCAGTGACCCCAAGAACGAAGCAGTAAAAACAGACTTTCCTCATGAGAACTTCGAGTCCCCCCCCCCCCCCCTTTTTCTCCCATTTCTTTATCTTCTTTTTACCGCTATACAATGGACATTTCCTTCTCTTTATTTTATTTCTCTCCGTTCAGTGAACGGAGGCTTTCATGCCGCTCAGGTAGTCACATGGTGGCCGGGGCTGGACAGTATAGGGAGCTTGCATGAAGCGATGTATGCTGGGTAATCCGCCATGATGTTGTCGTTGGCAGCAGACGACGCAGCACGTCACTCACACTAGCCTCGTTTGCATGGTCGCGGAGTTCGCGCAGACGATGCTGGAGCGATCAGACAGGCCGACTGCGCGTTCTTCACAATTCCAAAAGTACGCATGCACGAGTGCGAGAAGGCAAAGGATCCCTCTAGCGTTGCCGACGCGAATGGCTCGCACGGGCCAACGCACGGAGATTGACGCCAATCCGGGAAAGTGTCAAACTACTCGCCGGAACTAGAAGTCCTGAATGTCGGCGATTCGGCGATGTCGACGGGCGGCCACAGGTTCAGACGCATATAGTACAGCCAGTCGTCTGCGCCTATAGCGTGAACAGGTCCGCGCCGCACTGCTTTGCCTTTCTTCACAGCGCGCCCGATTTTTCGGGCACAGTGTCGACGCGTACGTTCCTCACTGATATCTTGCAAGATCTTGCGCGCACGTAAGGACAGCGCACGAAAAGCCGCTTGTTTGCTCGGTGGACCGTCGAAAATGACAGGGCACTCGCTCCATTCAGCCTGGCTGCGCTTCCCGCCGTCTGCTGTCAGCGACAACATCATGGCGGATTACCCAGCATGCATCGCTTCATGCAAGCTCCCTATATGACTCTCGGGAGTAGCGACGAGCACGTAATAAGCACTGCTGATACGAAAAAATCGAGAGAGCGCCTTTTGTACAAGCAGCAAATCGCAGTTTCGGAGATCCCGTGAAATACCGTGTGTATCCAAAATGACTGCCGACATTGTCAATTTTTCGGACTGTATGCAGCGCTAGACTTTCGCTAACGTTAGCCTGTGAACTTCATTCTGATTGGATACAAAACTAGCGGTAAATTGACTATCGATAGTGTCCGATTGTTTTTGGGAACTATCGATAGTGTAAAAAAAAAAGAAAAACTATCGATACTCATACTACTACTATAGTACTACTATCCGCAGACTATTGATAGTAAGATTATTGATAATTATGCAGTTGTAGGGAAGCAATATTGCCAAAATATTTCCGATATCTCATTCGTTTCATTGTTTTGTGAGGCTTAACGTCTCAAAGCAGCTGAGGCTATTAGGGACGCGGTAGTAGAATAAAGAGTGCGCGCAATTGGTTCTATAGAATCGATAAAACTATCGATAGTCATATCAAATGTGCTATCCACAGTACTATGAATAGCGCGCTATCGGTGGTACTATCAATAGCTTTAATACCATCGATAGCTCGTAAGTGACTAGACTATTGACAGTGCCGATAGTACTACGATAGTTTTGCATCACTACTGTGAGCGGTTAACTGTTGACAACTGCCAGACCTGATACAAAGCACACCTTCCAAAGTAAGCGTGCACGGGTTGACCGCCTCCTCTACAAGAGCGTCCGATGTGTTTCAGGAAGCAGAGAGCTTTGGTCTTGAGGTGTGTGGTGTGGCAATCACAAAAACAAAAACACTGACGAAACAAATTAAGCACAGTGGCTTATTGGGCGAGTTGGTTGAACATTATTTTAAATTGTTTGTTTGTCTCTTGCTGTCTGTCCGTGTCCTAGCGTTGTTTTAAAATAAAATAAAATAAGAAACAAATTAGAAAGACGCGGATCGTTTCTCAGTTTACAGTCACACCTCGCCTGTAGCAAAGTTTCTGTTCCAAATTAGAAAATATGGCACGTTAATATCTGTTCTTAGTACCGTGGATACGGCTTCACATTAGCATTTACAACCATTTATGAGTTGCGCTTCGAGAGGCGCAAATGCAACTCATTGCAGCGGAGCGTGTCTTTTTGGAGCAGCCAGCTTGCAAAATGCTATACACTAGACCCTCGTTTACTACATGCGAGTAAAGTGTCTGTTCTAGTAAATATTACAGCGCTCAAAAAACAGTAAAATTACGAGGGACTTTAGCGACTAAAGTAGTGGAAGGTGAAAGCCTAAGTGTCGCATTCTGCTACGCAACTGGCACTCATAGTAATTATTTAATCAATCTATTAACTAATTAACTTTTCAATTAATTCGACGATTAATTAGGTATAATCAATAATGAATTACAGAAATAGTCATTAATTGACAAATAATTGATTAATAATTGACCATTGAATGACAAGGTCATAAGACACGCATTCGTGCAAACTGTGGTGGTGCTCTGTGATTGGTCGAGACCTCTATGACGTCATCCCGCCTCGGCCAATCAGAACGCAGCAAATGCGGGACACATTTTGTCCACGACAGCATGAGCCAATAAAGGCTTTCGCCTTAATACAGTAATTGCCTGTGAGGCTGCTCGAATCGCCTTCCGACTCTGTTTGGAGTAACCTGAGTACTGGAGTAACCTACTCCTGCCCCCATATCAGTTGATAAATAACCGCAATGATCGCCAGGAGCGGTATGTCTTAACAAGATGCGACACACATATATCTTATGAATGCACTACTAAATAAATGTCTTTTAGGTTCTTTACGCCAAAAAATCATGGCCAGGAGAATGAACAGTAAGCAAAATTGCGCAAGCTGGCTTTCCCACGCGTCATCATGGCCACCCGAAATGGGCGAACTTGAATCTAGTACAGGGTGAGAACGTGTCGTCTCGGGCATCACTCCCAGTGGCCCGCTGCGTATATATAGCATTCACAAAACCTAGTGCGCGATCTCAGGCTTCTGCGCCATGTGAGGAAGCCACCTTGCGAAATTTCCCATAGAACCTATATTGCAGCGCAGCGTATAGAACATCGCACTTCGCGCTCTCAATCCCGGCAGCGGCATTTCGTTATAGGAGAAATGTAAAAGCTCTTACGCACCGCAGTAAGAGCGCACCTTAACATAACTCCGGGCGAATGACATTAGGCCACAGACGTCTACTATACGGTGTCTCTTAATTGCCTATGGCTTTGTTTTGGCCCAAATATATGTTTCCAAATGATGGGTGATCGAACAGCGAAGCATATTTCTCGTAACCAGTGGCGGTCGTGGGGTAAAAACAAAGGGTGTCCTCCACCCTCCAAAAGCCTTTGCACATCTTCCCGAAAGCCCATTTTCAGGATTTTGTAGAGTACGTTGAAAGAATTTCGCACCGGTCATTTTTAAAAGCAAGATAAACAAACACCTACGTTAATATTCAAATAATGCGTTGTGATAAATATCTGTGCCATTCGTCAGTTACTGTTCAACAACAAAGCGCCCAGAAATGGTGCAAATAAGAAGTAAACAAGAAAATGTTTTGAATTTTACTTTTTGCACAAAAAAAGTCTGCCCTATTCTTGCCTATTAAAGCTTTGGCTGAAGTTTAACCCAGCTAAACCTAGTTAGGCGAAGCACAAGCGTCGTTTTGCTTGGTTTTGTTAATTATAGCTTAGGTTTAGACTTGCACAGACATGCATCTGTGGGGACGAGGACGCCGTCAACTACAAATGGGAACACGTGATGCAGTACCTCCTTCAAAGGTCAAGTGATAATAGCCACACTGTGACCTCTGGCTCGTTGAAGGTCAAGCGGACACCCAGGTTGACCTTGAGTGATACATGGCGTAACGAGGCAAAAGGGTGCGCTCCGTTGTTAGGATGCTGCCGCACATCGACAGTACAGAGGCGAACGGAAGCCGCATGTTCGACTTAGCATAACTTCGACACAAGGCGGGGACATGCATCGAGGGAGCAACGGAGGTAGTCTTTCTCACTAAAGCGATATATGCGGCAGGTGCCGGTCTGCGTTCGTTCCCCTTATCTCTTCACGCTCGTATTATCAACACTACTCTACGAGCTAAAACCATCAATAGTCTGCACTTGCAAGGATATATAGTCCCGCAAGTTGCTAGCAACGACATCAGCCTACACCTCAACGACGTACAATGGTGGAGTCGGATTTACCGGCATCTCACCAAGCTGCATGGACATTGAAAATTTAAAACGTATGAAAATAAAAACAGAATTTAATTTATCAAAATGCAATTCACATTCTTGATGCCTCCAAGACAGTCACTACTGCTACATTCCTTAGATCCTGGGTAGGGTCGTTTCAGATACAAAATTGCCTGCAAGCAGCGGCAAAGTGAAAACGACGAAGAGGCTATTGCCAGTGAAATACCGGTAGTTTAAGATTCAGAATTTTTTAGCTACACGGTAGAAAATTGCAATAATGAAAATTACCATAAACATTGCAATAAAGCGCCAGATTTAATGCATTCTGCCACAAAAACGAGAAAATAAAGCGGAAACCAATCCACAGTACATGAAATCCAACCAGTGGTTTCTTATCAGTAATTTACGACACGCGGTCATCCGTTCAGATCGAGCTCGCACTATTATCTTACCATCAGCCTTTCGCGCCAATCTGGGATACACCAAGGGCACCGTAAAAATATCTTTAAAAAATTCCTAAACTCCGTGCCACTGCAAGCAGCATGCAGCGCTTGGCATACAGATAACAATCGCTCTGAGAGCAACCCCAGAAGCTCACCGCACGACATCTTCCGGGACGCATCTACGATCACGGCTCGTTAGCCACGGTCAAGTGCAGTGCAGCGCGCGTGTTTCTTTGGAACATTTCTGGGGGGTTATGGGTTACGTTTATACGTGACGGCCGCTCGACGGGTTATCAGTGGCGCTGCATTGTTACAAACCACGGCAGTTTTACCGACAACACGATGCAATACGCTCGTTTGCACGACCGGCGGACCGCTATACGGCTTCGGGACTGGGGTAGCAGCGTCTCTGAGACTCCACTGATCTTATATGATGCTCTTTCTGCACAGACGGTGTTTTCTCTTTTCTTTCCTTCCCTCCCTCTTTGTTTATTCTTTATACCCCCTCTCTCTCTTTCTTTCGCCAGGTCTTCCTTTCCCGTCACGGAGAGCGTGCGAAATGCTGTACGCACGGCTCCGTCGCATCCCGGATCCAGCAACGCCAACGACCACAGCGGGTCCCTTTCTCCGTTGCGCGAGAGCGTGTCTTGACCAGCGGCAGTGCACTGATTGCGTAATGGCGGGAACTGCTGTGGGGTCGACCGAGTGCGAGAGTGCAGCACCGTTATATCACTCACGGAAGTGCTGAAACGAGGATCTGAAAAGCGCAGGGAGAAGGGGGGGGGGGGGGGGGGGGGGGGAGGCGGAGTAGCAAAACAAAAAGCAGTCAACAACACGGAGTGAGCGCATGGTATCGGTGAGACTGCATGCACGGATGTTTGGGATACGGCGTCTGGAGCGGGGCCGGTGTTTTCATTGATTTGCTTCATCGGTTGCAGCGAGCAAAACAATTATTTCAATGAAGCATATACTAAAACGACTTTTTGCGCTGTCTTATCTGGTGACAATCACAACATCAAAATTACTTTTTTTTTACTTTTTAAATTTTAATAGACGCAAGGCTTGGCACTATTTCTGAATCAAAACAAACATTGGGCCATGGAATAAATTAAAGGAAAATTTTGAAAACGTAGGCGTCGTCAATTGTACGGATGGACAGCGTTAATGCTTCTATAGTGCAATGTAGTCATGCGTGTGGTCTTGGTGTACCATGCTATTTTTTCGACGTGTTTTAGCGTTCAACTCGAATTCTGTTGCGGCGAAATGACACTTCAGCGAACATCAGAGGATTTTCAGCAACTGTTTACCAAATTGAACATTAGCTTAACTGAAACGTAATTTTGATGCCTTCACATGGTGCAAAAAGGCACTTATTTTTGCAATACCGAGGATTCCAGTGCATGTATCGTGTACCCTAGTCGGATACAACATAAAGGTGCAGTAACTAATACAAGCAATCTTCCGCGACAGAAAGTCCGTTGTCAGGGCTTTTCTGGTTACCCAAATAGAAAATCGTCAGAGCAAATTAAAAGCGTAGAATTTCGATGCATCCGGCCTGTTAAGTATGGTGTAATACTATAAACTGATTCAGCCTACTGCTCAGCGCAGTAATCACACCTCACGTACCACTGCCCATAGTTTGCAGCTACTGTGTGTGCGTGTGTATTATTTAGGTAGCCTCCGTTAAGGACCCGTGGCGCAGAAAAACCGGTGTCGGCGTTGTGGTTGTAACGCGAAAATCAGAAGGAAGTAAAGAAACAATACAAGTTTTGCGGAAACCCACTGAGTCGAACACGGTTATCTCGCAATGCGAGGCGAGCACGCAACCACGCACTCCGCCACAGAACCACATGGCTCCTCTCCGAATAAAGGTGGACCTAATGATTGCATTGCATTATATGACCGTGAGCTAATTCTTAGGTGCATCATTAGAAAGAAACTAATTACCGATGCAATACTTAAGCGAGTAGCAAAAATCATTTCCGCTTTGCTCACCTGCGATGCGGTACTCACTGGAAAATTCCTTCCATCGTATACGACGCTGCCGCATCAGATGGCACGAACCGCCACCAGATTCAAAGCCTTATACATCCATTCATCGTCTTCAAAGCATTGGGGTTTAAGGACAGCGGAGAAAAAAACTGATTACAGGCTTTAAGCAAGAAGAAATAATCAAACGGAGGTTTTCCGATTGGTGGTTAAAATCAAGCCAGTAGTGAAATTTGACCCTGCACTAAATACAAGAAAACAAAACAACGGAGACATGATATGAGACAGTATGTCGTTGTGAGGCTTAAGAGCATGAGAAGACGATGCGGGCTCCCCGCTCAACTCCTAGGTGCGAAGCTTAAGCGTCCTCCAATTGATTTATTTTTTATCATCATTGCTGAAGAAGGGTGTTTTAACCGTCTTATTAACCGGCCACCATTCAACTTTAGTTCGTTTGTCAGAGCGAGCGCCAGCCGTTGGGATGAAACCTTTTCGACTCAGAGATGCATCCTTGCAGGATTTTCGATGCTGTCTTCCTGACCCATTGCGGTTGCCGAAATCCTTGCTATCTTTGAAACCCCAAAATTGTCCCCCAGGAAGGACCAAGACCCTATTCACTATCAGGTTTAGCAGGCGGCGGTTGTGGCAACCCTGTATTGCGGAGACGCCATAACGTTCGGCGGTTCGAAACTAAAAAGCGTCTACCAGCGTCATCCCTGATGCGCGTCGCTTATTTGTCGGATACTTGAGACGCCGTTTGGAACGCCGTCCAACCAGAGCTCGGATTACACCGTAGGCCCTCTCTCTTTCTCCCTCTCTCATATTGCGTTATGCGTTCCATGGTTGCCAGTAAAGCAGCAATGACGTCACGTGAATAAGCTCTATAGCCCGCCCCTAAATGCACAAGAGTTACACACTCACCTGAAGCACATTTAAAACTTAGCAACAGACCATTGCGCGCAAAAAAAAAAAAAAAAATAAATAAAGAAAAAAAAAGTCGATCTCTTCCGAGCACTGCTATTGCAACCTGCAACCGAGTGTCGAGTCGGCGAAAGAGTGATAAGCAGCAAAGTACAAATATAATCGGGTGAAACAAAAAAGGGGCTATTTGCGACCGTAATTCTTGCAAGTTAGGGAGCTCTTTCCCACTACAGCCAGTTTTAAACAACCCTCGCAGCAATCCTTTTGCCACATAAACACTATCCGCGCGATTCGTGGTGTCTGTTTCTCCGCTCCCAGTTCGTCTTCCTGTGACTCAACACCGCGCACGTCACTCGTCGTAACTATGAGAAGCTATGTAAAAGGCGCAGACTGTGAATGAAACTCAGAATGTCTCCGCACGTTTCCCTGTAGCGTGGTCACGTGGTCATGTCACTATTATTGACCTATATGATGGGCAATGAGTGTAACCTACTTATGCCACCCGTATTTGTGATGTAAAATCATGCATGTGCGATAAAAAGCAATCGCAAGATATGCAACAGGACGTACAGAGCTAATGAAACCGACTGCTTTGTGACACCTTTCCATGTGGTTCCAACCTCAGCACATATGCCATCATAAACAATGAGGAGACGTTCGACAGAGTGCACCCACCCACCGAACGAGACTGACCATGTTGCGACACGTTTCCCTGTGACACACGGCCGCGCACGTGACACCAGAATCCGTGAGGCAGGCGTTGAATGAAACTGACCCACTCGCGACACGTTCCCCTGTAGCGCATGAATGCACGCGTGTCACCAAACCAATATTAGAGAGCTGTATGACAGGGTGCAGAATGAAACCAGCAGCAGCGTCGGCTGCGGCGAGCGAACAAGAGCGGTCGAAGCACGCTGCGACGGCCACGGAAGTGGAGCGGACTCGAACGCGGAAGTCCCCGCCTCGCCCTTGGCCTTCGCCGGTGTTTTTCCGACTGCAGGCCTGTCACGAGAAAGAAGCGGGGAGTGAGGTGGCTGCTTGGGAGCGGGCGCCCCCGAAGGTCAAGGTTCCGGAACAATTTTTTTTGTGTGCGCGCATTCGCGTAATACCAGACCTGGATACCACCGCATTCCCTGCACTCGCCGGCTGTACGAGTGCCCTTTTACGATGAAAGCCCAGACGCAGCAGACAAGAGGTCGTGGCGCAGTCTCCCGCACAGTGGGGGAGACCCGCGAGAAAAGGGACGCCGCCGCCGCAGTGACCGAATCATCCCGCCGAGTCACGTCAACGTCTCGTCTGGTGCGAAACGGACATCTCAGCCTGCGTGCCTTACCTTATTCGGGGGCGCACAAGGTCCGATTCAAAGGAAACCTTTGTTCTTCCCAATTTCTCTCTTGTCTTGGCCACACAACTGCGCAGCTCTCGGGACGCCCTCGTGGTAGTAATCGCCCAGCGGCGCGTTGAGGTATTCAGTTAGGAGACAAAAGCAAGGAACGGCAAGAAAGGAAGGAATAAAAAACGAATCCCAAACAGTAAAGGAATAAAAGACAACCATCGAAGACGCACTGGGTTGTGTCGCCGTGTGCAGTACTTACGTGTTCGCGCCGGCGTGTCCTAGTGTCGTGAGAATTCGCTACCATCTTCAGCCGTCTCAAGCGTCCCGGCAGTCCCACCGTACCTACCCACCGCGCCTGCCTTTTTTGCTCTAACTTCGTTATTATTTTTTTTTTTTCAATTTAATCAACCTTCCCTAGTGTATCTGTGAGCTCCACTCCTCCTCCCCCCGCCAGCTTCGAAACCCACATTTTCTTTTTCCACGGAGGCCGGTAATTCCAGCCATTACTTGCGACAGTCGTGTCGGCATAAGCAGAGTGCACGAGCTGTCCGTGCGCCCCCTGGCGACACAGACTGCCACTGTGGAGTGTGCGCTTGTTTGGCTGCGGGTTCACTTTTTTCACGCTGCGCTGGTTTTTCCGCATTGTCTGCTTCCGGCTTCGCGAAACAACGTCTGGCAGCAGAAAATAAAAAATAAAAACGCTATGAGTTGTAATATTTGGGTTAAGAATGCAACACAATATGCCGCGGTGCCTTGGTTTTGCCTTTTTTTTTTTTGTCAGTTGCATTAATCGTTCCTTTTCTTCTTGTGTCTATACTGTCTGGCAAAAGGACGAGACGCCCGGCTTCCGGGCCGCCGAATGTGCTACGGATGTCCATTTTCATGCGTGAAACTGTGACACACGGACCCTAAGGTATACCTTGTAGTGGCACACTCCGGATCAACTTTCTGGCTACACTCAGTTTTGTACAGTGCACCAAATCTTAGTACAAGCGCGTTTTGTTGTTGTATTTTTATTTTTTTATAGTTCCATAAAATCGTATAGTTGTAGCGGGATCGCACCCGCGACCTCGTACACAGAAGAGAGACACCGTACCCAGCCCCCCCTCCCCCCCCTCGCACTTTTTGAGGCGAGGGCGTTGCGATCCCGACGTTCAGCGTTGTCTGCGAATGTAGTAAGCCGCGATGTTGTCGCGTCGAGGTATTTCATTGTTACACACGGCACCGTAGCGTGCGCTCTCTGCATAAGCTTTTCCGTTGTCGCTATTGTTTCCGTTCCACGGCTGCTCGGCCGAGTGCACACAGCTTAAACCTTACTTGACTGCGCTTAAGCCTCCCGTTCAATGGGTCAGGGCGTCTCTTCCTAGAGAGTGCTGTACCTGTGTCCTCAATCACCGATTAAGGGACAGCAAAAACTTTGTTGGAGGGTCCTCTATCGTTATCTCCCGGCTCGGTGACCTTTTAACCTCGCATTAGAATTCCGTCGGAGTAAATTTGAGAAGAGGGAGTTTGCTTTCATGAGTCGATATTTAATGAATATCTTTGAGCCGAAGGCATATGCAGTTGCTCCTCTCAGCCCGATTCAGGAAAATGTTTCTTCACAACGCTGCGACACGGGCTGTCACATGTGAAATACCATTCTTCACAACACACAAGGCGGGTTGCAAAGCGCAGGAGAAACTGGATTATGTGCTAAAACAAAACTAATTGGCAACCTTACCACTGTGTCTTGCTTGTGAATGTTTGCACTCAGCAGTTCATTTTAAAAGCAGAACATGAGCAGATTTCTTTAATGTAGCCACATATGAAATCCTGCGTACTATATGGATATTAGTCTTCCGCGTTTGTCTGTCGTTTGCCGGTCTCTCGTAGACCATCCCCATAACACACTTGATCAATATCAAGAAAACCTAAAGACTATAACCTCGAATGGCTTCAAAATCGAGCTGCAAGGTTCAATCACTCCGCCTAATCCTACAATATGACTGTGCTTGTCACTTCTATTCCATCACCCCGGCCATCGCTTTTACACAAGTTTTTCAATAGCTCATTGCACCAAGCAACTTACATCGCACGCCTCACGCGCATATATCAAGACACTGGTAATCCACTTCAAGTTTTCCGCCCACGCTCCCACATCACTACCTCCTCAGGCTCGTATTTTTCCCGAGCAGTATCTGACTGGAACGGGCTTCTTCTCTAAAAAAAGTTGCAACCATCGCCTGCCCGCAATATGGTGCATGACAATATAACATCGTTCGCATGTTCATTTGCGAGACATAAAGTAGACCCGCTATTTCAGTGCTATAAAGTTGTGTGGGTGAGGTATGATTTAATACTATAATTTAACCTCCATCTGGCTTCCTTAGCCAAACCGCTCAGAACGTCATCAGTTAGCGGGTACTTTGTATATTCATTTCTTGCGCGCTGAGAAGCCAGCACCATTTCATGCCGAGTCTTGACTGTGAGCAGTGACGCCGACTTTTCGTGCAAATTCTAGCGCCGACGTCGCAGCAGCCGCCATGTTGATGAACCATACATAACAGGACCAATGCATTTCTACAATCAGCTAATAGTCTTCTGCTCCGGCCAACATCACGGACGCCATGCGTTTGTTACCATCAGAGACCACGTACAGTATTTGTCATAAGTTTAAAGCCCAAGAGTTTGGCTTCTAAACCAAGGCTCTTTTATCGTTCGTGGAAGTCCTGCCTACTCGAGAGGGCAGGACCAAAAATCTTGTTACATTCAAACAATTTTGAACGCTGTGAATGCGTTACGAGCCACGCAGTTTTCTCGTTGCTCCATTTTCTCGTTCTATTGGTGCTTTTATAATTGATGGACAGCATAAGTGATAATGCCCACTGATAATCAGCATTTAATAAGCAGTTTAAGAAAGTTCTCACAAAAAACGGACGACGCGCATCTTCCTCCCTTTAGCCAGCCCCTTCCTTCTGTTCCTGTTGTTATAATTTCTGAGCAGGATATTTAGATCTTATTTTTAAAACTAGATGCTAAAAATTTGCTGAGCCAGATGATATTTCAAATGACTTTCTCCAAGCAGTACGCAGAATGGTTAACTAAATGTGGAGACAACACGTGTATTGAAAATTATCGACCCATGTTACTAAAGTCAACAACGTGCAAATTACTGGCCATATCATTCATAAGCACCTAACTAATTTCCTCGATGACCATAATCTTCTAACACACATTCAACATGGGTTTAGACGTGGATACTCAATATGCACTCAGTTAGTCGAAACAACTCATGATTTCGCAACAGCAATTAAAAAAATCAAACAGATGTTATCTTTATCGGCTTCCGAAAAACTTTCGACAAGGTTTCGCATAGCAAATAACTTCATAAACTCAGTAATGTTATAAACAATAAAACAAATTACCTTGAAACCGATCGTGCGCAACTAATCGCTGCCAATTTGTCGAACTACATGTCTGTTCCAATCATGTACCTGTCGACTTTGGAGTTTTCTAAGGATCCGGGCTCGCCCCCCCCCCCCCCCCCCCCCATTATTTTTTATATATAATGATGTTATCGTTAAATACCTGTCCGTACGCATTAAGTTATACGCTGACGTCTGCGCCTTGTAAGAGAAAATAAGTTCAACAAAAGACCAAGTTAGGCTGAAATAATTTTCGAAAAATAATTTCTTGGTGAGAGAGGGGGCAAATGTCAATTAATTTTGAAAAAAACCTTCTACTTTAGAAGAACATTTAAAAAGGAATCCTCTTCTGTAATTAAAAAAGAATTTCCTTCATGAACTTATAGGCTTATGGATTCCTGATTATCTTTCCTGGACCGAATATATTGACTGTGTATCGCTCTCCGAAAGTTTTTTCTTTTCTTTCGTCGCTCGCTTAAGGTAGAAACACCTGTTACTCGCCTCCTCGTCTATAATGCTATTATTAGACCCATATTAGAATACGCAGTAATTATCTGGAGCCCTTATGCAAAGACAAACACTAACAAACTGGAAATAATTCAAAGGGAAGCAGTCAGGTTTATATACAATACATACGGGCGGGCGTCAGTCACCAACCTCCCAAAAAAGAAGTGGCCTACCATCTATTCCTGACAGAAGTCGCATGTGTCGCTGAAAGTTGTTTCATTTAATTAATAACCACTTCAGTCTCCAATATCCTTATTTATTCCTCGAGGTATCAAACTAGAAATCGGCGTTCTCTTTCCACGACATCATTAAACATTCTTTTTTCGCAAGAGCCATCACTGATTGCAATAACCTAAACGACGATGTTTTGAAGCAGAAATCGCTGAATTTGTCTGGAGAACACCTTAATTAAATAATGTCAGTGATCTGGACGCGATATTCTTCTGTTGTTACGACAGAATTTCTGTGCGGCTTTTGACAGAAAACCTGTTGTGATAATATAACTTTCTGTAGTAACATCATAGCTGACCACAGACCTACAGACAACAGAAACCTACTACAGAAAATCTACAGAACTACAGGAAAATCTGACGTTTACAACAAAACTACAGAATATTCTGTCGTGTTTTTGACATGGTTCTGTAGTTTTTTTCGACTGGGATACACTTGCTTTTTTGTGTCTGTATCTTTTTATTTTCGACCCATTGTTCCGACCTACTATAATCTTGTATACAAGAACGCAGTATATGGAAATAAATAAGTAAATAAGTAAGTGAGTAAATAAATAAATAAAATAAATAAGATTTGGCTAAGAAGCTACCTCCTTAGGCTTAAAACTATTGACAAATGCCGTAGGTTTACTACGCGCGAGGCATGCAGTTTGCTCGTTGTATTTCTTTATATTAGCAAGGCAAAAAACCGATCGACTGCAGCCCAACAAAAACCGGCCGCCTGAACAAGTACCATTTGAGCTAAGCATGCATGCAACACAAAACATTCAGTAAGCAAGGCTACAAAAACTAATTAGAGAGACAACACTCACCCCTAAAGGACACGACATTTCGGTCGTGTAATATGCGTGGAAGCGTAAAGCTTCACAATTTCTTCACTTCAAACGAATGGTACAGCACTCCCATTTTCTTTATCCACCGAAAAAAATAAATTATTGTTTTCTAACTTTGCTTCTGACCAGGTTCGACCAAATCGAGTTCACATACAGCGCCTCTATCATCTCCTGTTAACTAATTTCCCAGCGTCGGCTAGACGCACTGTTCCTGCTTTGCATACGTAGTGGCCGAAGAGGAACCGTTACTATATGCCCATTCATCCACCATTTCTACGTGGTATTTTTGTTCCTTTATTTTACATGCGTTAGTCTAAAGTAAACGCACAGGCGCATACAGACGCACGTGCATTGCGTGGATGCCCGCGAGCGAGCGACGCACGCGAGTGGGCACAATGCCGCGTACTACGGCTGACTCCGAGCGCTTCCCTGGAGGCATGCGTACTCGCACCGCGTCGTCACCGGCGTTCGTCGAGACGCAGTGTTATTAGTCGTCTTCCCAGCAGCGGCGTAAACGCGAGAAAACCTTGTCCCGAACAAGACGACCTTCGTGTTCACACAAAACCAGAGGACAGACGCTGCACGCTCTCCGAAGAGCAAATCACAAGTAGGGACAACAGAAAAGAATATGGCGGTGGCCGATCGAAAAAAGCAAAAAGTACGTGCCCCTTCTTATCCCCGTGTACACAAAAAGTAGAGAGAGAGAGAGGGGCCATAGTGGCGCGCTGTGGGTTACTCATGGGTCATGAATAAACATGGAATAAGCGCGTTTCCTGCGGGACCTCCAGTGCAGCTCGTTCGGGGAGCGCAGCGCCCAGAGGAGGGGCAGTACTTGCTTGACGAAATTTCGCAAGGTATCGGCCGGAACCACAGTCGTGACCTGCGGGAACAAGACAGTCCTGTGTTCAAAGCAGACCGTGTATAGTGCTTCTCTTTGTCCTGTACCACGCTTTTGCAACCCGCTAGTCATGCCACGTCGGAAGTAACCACGAAGCGGCATTCACAAAAAACTGTCTTAAACCTTTGCAGGACAGCAGCGCATGTGTGTGCCACTTGCCCGTCGTACTTTTGCGTGCTGCTATACACCCGAAGTACAGAACGAGCTATAAAGCGCGTTTTTATTTTTCGCTGGTCGGCGTCCTTGGTGGTCTGCATGTTTTGCGAGAGTATATATGTACAGTTACAGCGCGGCGCGCTGTTACTTGCAAAAAGAAAAAAAAATAATAATAATAATAAAAAAATAAAAACAGTACAAAAAAACAACAAACAAGAAATCCAACTTTTCGGTCATTCCATCAATGTAGAGTCCTTGGAGAAACTTTCAGTTATAATGCGAAATCCAAATTTTGTTCGTCGAAAGAGAAGCGATATGCGAATACAAACCATGTGTGAGGATCGCTACGAAAACATCTGCACAAACGTTCACCCCATTTTCTAGGAAACCAAAGTCAAAATAGCTTGGAAGTCATGTTCAATCTCTATAATCATTCTCAGCGAAACTTTAAAGTATGCATTTTATATCTTAAAATATTACATTGCGTGCTGCAGAAAGGGTTATGTTCCTTTGTGGTCTAAAATCATCACTCAACAGTGAGACTTTGTAAGCCATGCTTGCAGTAATACAACACGTAATACAACAAATACATGTGGAGAATTATTGCATGTGTTACTGTTAATTCTCAACACATTGTTGGAGAATGCGTAAGTCGAATGCGCCTCAACTTCAGAGGGTGGAAACTGAAGGTAACCGAACACTTGTGTCCTTGAGCGAGCTTTCTCGGAAAAAGCTTTTCTTAAGAACGCAAGTGAAACTCTAGCCAAGGTCTCGAAAGTGGCTAGGATTCCCAGACTTAATTTTCACGGTGTAACCACTGAAAAGAAATAATAACGGCAAGTAAAGCTCATTAAAAAATATATATTTTTTCTTTTTTTTTTTTTTAATCTGTGAGTATACCACAGGGCCATACCATGCAAGCATGCGGAAGAAGAAAATAATTCCGAAACAACTCCAAGGCCGCAATGCCAACCCATCAACTCTGCTTCGCGAAGTTGAATCAGCAGCCATTTTCTTTTCCTATCATTCATTTTCCTCTGAGGAGCTTTGATGTCCTTGCAAGTTTTCCCATTGCGCATCGCTACCCGTGATGATGCATTTTTCAGTGGGTGCGTTTCCAGGGTGAACATTTTCTTACTATTACGCTCCTTTTCAATGAGCCTGCAACTGCTCAATGCGAGCACTGAATGAGTGATGCAAGATTTTGCTACGCCGGCATGGGAAGGTTTTTTCATCCCCACATAGCAGTATCGTACAGTATTCCACGGCTGCCTCGCGATTAAAAGTGATGACCGAAAAAAACTGGTCTTGTCAGGCTACGCAACGTAAATATTGCAAGAAGACGAGGAAGCCATGCCCTTTGCAACGGGCCGAAACTGAAAACGCAGGATGTGTCACACGCTTGGTTAGCGCCTTTCTACACCCAACCCTTCTTTTCTCCTCTCTTTGTGCACTGCTCAAAACTGGACCTCGTTTTCTTGAAAAATAAGAGTTGGAAGAATAGTACATGCATTGTGTTTGAGCGTCTCTTACGCAGTTTATTTTCCTGTATCCTGCCTGCGAAACAGCTGGCATTTTTTCTTCAGGCCTTCAGAGCGACAGCGCAAAAAAAGAAAAAAAAGGAAGCAGGGACGTGCAAAAGAATAACTTATAGTCTAATGCCAATAGGCTCCAACGCTAGCTTCATTTTCAACGCTACACAGGCCTCCTCGATGTCAGTGCCTCGGCACATACAGCCACTCCATGCAGATGATGCCGCACCGCCAGCATGCGCCAGGGACCGTTCCGCTGGCCGACACAGGCCAAGCAGACGCGTTCGTCCCTCCTGGTCGTAGAAGCATACCGGCCGGAGATCCCACGCGGAGGAGAGTGCTTTCATCACGCTTCTACCAAACACTGTGCAACGTCTTCGACCACCGAGTCCCAAGTCGCGAGCCTTGAGCGGCCGGCTGCCACCGTCGCCTGGACATGGCGTCGCTGTGGTCCGTTACAGAAAGACAGAGGAGAAGTGAACAGTGCTCGTTAGAATGGACAGAAAGGACGGCTGGCTCCCGCCGATCGAGCCTTGAATGAGGGAGGAAGCGGCCGAGACGGACGTTCCGGCGGTCTGCGCTTGCCCACGTGACGATTCGACTACAAAACACGCCGCCAAGGCGGTGGCACCGCTGGTGTCCCTACGGGCGTGCACCTTGGACGATGTGCACGAGAGAGGATCACTATGTTAGTGTTCGCTGTTCACGAGACCGCCGCCACTCCCGGCACCCGCACAATACACGCGACAGCCTCCAAACAAGATGTTTGTTCGTTGCGCGCGCCTCCCATGGCTTCAGTACTAGAATGAGTTCGCCGGCGACTTAACTCCCCGTACCTTCCCTTGCATATCCTCCGCTTGCTCATTTTTATTCGTCGCGCGTGCGCAGTGCGAGTTGCTGAGTCGCCTGTCACGGCGCAGCAAGAACAGAGAGGGTGGAACAGACCACAAAGGATGACACGTAACAGTAATAACGAGGTGTCGCCTGTCCGTGGTGCGTGGCACGATTTATGAATGTAAGAAGAGAGAGGCAGGGATGAGAGCGTGCATAGGCATTCACGTTGCCACCTGTCCGTTTAAAGCGGAGCTGCATAAATATGTTTTTCCTGGTAGGAGGGAATTAAAAGCGTTTAGAGGTTGAAATTTGTTTATTGGCAAGGTATCAAGGCCACCAACTCCAGCCGTTGGGCTTAATATGTGAGGCCATTTTTGAGCTGTCATAGATGTTACGTACGAGTGCCGTTGAGAGTAATTGGAATTTATTGATGAATTACATGAATTACCAAAAAAGCTTAGACCCACGGCCGAATCCTAGTGGTGGGACCAAAAGAAAGAAAAGTAAGCCCAATATGCGGCATACGCAACTGAATTACATAAAATACTCGACAAATTAAACAGTTTAACAGTACAGTACAGAAAAAATGCGTTAGAGGTTTTTTTCTTGAAGGAAAAATGCAGCAAGCATCAATACAGAAATGTGTGTGTGTGTGTGTGTGTGTGTGTGTGTGTGTGTGTGTGTGTGTGTGTGTGTGTGTGTGTGTGTGTGTGTGTGTGTGTGTGTGTGTGTGTGTGTGTGTGTGTGTGTGTGTGTGTGTGTGTGTGTGTGTGTGTGTGTGTGTGTGTGTGTGTGTGTGTGTGTGTGTGTGTGTGTGTGTGTGTGTGTGTGTGTGTGTGTGTGTGTGTGTGTGTGTGTGTGTGTGTGTGTGTGTGTGTGTGTGTGTGTGTGTGTGTGTGTGTGTGTGTGTGTGTGTGTGTGTGTGTGTGTGTGTGTGTGTGTGTGTGTGTGTGTGTGTGTGTGTGTGTGTGTGTGTGTGTGTGTGTGTGTGTGTGTGTGTGTGTGTGTGTGTGTGTGTGTGTGTGTGTGTGTGTGTGTGTGTGTGTGTGTGTGTGTGTGTGTGTGTGTGTGTGTGTGTGTGTGTGTGTGTGTGTGTGTGTGTGTGTGTGTGTGTGTGTGTGTGTGTGTGTGTGTGTGTGTGTGTGTGTGTGTGTGTGTGTGTGTGTGTGTGTGTGTGTGTGTGTGTGTGTGTGTGTGTGTGTGTGTGTGTGTGTGTGTGTGTGTGTGTGTGTGTGTGTGTGTGTGTGTGTGTGTGTGTGTGTGTGTGTGTGTGTGTGTGTGTGTGTGTGTGTGTGTGTGTGTGTGTGGCACATGCATACGAGACCACCACGAAACCTTATATAACCAAGCAGATATCAGTAGAGACAAAGAGCCTTCATTAGTTATTGGGCACAAACCTCTTCAGAACAGCAATAAATATAGCAGATTGATTGGCATATTTAGGCAATCAGTTTTATATGACAGCGCCGCTGAACAGTAATAACCTTTTCCCGTATAAGTTGTGGCATGCATGTAAGTTGAAGCTATGGTGTGTTGCTTTAAACCTGGAGGTATAGGTTTATTAGGGCACTGTTTGATTCGAACATTGTCAGTTAGTCCGTATATAATCCTTCTTTTTACTTTTTTTTCTGCTAGACGGCAACCTGTACGTCACGGGCGAGATTCAGAAAGAAGAGAAAGAAAGAAATGCATCACTCTACCACACAGCCACAAACACTGGTTACCAATCGCAACAATTAATCTCTCCTGTAGCAGGAATGGAAAACCTCTTACGAGAAAAAAAAAAAAAAAGATACTTAATTCGCCTGAGCAAAATCTAAGAGTGAAGGTTAGACTGCCTTGCCGGTTTATGGACGATGCTTCTTTCGCTCACCTATATTTCCACTTCAGTTTTCCCATCATTCATTAAAGAAAACTTTGCCCCTACTGACCCGCTACTGAACCTTCGGCTAAGAGGTTTGAGTAAGGTGAACCGCGGAGGCGTGAAAATTCTGGCTGTCGTCCGACAGCTCAAAGTCAATGAGCTCGTAAATGACGATTTCACCAAGGTTTTTGATGAACCTGCAGCTATATTACACAAACCAGGGCGTTTTTATTCCCATAAGCACCACCTAGCTACCAAGCAACAGGCCCATCTGGAGCCCTATAATATTAGCCCGCCATGCTAGCGTTACCATGAGGGAGTGGTACCCGGCTTGCAACAGTCGGTTGGATCTAGCAGGAAACTATTTTACCGACCCGCGGTAACAGAGGCAGACGAATTATTCGCTTGTCACAGAAAGAGAAGTCTCGTCGGATGTTCCAAAAACATGTAAACAGTTACCGCGTTTTCTGTGTTAGGTCCATTGGCAGCCACTAGAGCAATGAGCGCCCCGGCTAAGCAATATACGCAACGCTGCTGTTGCTTTGCTCTCAATTGATGACGCATACACACACAGGGGGATCGACCAAGAATTGGGGTGCAGAGATATTTGTTTTCGAGATGTGTAATTACATCCACGCAACGTTTTGTAAGGAGCATCTTCTGCCCTCTGTGTACATTATTTCTCTTCCTCCTCCTTTTGTGACAGGGATGACAAAGCCGCATTGCACCGATGGTCGAAACGCCACCAAACCGTGCCATGGCCACAGCGGGGGAAGAATTCCACCTAGTCTCGTCTCATCGGTCTTTTTCTCGCCAAACTGCGTCATATATGCGCATTCTTTTTTCCCCTTTTTCCTCAAGCGAAAAAAAAAATGAAATGCACAAAGAAGCGAAAGCTCAGTCATGATGGAAACGAGGCGAAGGGCGTCGAAGCCGTATATTGCGGTGGGTACACACAAGCACACGCGCAAGTACTCTGGACACGCAGTCACCAGGAACAACTTGAGCTCGGGCGGCTCGTGTTACCGAAGCCTGGCCGTCGTTTCGCATATGTATATACACATTCGTTCCGGCGCCCACTGGGCCCGGCTCGTTCGGCCGTTTGATCAATCGCTGTACACGCGCTAGGCAGAGGATCTACCGTCCGCTAGCCGCTCACCGGGAGGGTTCTATAAACAGCCGGTGCTTTATGGGAGCCCCGAGCCGCCTCGGCAGCGAGTAAGCGATTAGCTGTACAGCGTCTCCGTCTTTTGTGCTTATTATCGGCGTCCGTCCATGCATGCTTGGAGGCCTCCTTCCCTGGAAGCGAGACTTTCAGCGGGCCGCCGCCAGACCTTCACCCCCGGGGCTGTAATGAGCCACCTTGGCCGACTTGTGAGGGCCGCGCTCCGACGGCTGGGCTGCGCGTGGCGGCGGCGGTCGGGGTCGGCCCCGTTCTTGACAGTACTCGGGCCGCCGCCGCCGGCACGATGGTGTGCGTGGTCGAAGTGTCGAGAGTCGAGCCGGAGTCGGACGCGCAGTCACGGTTTCTAAGTGCTTCTTTTCGCCGACGTCTGTAAGACGTTTTGGCCTAGCACAAGACGTTTGTAGCCTTCCAGAGCTGATTAGTGAAGTTTACAAGATCTTTTCTGTTTTGTGAGCTGTCAGATGGATGGGACACTGTCTACGCGTCAATTACAACCTCTCCGATATAAAAATGACAGGTGAGGAGGTCGTTCACTTTGAAGCGCCTTTGCGTGCGACACCGCCGCACCTTGCAACAAAGAAGTGTACATACAGTCTACAGATGGGCCTGGAAATGGTGTTTTCCATGCGCTGTCATTTTGCTTCGTTGCGGAGTCGGGTCGGACGTACCGGCACTCCGAAGAGAGCAGCCACGTGCTCGCGTGTTTACACATGCGCTTCTAATTATATGTCGGGACCAGGACACGACACACCTGGGGCGCGATAGTATGCTTCTTACATGGGGCTTAGCGTCCCGAATCTGCAAGAGCGAGCTGACGAACTGTGGTTGGCTGTGTACTGTGAAATATGCCTAAAATTTTGGACTAATCTGGGAAAAAGTCTAAACGTAATTTTATCAGATGCTTATGACTGCAGCATAAAATAATTGCTTCACCAGTAAACGCAGTGTCCAAGAAAATGGGAATTCGTGCACCTTTACGTGTGTGTATTTTTTTTAAGCGATAGCTTTACTAAGCACATTACACGAAAATCAGGTCGCCGGCGTGCTAACACGATGATACACCAAAACGACTTCAGTTGTACGCAGGAATGATAAGCGTGACAGATGCCGCACCCTTCCTTTCCTGTAGAAAAAGGAAGATGGACCTCTTCTTTCTCGTCTGCTACTAGCACAAGACCTTTCTAGAGCAATTAACGTCTTTCCTATTCTATCCTATCCTTTCCTGTCAACCACTTCTTAATGCGAGCCTCTCTAGGCTCATGGTGAAAATTTCGCGTCCGCGAGATTTGTCCGTTAGTGACAGATACTGCGCCTTTCCTGTAAACCAATTATAGAACGCCGGTGAACTTCGATGCCCTTTAACGGAACGCTGATTGTGTTCGACAAAGGGCGCGCGATGTACCGTGCGCAGCAGCAACGATTTCTCGAGAACACTGTAGATTCTGAAGTTCTCTCGGAACTTTTCTTCTGCGGTCAACTGGCGATTGCTGTGCTATCGATGTTACAAAGGAAAAAGAAACGCCATGTCCGAATTTCCAGAAGAGAAGATGAAATGGAACTAATAAGGAGTTCCAGATCATCATCATTGTAAGCTGATAAGATGTGTGCCAGGCATACATGTAGCTGGGTTCCCTTTTGCCACCTATAGAAAGTCCCAGAAGGCAGTTTTCCTTATCTTTTTTTACTTCCTTGTTTGAATTGTCCCATTCATATATATCTCAGAAGCTTTTCTTCGTTCCTTAAAGTAGTCCTTTCTGCTCTCATTGATCTGTGTACCGATCCTTCCTCCTACAAGGATCCAGTTTCCCACTTTCTAGAATTTCAGGGTTTCAAGGTGGTAGGTCGAAGTCAATGGCTGCGAACGCGCGAAACACATGGCAGACCCATATAATGGACCTTTTTCATGAAACGCCACTGCGCATGTGCTATGGTGGGAAGCCTGTGCGAAGCCTTTCATACATTTCAAGTGCAGTAGAAACCACCCGACGCAGGAGTGGCTGGTGTGGTATGCAAAGCATTCGACTACGGAGGGCGTGGAGCGGCGCAGGCTTAATTGCGACAAGGGAGATGGCAGACAAACGTGCGCCGAGAGAAGAGGGGTACCTAGAAATTCTATAGCTCTTATCCTATTCATGGTACTCATTTCAACACGAAGCGCAGGCTAACGCCATTGTAGGTGTACGCGGACACTGTATTCAGTGGCCCCGCTTTTCACCCGATTTCACCTTGCTGCCTAGACAAGCAAAACGCATATAATGATGGCGCTGGAAAAAGGCAATGATGGTCTACATGGCTCATTTCTTTTGGAGCACCGCTGGTAGATATCGATTGTGAACGGAAGTATTTTTAAGCAGTGGTCGCTAGATAATCAGCGTAATTTCGGCTTTCAAGCGAGAATGGCTACAACTTCCTGGGTACTACAAAGGCTACTATTGCCCCACGTCGTCGTGCATAATGCAATTTAGTGCGCATGTGTCATTTTCTGACTGCAAGCATTCTTCTTATTTCTTTATTTCAAACTAGACAAGGGATTACATCAGACACTGAAGGATCCTTAGCCAGAGGCTAGTCGTGGATCCCAAAATGGATACAAGTATGTCTACTGACGACTCAGGAAGAAAACAAAATACATATTTGCCGGTGCGAAATGAAACAACTATAATACAAAACAACATGATACAAACTAAAAATCTATTACATCACAAAAATAAAGAAACGAGAAAAAAAAGGTGATTTCATATTCAGAATACTATGCCACAGGTAGAGCATGCAAATAGCCACTTTATTGAGACACTTCTGTATAAAGGAAAAATTTCTTAAGTGCTCTAAATGTATTAGGTGAGGATATGATTGAGCATTGGATAGCATTCCAAATTTTAACACCACAGAAACGGAGACATCTATGGCCATAATGATTGTTAGATGTTGGAAGTAAGTACTTTCCATGTGCGGCTGAACAAGAACTAGACGGAGGGGACTTGAATGAAACGAAAGGAAAGATGATAGGGTTGCAAACCACACGGTTTACAAAAATTGCTAAGCGATAGTCTCTTAGGTTAGTTAGTGGCATGATATTATTTTGTTTAAATAAAGATTGCACACTTGGAATCGCGTGGAAGACATGCCGTTATTTTTTACAAGAAATGTTGCGCTCAAGGGTAGTCCACTCAAACGTAGTTCACATTTTACGTACAGTCAAGAACACTGCTCCATGGTGATGCACTATATAAAATAATCAGCCGAAATGCTTTCCAAAAACTGTCATAGCATTGATCCGATGTTTTTCGATGCTGATTACGCATGAAATCTGGCATAGCGCAGACTAACAGTGACGATTAAAGGAATACAAAATCAGCTAGCGGCTCTAAGTCATGTCGCTAGCGTTTTTATTCTTCGAGCCCGTTCTTCTCACACTGCTTTAAACGTTCATCATTATGCATGTTCATGTATGCCTATATGTTCATATCGTCTTTGGTCGCACAGTTCGAGTGCTGTGCGAAAGAAAATTGAATTTCGGCAACTGAATTTCCCGTGCAACTTATATCGTGCATGTAGCCGTGCAAATATATATACAAGAAGCATAAATGTTGTGCGGGAGGCGCCTCTACTAAGCAGGGCGTCCTCCACCGCTACCACCCTTCGGGCTTTTCCAGAGGTAACCGCATGGCGGCGACACCGTACGTGGACCTTGCGAATTTCTCCGACCTTGATACTGACAAAACACAAGCCACCCCCGTAACAGCTTCAGTATACTGAGTGAAATAATTTTTTTTTATGTTTTACCCAACGTTTCTTTCGTTTATTTTTACTGAAGCGAAAGAACACCTGTGTTCGGATTGTTGATGAAATAGTGCAGGTTTCTCGGCCTTCACGAGGAAAGTTTCTTGATTGTCGCCATGTTGCTCGCTGTACTTTTGATTTTGAGCACGCGGATAGGAAGTGAAAGAAAGAATCACTATCGCTGCCAATTTCTTAATTAGTTAACAAGAGTTACACACCTTCTTAGAGATAAGAGGTAGCTCCCGAAAAATAGCCCATTTATTGCAATTTACCTACTTAGACATCACCGACAAGTCTTTAGGAAATTAGTTGAAGTTTTTAACCATTAGGTTGCTATTAAGAATTGCACCGCCTTATCGAGAGTCGTTGCTTTATAGCGTTAGGACTGCATACTCTGTTTATCGTTGCGGTAAAACTGAGCTTGAATTACAGCAGCGAAAAAGAAAAAAAAAATGCCTATTAGACGTCGAATAGGAATATCTCAGCAATAAATGCGCCTTCTACCACCGGGCAAGCGTCCGCTCTTAAAGTCATGAAATGTCGTGCTATTTGATTTTCCTAGCATAAAAATTTTAGCTCTCGTTAGTGTCCCATTATGTTGCCATGCGCCTCAAAAATTAAAGCTAGGTGAATAAAAACTGCCCCACTTATAGGGCTTGACCTCCTTTTCACTATGTTTATAGCTTTAAGTCGGCTTAGTGCTTCAAAAGGCTCAGTGTGTTCTAAATGTCGTGTATAAGTTAAAAAGAGTGAATGTTTCTGCGGCTACTAGGCATATTACAAATAGGAGGAAAATGTTTTGTTTTTTCGTCTCTAATATACCACTGCGTACAACCAACAAATAGATGTCATTTGATTTCGCATGCAACATTTTGAGACATATTTTCTTATATCCGCTACATCGTTTCGTGACTGGTGCCTGAATATGTTTAAAATCTTGAGTATTTATATATCATTGATTTCAATAAAGGTTATATAGATGCATTTTACAGGTGTTGAAGATTATCTTGGTGAAATTTGATGTTGATCTGATTAACTTACGCACGTGAAACCTGTGCACAAAATCCACGTTTTCTCCCAAATAAGAACTTGAGAAACACACGATTGAAATCTGTAAAAAGGTAGAGTGAAAGAGCTCGTTTGTGGCGGTGAAAACGTTTTTTTTTTTTTTTTTTTTTTATCAATCATTGCTGAGAGTGTGAGGCGGCAAAGTGAAACGCTGTTATTCCGGCTCTCGGAGTAGCTTAGTGTAAGTGTTTACGTGTGTATGTGTCACGTGATCTCATTCTCACTTGCGACGTTGGAACTTTTTTTTTTTTTTCAGAAAATTGAGTCTGAACGTGCAGAATAAATAAAAGTCCAGTACAAATTATGTTTTGAGCGCTAGTGAATTCCATGTGGTGATCAATGTCTAATTGGTACCGGCATAGGCACAGCTTCAAAGCAAAATTACACTATCAAAAATTTTGTCTCGACCTCTTTAACAGTGTCTTAAGTAATACTTATTGTTTGGAAAGTACATTCACGAGCATTAGTCGCAAACAGGCAAATAGATATAATTACACTTATGGAATGGAAAGCTTAAAAGTGCAGATGATCTGGGGAATATAATCTGAAAAGACACGTGGCGACCACGTATTTTTTAAGACTTCAAGGTCAAGCCGAAAACGAACACCTTTCTATTTGATTCCGAATACACAGCACAAGCCGTGCAGACTGCCTCTGCCTTTCCCTCTCTCTCCCCGGTGTCTTTGGTGCCAGGCCATGAGATGGGGCATGACGAATCGAGGGTTGGGGTTCATTGTTGCTTTAACGGAGCAGATGTTCACGTTGAAAGGGTTAAAGATATACAGACAGATATATTTTTGGAGCTGAGGTGGTGCTGTTGGTTTTGTGGGTGACAGGAGTCATTGCTTTTATGTTCAGAGGAAAGCCTTCCACCGGCGTACACTCCGATTTACATGTACACACCAATAAAAGTATCATAGGCATGCGAAGCCTTCATCGTTAACCTCACCGCAGGGTCGGATGAGGTCATTAACAGGGAGCGAAATTAAGATATGCGATCAAACTTGTTGTACTTGACACGTAGTCTTGAACCCGACAACAAAGGCTTGTGCTTCCTTTCCGAAAGGACCTGCTCTCCCCTCTATGAAAAAAGAAAAAGTGCTCAACTTGTCGACACTATGGACGATTAGCGTGAAGGGAAGCCAGTGATTCATTCGGGGAGAGTGAGTGGCCTTCCAACGGCTCCGAGTGCGAAAACACGACCAAACGAATTGTGGGGCCATGATGCTATGTACAATCCTTGTATAGCAGCGAAATTGCAGATGCTATGTGGGTCAAGAGTGGAATTTTGGCGACAAAGAAAAAAATAGAGAAGGCCGTGAAGCAGTGAACCTCAAACTGAAAGAATGGTTTAAGACAGCATTCATACCAAGAACTGCATACCACAAACCAGTTTGAGGCTGGGGGCCACATGGTAGGGTGATAACACAATAAGAATTTTTGTTGGGCGAGTTGGTTAATACTGTTCACTGGAAATGCTTCTAGACGACAAAGAAAAGGACAAACAAAACTGGACAAGCGCTTCCAGACAGAGCTCTTGTCCTTTGTGTTTCTTTGTCGTGCTACAAGAATTTCGAGTGATAGTGATAACACCCCCTGCCCCAATATAAAGTGGCCACATCCTGTGTCGCCAGGATGGCATGTCCAACATAATTATCCACGACGTCACGAGGGTCGATCAGCGCCATTGGCTGCATGACCTCCTTTCAGGGGCATTTGACAAATAGCTTCTTGGGTGTGTCCGACTACAGTGTCCCCGCTTATGCTGTGTCCACTCTTTATTCGTCAATCCCCGTTGACTCCTCCCCCACTACGAAGAATGCGGAGGTGCGTCCATCGCTGCTAGCGTGGACGGGGCACACGTCAAATAGGGCGCAAAAGCGGCCAGGCCAGCAGACCACTCTCGTCGACGATCTGCCCAGGTCGCACCTTCGCAAAGTAGCGCACCGGGTTCGCCTCTGCTTCCTTCCAGGCCGGTCACCTCTATGCGTATCGGTGGCCAAGTTCGGGGTCGTTCGTCTTCTTCGCCAGCGAGAGATGACCGCTGCACTGCTCAGAACGCCGACGTTCTGCTGCTGCTCCACCGCCGCGTTTCTTCTGCTGATCTTCGCCAGCCACGGTGCCGCCGCGCCAGCCGAGAACGCCAACAGCAGTCCTGTGTTTAACTCTTCTTCTGGAACGGCCGCTGACAACCGCGTATTTGCCAGGAATGCCACGGAGCAGCGCCAGTATGCCGGACGAGACGGCGGACTCCTCTCACCTCGAGAGACCGGCGCCCAGCCCGTCGGCACCACTTCCGACGCCAGCAGGGGCGGCCGGCCCGATGCGTATCGCCACCCTACCCTGGTAAGTCAACCGACACACCTCGTGTTCCGACCTTCCCTTTCGTTATTTTTGTCATTTGACAGGCGTTGTCTGCTGACAGCAAGACAAAAAGAACGACGCTTTTTTAAGGCCTGGTAATATGTTTTCCTGCGTGAACCAATTAGGAAGGCGGAGTCGTTTTAACGTAGTCACATGACGTGGGTGTGCGCTTTGTCTCGACAATTCGAATCGCACGGAGAGTTGTAATGTAAATAGCACTACTGCAATCTTGACGCATAACTTTCAATGGAACGTTCAGCGCTGCTTGGGTATAAGCCGCTTGTGGTGCTTGAAGTGCAAATGACGGTGTGCGTCGCTTGGCTCAAAGTGCGCGTCCCTGAAGGAACTAGACACTGTTTCCTTTGTATTCGAGCAACGTATTATAGAATGTACCGGAGCAGCGAGACGAATTAAGTAACGCCAATGATGACTTTGCCATTCCACGTGCTTCCAGCTCCAGATCACGTCCGACGTCACGGCTAAATATGGCCTGCACAGGGTCCGTATTCAGAGTCTGCGTCGTTTTCAGAAATGCGTATCATCTCCATGACCTCGAACCATTTGCTTGGTGGCAACACCGACAACAGTATTGACATTCGGTTCTGGTGTTTCTACAAATCAGATGACTCGAGATCACGGAGGTAACTACGCAAACTCAAATTTGTGGACCCAGGACATAACAGCCGCCATGTTGGAGCCCCTAAACAGCACCGTCTATTTAAGCACGCCCAAATTGGAAGCTATATGTGTGCATTGTTTCATCGCAATGTGTGAATGGGAACGAGCGTCATTTGTCTCTAAGCTTCACGTGGCAACAGTGCACGCTAACAGTGACGTATGTACGCGTCCCGCAGCGTCGTGCTAGGAGGCATCATCACCATTCCCATCATCACCATCACTCCGGGGGGCAGCACCGGGATCACTCCGCTGGTGGTGACATCGGGCCGGCCCGCCAGTTCGACAACATGCTCTCTCGGATCGTCGGGCAGCTGGACGCGAACACATGCGTGTCCAGGTTCGTCTGCGAGCTCGTGGCCCGTCGTGGAGTGCACAGTTTCATCGGTACAACAGTGGGAAATATCTTCAAGGGCCTGTCTCATGCACCGAACGGGAGTCCTGCCCGTGGTTTGTGGCGAGCGGCAACCATCGGCAAGACTGGATGGTTGCCAGTGTGCGGTAACGCCTACCCCGATTGCTCGTCATTCCTCTCAACGTTCCTGTCTATCGCCAATGTGCTTGGCTGACTGGGGACTCATCCACGGGTGCTGCCGGCGGCGCGCCTGTAGAAAGCTTGTACATAACGTTCTGTGAACGGTGATCCATCGCCGATGCTTCAGCGACTAGTCACGGGCCAATAAATATGTGCTCAAAAGCAAACCTGGTCGTTTCTTTGTCGATGCGTGGGAACCCACAGGAGGTAGTACGTCTGCCGTCCACTTGAGTGCTTTGTTCCTCATTTCGACCGGTCAGAATAACCATTTATTATTATTTTTTTTTGCACAGTTGGTTTATACGCATACGCGCATCCCCTCATAAATGCTCTCCATAACGCACCTCTGTTCAAAGTGGACGCCGAACCTCCACTCGTTTCATACAAGTCGTCTGCAGTAACAGAATTCATACGGTAAGCCGCTGTTAAAAGTGGTTATAAATAAAGGCCGATTTGTAAGCTCGAGAACTCCCATCCTTCCGGCTTCAAAAAACAAACATACATCGGTGTAAAAAAAAAAAAAGCCTGATTACTACAACTGTTGAGCTATATAGTTCAGAGGAGTAACACAGGCGTCCCATAGTTAGCAATTGTATCTTTTATCTGAAAGCTCAGTGTTGATACAGGGGGAATAAACGACGAACCTGTCATCAGCGCAATACTATAGCCCGTGCCATCGTGTACCAGTTTTAGTCGAAGCTGGCATAATGAGTAGAGGTTCGAATTTCGGTTTACACTGAAAAGAGAGCGATAAAAGTGCAGAATTCACTTTCTGAAATTTGGTTTAACAAAAAAAGCAAACGGTAGTGGTTCTGGCATGCATGTCTGAACCAGTGACATTCAGTGCCAAGTTACAGTGGGCCGCAAGTTGAAATAAAGCGGCAGAACCAGGATTTCAGTGAGGCAAATATTGCGAACAGTACGTTGCCAGTGGTGAGGCACCGCTTCGTGCATTCGGACATGCGTTTGGAGACTGCCGTCGCCTGGTTTCCGAGTGCATTTGTCGAGTACACCGACAACTTGCAGAAGCGCAACCAAGAGCTGTCAACATTGAATATTTACCATGCCTCAACGTCCCGACTGTGCCACACAAGCAGTACGAAGTGAGGTACTCTGATTCAGTTCAGTGCGAGAACTCGGCAACCATGTTTTTTAGAACGTCACCGACGTTTTTGTCTCGAAGAGCTCTGGAATAACTTGTTCTAAAGAAATAAGCAAGCCAAGCTTAGCGCCGGGCAACTTTTGACCGCACAGGTATCATAGCACAGGGAAGTCATGTACGTCACGCACAAAAAAAAAAAAAAAAAAAAAAACTCAAAATTTGACCATGCATTACGCTTGTAAAAAAAAAAAAATGATTTTTTAGAAACATTGAGAAAGTCTTAATTGCAAAAACAAACAAAAAATGAGAAGGGTTCAACGCTGCTGAACCGAATATGGAGCGAAAGCAATAGATGCGGGTGACCGAGCGTTCTTCTTTTTTTCGTGGCTGTGCAAGGCCATTCTTGAAAGCGGTCACGGACTACGCGACTGGCCGAAACCTGGCGTAGTATTACTTTCGCAATAAAATTGACACAGAAAAGTCCAACCTTAGTTCTGACCGGTGATGGCGTGAGATCGAAGATGGAGCTGTGCACGGGCTCAGGCCGGCCCGCGGACATGGCTCGGGCCAAAGTATATTTGTCTCGGGCGGGCCGAGCCGGACACCCTGATCACGAACATTTTCGAAAGCGCGAATACGGCCGTATAGTGCGATAAGCGTCTGGAATGCACAGCATTTTCCCGCGTCATCCCCACGTGAGAGGTTCCGAGCTCTTCTCCAGCGTCAATCGCCTTTCCTACTCGCCGCGAGGGGGCCGCTTGTGGGCTATATTTAGTTTCGAGTTTTGCATCTCCACCTTGGGAACACTGGCGATGATGTTTATGTATCCACCTATTATAGTACGCGTGACCCTGATTGGACCAGGATCCCCCTGCCCTTGGCAGTGCTGCAAACATCTTGTGATACGAAGTATAGTACCTCCCACTCCTCAGTCCACCGTTGTAATTATCTTTGATTGCCTGCGTTGCTATTCTATACAATACCGATGTCACTGTTAACGGCCTATAAGATTTGATGCGATATTTTTCACCTTTGCCTTTGTATATTCTACTCTCCCGCCAGCTCGCTGGGATATCTATTCTTCGGTGCGTCACTTATAGCAGCATGCAAGGTCATTTTTGTTTATTTACCAAGCACTGCAATAAGTCTCGTTGGCATTTAGTCCAAACCAGTTGCTGTATGCAAAGGCATCTCTGCTCTTTCCCAATCCAATTTGACAATATCGATGTTAAGAACTTCCTCTTTGTAATGACTCGCGTCAAGGTTAATACCACTACCCTCGTCACACCTTTAGAAGCCTCTTCTAGCTCTACGCAAATGAATTGCATGACCTCTTCCTTTTCCAGTACATTATCGTCCTCATCCTTCATATGGCGGCACGGCACGTCTCTCCTGATTTCTCGCCAAGTGCCTTAAGATGGTTCCAGAACTTTCTAGGTGCCTTCTTATTGTTTTTCGCTGGTAGCGTTCGCTGGTAGTTATGACGCATTCACAAGATGCTTGCGGATGATTCCCCAACGGCAGGATGGGCAAAAAAGCGGCCACCATCTTGAAGGCCGGCGGGATTAGCGACGAAAAACAACTCGTACTTCGGGCTCCGGGCAGGACGGCATTGCCGGGAACATCTAGGCCGACCTCATATATCGAGGTTATGCAAACCGAGGGAGGTCAGAGGCCGAAGTGACCGAGGCAGTGGCCCGTACCTACGCATACATTTTGGAGCACTACCGGGGGACCAGAATACGGTGTTCTCCGCCCCACAAGGTGTTAAACAGGGAGCAGTCGGTGTCTTGGCGGCAGCTATACAAACAAATTCTTATCCGTGACTGTCTTTATACATCAAGATACATCCGACCGTATGCAGGGGCACATGTTCCTGGTGTGGACAGAAACTAACACATCACATTACACACATTAGATTACATCAGATTACATGGGCCTGCCAGAAAATGAATGCAGTGGCTAATTCACAACGCCACGCCGGAACAGTGGAAGGCTGCGCTCTCCAGTTCGGAATCGAAAGACCAGCTTTGGCTGATTGAACGGGCCAGCCGGGCAGCAAAGGCCGCGGGAGTACTGGAATGAGGACCCAACCACGGGAGCTCTACATTATTATTTTATTATCTATATAAAGTTTGCTCTCTCTCTCTCTTTCTCTTTCTCTCTATCTTCTGCTTGATTTCAAGCCACTTTACTGCTGATATTCCTCCCCGCATATTATGTAAGCGATATTGTTGACGTAATTCTTCTTCTTCCTCTGTCTTTTCTTACAACTCGTCTATCTCATTATGGTTGTATGTTTCTTCGGGGCACCTTTTGTGCTCAGAGAAATGGCCTTCAGTGCAGCCCTTAGGTTCCAGAAGCTGCCCGTCTCCCGTTACGCCCTCTTTCTCAGCGTTTCGGGCCCCCTTAAAAAAGATACAGCTCTACCCGCAAGGCGCCATCTTATTGTTTCCCCCGTGCCATAGTTTGTGCGTACGGGAACCAGACAATGTTTGCGTATTCTAAGATTGGTCGAACAAGAGCCCAGTACGTCAGCAGCTTGGTTTGGGAAGTATAGAAAAATGCATTGCTTTTTTAGTTATGTTTTGCAGGTGTGTCTTAGATGCCACGTCTTCAGAGATAGCATTGCCAATGTATTTGTTTTCAGTTACGGTTTCCAGAATGACATTGCCGATATCATATAAGGGAAGTTAAGTGTTGATTTCTTTTTTGTCACCGACATCGCGACTATTTTTTCTAGTTAATGACGATTTACCATCTATTACACCACTGCACGGTATTTAGACCCGCGTGGTTTGCAAAATCGTTATAATAAACAAAAGAAATAGAAAAGGGTGCCAGTATTGTTTCCTGCGGTATTCTAAAGGTAACCGTTACCGTATTTGAAGCGTGGTCTTTATACTGCACTAAATGTTGGCGCTCTGACAAAACGTTTGCTATCCATTTAACAATGGGTCCATCACCAGTATATGGCTGAGCTTAAAAAGCAATTTAACGTGTGACGCGCGGTCGAAGGCCGTCGAGAATAGTCAAGAAAATGATAACAGTCTGGCTTTGGTTATTAATCACTGAGCTAGGTCGTGAAAGAGTTCTACTAGTTGAGTGACAGTGGACAAACCTGCTCTAAAGCCGTGCTGATTGGGATGGATAATGTCATTGTCCTATGCACACTCTTGGAGGTATCTTATATTGTTTGTTCTAAAATTTTGGAGCAATTGTGCATGTCAAACCAATTGGCCTGTAATTAGATGGTAGAAATAGGACATAGAATAGAAATAGAAATAGGAATAACTTAAGCTATTTTCCATTCAGCTAGGGAGGTAACTGTCTTCAATATATTTATAATATATAAAATAAAGGTATACTCACTGACTGGTTCCGTATAGTGCCTCAAAAAACAGCTCGGAATGCCGTCAGGACCGCAGCTCTTTTTCACATCTAAGTTCAACAACAGGAAAGAATACCTGGCAGTTATGGTCGGAGCGCCTGGCAAGTGCGTCGACTCATCACGGACTGAAAATGGCTGAAGAAGTCAGCACGCTTTTCTTCTTCTACTTCAGAACCTATAGAAATAATCGATGTGTTACTAATATAGCTCCAGAAGAGTACATTCGTACTCTCGGAGGTTACACTTGTGCCAAGAATCTTTCTTCCTTTTCATTTGCTTCGATTGTATGTCTGACTGTATTCAAATCCTACACACATATATATATATATATATATATATATATATATATATATATATATATATATATATATATATATATATAATCAACCCGCTCTTGTAACGGTTCCAGTAATTGGGACTGACAGTATCTTCAAATCAATGAAGAAATAAATAAGTAAATAAATAAATGAATTCCATCCCTTTGGAAGCAATTTTTGCGTCCGCCTATTCGCAGACCCTTGTTAGTTTCTACCACACCAAACCACACTAGATAGATAATTATTAGCATCCCCTTTTTAACATGATGATGAGAAGTGTCACCTAGCTCGTAATACGTTGAGTGCTGAATAACTTTTTTTTTAAAGCTTAATTGATTACTGCCTATACACAGTGCAACACTATTCCCTTCACCTTTTCCACCAATTCTCAAGTGTCCACTTACTTGCTTCCATTGTTTCATAATTTATCCTGCCATGGGATGTCCCGAACCCCAGTGCTTCTCAAATCTCAGCGTCGTGCTCTGGTGGTTGCAGTGTATTATATTCTATAATAATATGTTCAATTGTTTCCCTGCTTCGTATGCAGCAGCAGCAAATGTCATCTGTGCTGTTAAATTTTTGCCGGTAGCACTTCGTCCTCAAGCCCTAGCCTAGGAATTGTCAAAAAAAGTTTCCTTTTGAATCTTGGTCTTATAGCCACTCTATAAAGCTCCATCGTCGGTTTGTCCAGCATTCTCTTTTGCCAATGGGGATTTTCTGAGGATTTTAGTTTTTGTTTCAAGGTGACTTTTCTATCGTTTTGTTCCCCACGACATTTGTATTTATTTGCAAGCCATCTTCTCCTCCATGTCGTATCAATACTGCGCCGGTACAGGTACCTGAAAATTTTTGCCGCCTAGCTCGTTATCTGACCAGCTCTTCTCATTCATTTGCCTCAACTGTTCTTCACAGTGCACCTTACTTTTCGCCTCCCGCGCTTCGAGCGTCGACCATGCCATATCACCTTAAACTGCCTCATTATTAGTGGCTCCATGTGCCCCCAGAGTAAGTCTGCCGACTATCCTCTGCTTTATTTCAAGCGTCGAAGTTGTGGCAGATCCCAAGCACTACACAGCGTTTGCAAACGCTAAGCCTGGTACCATTGCGCCTTTTCAGATTCCTCGAATAACTTCATGTTTCCCGCGATTTTCCATGGCAGCAGCGTTTCTTTTTGATTTCTTTAGAATTTCATCTCTGTGATCCCGTAAGTAGTCTGTGCCATCGTCTATCCAAATACCAAGGTATTACGCTTAAACTCTCGTTAACTTCAAGTTTTGTAACGCGATTGTGCCGGGCTCATCATTATATCTGCTTCTCTTCCACAAGTGTCTGCCAAGTCTTGGAGGCCTTTCTGGCTATCTGCCAGAAGGACAATATTGTTGCGAAGATCGGCAGTGGCACGAGAGGAGCCCTCGCGCTAGGCCAACTATTAAATCATCGTTCATCTTGTCACCATGTTATGCCGTCTTCTTGCTTGTCACCACGTAACATTTTGACTGGAGGTGCGGCGTGCATCATCCCCACCCTCGCCTTGGAGCATCGACACCATCTGTAAGCCGGAACCATCGACCGAGAACCCTGGAATATCGCCGCGCACTTCGCCCCAGCCCTACCTGCCCAGACCCGACCAGCCGCAACTACCACCGCCCAGCCACTAGCCCGGATCTGAAGACAAGGCGCACACATGAGCTGACCAGAGACCATATCAAAGACCCGACGGACCCGAAGAACCGAAAGACATGAACACGCTACCTCCGCCACACCCAGCCGCCCAACGCGATCTCGAGCCCTCGGTCCCATGGGTGCTTTGGTGGCGGATGGCTGAAGAGCTCTAGGGATGACGGATCTCCCAAGCATCATCGTGGTCATCGTCATCGTGGTGGCAAGCACATCATTCTCTTCTATCTTTTCTTGAACATCCTCACCTTCACGTCACCACCAACTTCAATCAACCGATCGGGACGATCGCTCGGTGGCCCCGGGAAGTGTTGCGAAGAAGATCGGCAGTGGCACTAGAGGAGCTCTCGCGCTAGGCCAGCCATTAAATCATCGTTCATCCTGTCACCACGTTGTGCAGTCTTCTTGCTTGTCACCACGTAACGAAATCATCTGCACATATCAATCCCCACACCTAGCTAGCTGTTTCCAATTTACCCTCCTTCCATGACATCGTAAAACCCAATCCGTTCGATTCTAACTTTCGTTCAATCCCTCTGATGTAGACCATGAATAGAAGTGGTGATAAAGGACATCCCTGCCTAAGTCCCCATGAATCGCCCCTTTTTGCACCACTCAAGGCCTGCCACAATAATGATGATGATGTCGCTGTCATGCCCTTTGCAACGGGTGGATGTCGATTTTCACGAGTCTGAGCAATGGATGGATGAAATATAGGAGCGTCCCCTTTGAAACAGAGTGGTAGCAGTAGCTAACATGCTCATTTTTCTCCCTATATCTTAACTATTGTTTTAGATTGATTAACTATACCATCATTCTATTTATTAAATTTTTGTTTCTACATTAATAACATTAAGTCACTTTTCTGCTTTTAAGCCACCAATCTTCCAGTCGTTTTTTGCTAGCTTCCACCGCCGGTTTATTTACCCGGTCACTGGTATCTCTAAACCCCAGAGCTTCAGGAAGAGTGACTGCGCCTGCATCGACTTCCGGATGAATATCATTATACTCGAGTATAATATGGTCAATTGTTTCACTGGAGTTACCACATACAGCACATGCGTCATCTTCATTGTTAAATTTCTTTTTGTAGCTCTAGCTTCAAAAAGTAGAGCACTGCCTCTTGAATTATCAAAGAAAGCTTCCTTCCTGATCTGTCTTTTCCACACTCTGTTTCTTTAACAAATATATAACAGCGCAAAGAGACAAGGACGAGGCGAGACGACACGGTCGTCTGGAATCGTCCTTGTCTCTTTGCGCTGTTATATATTTGTTCAAGATGTACCAACACGCCCAATTTAACACTTTAATCTGTTTCTTTCCCATCGAATTTGTCCAATTTTTACCTTCTGTGTTTTTCACCTGTTGCTTAACGCTCTTTATTTCCTCGTCCTTGTGACCAGCATACTTACAGGTTAGTTTCCTAGTTCTTTTCCTCCATTGTGAGTCAGCGCTTTTCAGGTAGAGGTATTTAAATACTTTAGCTGCCCATCTGTTACTAATTTTCTCAGGCGTTCCTCATATAATATTTTACTCTGAGCTTCTCGTACTTCGAAAGATGCCCAGCTCATATCTCCCTATACCGCCTCATTTGTGGTTTTGCCGTGGGCACCTAGTGCTAATCATCCGACGGCTCTCTGATATATTTCTAATACCGACTGTACCTCTGATTTTAGGCACAAAGCCGCATTTCCGAAAGTAAGTCCGGGCACCATAATTACTTTTCAAATACCCCTCAAAACCTCATACCTGTTGTATCCACACAATGCCACATGCTTCATTATCCCGGCATTTCTTTGCCCATTGGCCTTAAGTGATTTCTCATGCATTCCAATGTATGCCAATCCTTCGTTTACCCATATTCCGAGATATTTGTATTCTGCTACTCTGGGTATTTCATGGCCCTGTCTTTTAAGACCCTGATCAGTTGAGCTGTTGAAAATCATCAGACCCGGATTTACTGCGCTAAAACTGAAGCCTAGAACGTCCCCTTCGTCTCCGCAATACTTAGCTAGAGTTTGCAATTCTTCCAGACTCTCAGCTAGCAGCACAATATCGTCTGGATACATCAAACCGGGGAGGCGCTGCTCTACCGCCTTTGCACCTAATCTATATGACAGGTTAAAACCTAGGTTACTTTCTTGTATCCTCCGTTCCAGGTTTATCACATAAAGCATGAACAGCAGCGGTGACAGAGGACAACCTTGTCTTAATCCTTTGCATACCTTGACAGCTTCCGTACTTCTTATCCCTTCCCATGTAATTTCTACTTGGTTATCCCTGAATATTTCCTGTAAGAACTCTGCTGTCTCATAACCGATACCTTCTTCTTTTAATATGTTCCACAGGAATTCCCTGTTTACGTTGTCGTATGCCCCGTTTATGTCCAGGAAGGCCAAATACAAAGGTCTATTTTCCACTTTAGATATTTCAATGCATTGCAATTTGGTAAGTACGAACAGGCTATCATCTAAGTGTCTACCATTTCTAAAGCCGTTCTGAAGTTCTCCGAGTATCTTGTTACTTTCTAACCATGCTTGCATCTTTAATTTCACGGCCTGCATGGCCAACCTGCATATAACAAATGCTATGGTAATCGGCCTGTAGGATTTTATGTGCATCCTTTCTCCTTTCCTTTTATAAGCCAAATTCATTTTACTCTGCCGCCAGCTGTCCGGAATTTGCTTATTCGTTATGACTGTTTCCAAAGCTTTTAACAATGTTTGCTTACTTCTTGGACCAAGTTCATTAATCAGCTTGATCGGAATTCCATCTATTCCTGTAGATGTGTTTTTGAAAATATATTTTTCTGCCTTTTTCCAGTTTATATTGGTCAGTTCTAAGCTGCTTTGTATTCTGCTATCTTCTGTCGCGTCCCGATTTGCGGAGATTACCCTATCGTAGCTCTTAAATGACTCGGCTATAACATATGTAATGTAGTTCACTGCGTTGTCTCCCTTTAAACAATTTCCCTCGTTATCTTGAATCCGGTCCTGCTTTCTTTCTTTTTACCTTGCCAGCTTTATATGGTTCCAGAATTTTTTTGGTCCGCCTCTAGAGGCATCGCGTATGTCAGCCATCCAGTGATCGGTGGACTGCTTTATTTTACTTTGGACGAGGGCCTGTACATCGTTTCTTTTGTCGATATGATTCCCATTTTTGGTCGATTTCCTCCTTAGATACTTGCGCTTTCTTTGCCTCTCGATGTTCCCTTGAAGCAGCCCATCAAACTTCCAGCAAGTGGCGCCACCTATCGGCGTTAAGAGAATCTGGGCATGCGCAGTGGAACGCGCGGTGACGGCAACGCTGAAATATTTCTATTAGCACAAGTGACTGGCGACCAGAACTCTGATATCTCACCCCGCGGCACTGCAGTTCGTAGACATGTTGAGTTAGATATCGAACATAAGAGAAGGCTGAGCCAACGATTTTCAATTAAAAAGGTTCGTTTGAGCATTGTGATCCTCCCCACCCCGCTTCAGACTCTCTTAACATCTATGCCTGTCGGGCCGTTCCGATTTTTGCAGCACGGGAGGGGGGGGTGGGGAAGAGAAGGAAGTAACATTTATCAAGCAGGTTACCCTCCGAACGACAAGGTGATGGCCTTGTGTGACTATGCATGTGGCCTTTTATTTTATTAGTCGTAGTAAAAGTAAGGAGAGAGGGTGACACATAAAAACAGATTCTGCTGGGCCCCCAGTACTCAAGAATGGGAACGGCCCGACACTCTCGTTATCTTTTTACTCGCCACTGTACAAAGGCACTGAAAAAGGCTACAGAAACGTGATAATGCATACTGAAACTGGCGATATGCACATCCTTTGTTTGTCAAAGCTAAAATTTACCCTGCCAGAAGCATTCCTGCAGGCATCATGACTGTGCACCACCCAATTTCTTGCAACAAGCTGGCAAATAAAGTGGCCAACTAGTATGGTTCATAGGGTTCAACTTCCAGACTCAAGATACGAGGGATGCCAGTCTTAAAGAGCTGTTGATAATTTCAGCCACCTGGGGTTCTTAAAAGTAGAGTACGAGAGAACAAAAGTAAGGGCAGAGCAGACAGAGCTTGTAATAGAAATTGTCAAACTTTAATGACCATCACAAACGACCTGAATGTATTTGGATTTCACTGTTGACAGGACCCACACATGCATACACACAAAGAGAAGAAATGGCAGCTTTGACATGAACACCAGGAATAAACAGATAGCGGGTATGTAGTTAACCTGGCAGGCTACAGAAAGAAAACAGAGCATTGTATAACAGCTAAAAATACACCTTGTACTCTTCAATGAACATGACGATTAACACCCAAAGCTAACTGTATGACAAATGGATACCATTTCAGGTGAAAGAAAAAAACTGTCAAATAAAACAGCACACCAGGTAGTTTTCTGTAGCGACACAGACCATGCCAGTTGTATTGCAATGAGAAACTACACCATTTCTGCAGCGAGCATAGTGCATATCCACAGCAGCAAAGCTCAAAGGCTGCTAAGTACGCCTATCTTGTTTTTCAAGCAGTTCCTTAAAACAATGCACGAAAACCTCCAAAGAGCAAATGGGCTAGAAAGCTAGGAGCTCAACTTTTGTCTTGATATTACATCAACACAACACATTAGGGAGTTCTAATGTTTTTTCCTTTTCAACAAAAAAAAAAAGGTCATATTTCACCAGCAACGTTTTGAAGTGATACGAAATTTTACGCGGTCCATCTGATGGCCTGAAAAACATTCCTTGGAGGCTATGAGGCACTACTGCAAACTTCCCCGTTCTTTTCGGCTACAGGACAAAGTGAAGTGCCAGTTTTTTGCCTTTATTGCAAGACTAGTGTTGCATTAAATGAGTACATAGTGCTGGGCACAAAGAATTTGCTAAATCTCATGCCAAAAGCTATCAGTAGGCTTTGTTTCTCTTACTGTGATGTGGTAAAGGCAGTTGGTTGCAGCACCGCTCAAAATGCCAAAGTGAGGACAGTGAAACATTCAAATTCTATACAAGAAACACCTAACTACTAGCTCCAAGTTTTCCATGCAGATAACTACCCGGACACCATCTGCAGTGAGGAAAACAACTCCAATATTCATCACTGTTTTCACAACACTTGCTGCAAATAATTTTACCATCCCTGACGTGAGTATCAAAGGCAAAGGTCCCGTAAAAACCTTGGTACTGAAAGACAAAAGGATAAACTGATTAAGAAAAGGTGCTAGAAGATCATGGACGCAAAATCAGCTACCGAAGTGATAATGTGAGAAAACTATGAGACAGATATGTGCCGCGAATCAGCCTTTATAGCCAAATATTTGATGTGGAGAGCAATACTGTAAAATTCATTAAAAATGTTTTGCATTTCCCCTCCTTTATGGGAATACTCGGTTGCACTATCAGAACTATGGCCTTACCCAAAACAAATAAAAATGTCAGCAACCACGAAATGCCTACTGAATTTAATAATAAACATGCATCTGACTAACACAAACAGAAAATGATGCAAGAGGTGCAGTTATGGCAATCATACCAGCCTGCTTTAGTATATTAATACTTGTGTATAAGCCTTATGGCTACAATTCCTGCAGAACCCAGTACAATTGCTAAATTCAACTAGCCACATGCTGCGCGAAACCACGGTGGTGTGCTACAGCTATGTTTACAACATGCTGGCAAAACACTACAACTGTGGATGAAATGAAAAAACATAGGTCGTAGTAAGTTTCAAGAGAACAACAGGAGCGCAAAACTGAGCTCCAAAATATGTTATAAATGTAGAGTACATCCCACAGCCATTAGAAAGGATCCAAGGAAATGGGTGGCCCATCTTCAAAGGTAAGGGGAAAAGTCAACAGTGGTCAAAACTGGAAACAGCAAAGGAAGACATGACAAAAGCACAAGCAAAGCTTTTTTTCCTGAAATGGTGCACTACAAACACGACCTGTATCACAACCTCACTATGACTGCACCACAAAAACAAAATGCAACCATTCAAATCAAATCTGTGACAATATGGCACCATAGGGCACGAAGCAATGAAGCATGTATACATGGGTATCTATGTGCTGTGAAATCTTTGCAGATATACCATTTCCTTATCCCTCTTTCAATATGTGCATGGATCAACATACACACACGTACACACACACACACACATCACAAAAGCTGCCGAATGAAAAAGTGCTGTGGCTAAGAACAATTTGCTTTATTTCACAACATGGCAGCAGAAACCACAGAATCACAGGGCTAATACATTAGTACCCCCTCGTATACAGCCAAATTTATCAGCTTAAAATAAAAAAGCCTTTAACTTGGTAACAGGAAACTTCGCCACAGTAAAGGTGACTCAAAAACAAAGGTAATTGAAATGCACGAAATTTAACAGCTGAAAAAGGAGTTAATCATCAAGCCACAAGGCCAATTGAAGTATCTACGACTATGCTGCCTTATTTTGAGATATGCTACAACTCTGCTGTCACATGCAAATGTATGGCGCCATGTGCACATCCTAGGAAACCTGCGTGAGTGTAAATGTTGTTCAGTGCGAGAACTGCGAAACTTGCTAGTGAACCGAGAGAGGAGCAAAACAGTGCACCTTCATTAAACGCAGCTCATTTGCCCTGAAGTGAACTGCTTTTACAATCGACTGCGCTTCGATGTTACAAACATCCTGCCATTATCGTTCTCTGCACACGTTCCAGAAAGAGCAAAAATGTATGCATGCATGCTACGCTCACTGCACAACACACTCAGATCTTTTCCAGTGGCAAAAATAGAGCTCAGTCTAGAAGCATGTTTACCTAGTACTGCTTTTCCAAACAGACACCATGTTTCGTATACCTTTCAAGTGCAATGATTGTGCTACTCCAGCAACAAGTCTCTCATCAGACAGCCAAGGAAAAGAAAAATAATAACTCTCAAGCACTAATCATGCACTAACTGCCTTCCTAAACTTGTTGCAACAAGACATAGTCTAGAGAGTGAGGTGAAATTAAAGTACCCATCCTCCCTGCACCTCAGCACCAGAAAAGTAGCTTTTTAAAAGTGAGAAAATGAACACAATTGTTTCCCCTAAAGTTCTTTTATTGAAGTGTGAAGAAAAAAAAAAATACACACACACAATGGCACAGGAGAACGAAAAACATGGTAAAAAAGGGGAAGGCGACAAAAAAAAAAAAAAAAAAATTGAAATGAATCGCTCAGCTGCTTACTGGCGGCAGCCAGTAAAGGCATATGCATGCCACTGTTTGTGCTTCACGGAACACCTCCCCCCCCCCCCCCCCCTTAATCCCCTGGGCTAGTAGTGCCTCCCTAAAGGGTATGGGCGCTGTTGCTTCTTGTTCTGTTTTGAAGAAGACACCTTTGCAAAAGCAATAGCAGTGCTCTCCCCCCTTCCAGGAGTGTTGCAGTTGTGGTGGCGCGGTGTGCTTTGGGGTTTCGTTGGCCAGCTTGAGACCACGGCTATGGCCTGCTGCTGAGTGTCGGCAAAAAGAGCCCTTATCCAGGGCAAAAGACATCTTTCTGCACAGCTGCTGCTGCATTTCCGCTCTGGCCTGTGTCATTGTCATTAGCACGCAAAGCTTCTGACCCTGGTGCTCACGAGATGTTGGCCCAACGTAGGAAGGCTGGTAGGTCTCGCACGGGGACGTTGTGCGTGAGTGCTTTTACGCACAGGTTCCTGTCCTCAGTGATGAGAACCGTTTCACGATACAGCTTCACAGGTGCATCTACAAAAGAAAAAAAAAAAGTTTGAGGTAAGGAGGGAGTGAGGGTGAATATGTTGACAAATGTACAGGCTGTTTGCTACTCTAAATAAGAAGCTTCCCCTAAGCCCCCCTCAATCAACGCTGCTTTATTTGTGCTGACATGTGAAGTTTAACTGTAGAACCGCTACTAGCACCACTTATTTCTTATTTATCTTTTAGGGATGCTAGGGATTACACAGACTGAGGCGAATAAACCCCAACAGAACGTTTTAACATGCAAGTTTTGTTGTTTTCAAGAGATTCAGAGCCACACACACCCTCTAGAATAATGACACAACATGAAGAGAAATTTGAAATGACAATTTCATTCACCTGCGATAAAACCAGCGCATTAACTGAATTTAGGCAATAATTCTTTCTGCAGAGCTTCTTGCAAGAGTGGTGAGTTTCACTTTTCAGAATTTTCATATTGATCATTATAGTTAATTTTTCATATTTTTTCTTTTTCGGAGAAAACTGAAGGTTGCAATGTGAATTTTTTCTCCATCAGTCACATAAACTGTTCCTTTCTGTGTATGACCGATTTCCCCATTCTGTGAAGGTTCCTGTGCTCCTCGCTCACTTCGGGGGGAAAAAAAATAATCTGAGTTTGGCCCTTTTGTAAAGCTATCCTGAGAGAAAGCCAACATAAAGATTGCGACAGCTTCCATAACAAACCACAACAACTGATCTTGCTCATAACAACAAACCTTTTGGACCATCAAAGCTACTTCTTGGGCTAGCTAGTCACCCATACAGGCAAAAACTTGAAGCACACAAGAAAAAGAGCACACGAAGTACAGGACACAGTGTTAACTGCATGCTAATCTAGTTGCCAGTTAGCACTGTGTCCTCTGTCTCACATCCCCATTCTTTTGTGCACTGCAGTGTCCTTTTGACCAATATGAGAACTAGAACGGACTGCCCTGGACAAATGTAGGCCAGTAAAATGCTTGAGCATTTTTTCTTGCGCAACCATTCTACTCTTTATATGGTGCTTCCCTGCGACTCAGTCATCTAATATATCCACTTGAAGCAGAAATAAAGTTTCTTCAGCATTACTGAGTCGAACAAAGAGCTCAATGCAGTAAAAAAAAAAAAAAAAAAGATGGTTAACTGAGTGCAAAGGCACGGGAACATAAATGGAGGAGATTACAGTTGCTCTACCGAGATTCTTGACAAATTGCCACAAACTCACCAGGCTCCCTGGGCAGGGCGTGCTCAGCACGATCTCTGCACAGCAGCAGGCAGCAGGTCAAAATTTGGTCGTCATTGGTCCCCTGGAAAGCAAAAGTCAGTCCTAACTACAAAGAAGGCACCCGCTAGGTAAAAACCGTGGTCAAGGCAACAGAAGGAGAAAAGAGGTCACAATCTAGCCAAAACAGAAAGCGTTTCCAGCTGCTAGCAAACAAGGGCACACCAGGCAGTCGTGCGGGAATGAATTGCAGAACATTTTAGTCTTTATTCCTGGGTGTGCTAACATCCTCTCGGTAGTGAATTCGAACATGCCGAACTGGCATGAGGGTGTCACATGAACACTTTCGAAGGCTACTGAGCCAACAGCCGTCAAGATTTTCATTGCCATCGAACTGGAAGGAGTTGCGAAGCAGCTACACGGCAAACTCGATCCTTGTCAGGAGATTCATCTCACATCAAGTTGTTGCGGCATCACCACCGGTGCTAATAATTTTACAGGCATACAAGCACTCAGCCTATAAGTCTAACCTGAAAAAGTTGAAAACAAAATGTTTGTCTGTTAAAGTAATACTAACCATTCGTGAAATTATTTTTTTGGGGGGAGGGGGGGGGGGGGGAACCGTCCAGCATTCACGCACCTCTCAAGAAACTGATGCTGGTCGTTTTTCTTCTGCTGGCAACAATGGTACTACTGCACCCTGCACCTAACTGCACTGTCTTCAAGCCTGGACAGTATTCTTTTTTTTTTCTTGCAAATTAGGTTGCATATCTTGAAGTTATATAATCTGTCAGTGCAATTACACTTCTCCGATATTCCCCAGTCTGTTGCTACAAGGGCTTCATGTTAGAGTGCAAAAAGGTACTGCTTGAAGGCCTTCGAAATCTCTTCAGAATTTCGCACTGTTCCGTTGGCTTAAACTGTTGACTTGATGGTGGCCACTGAAACCGCCTGTGCGGCAGCTATCTATGGCAATAGACTATCTGTTGAAGGGCCCTCAAAAAAGTCCATTACTATTTCATTTTCTGCCACTTATAAAAAGGCAACAATGGAATGCACCGAGAAAAAAAAAATGTGTGCCTTGACCACAGACAGCTATCCTAGTATTGCCAAAACTAAACTATTCAATACACACTAGTTCTGAAAACCTTTTTGCACATGGAAGGTGGTCTGGCTTCTTATCAAGCATTGTACTATAGGCAAGACACCAGCATTGAGCGAAATATCACAACCTCTTTGCTCAGCCTGCTTTCAGCTTGTGAACTCAGAAACTGTACAGGTCAATGAAAATCTATGCTGTAATATTACATGCTGTGGCATTGCAGTAGCATCCCTAATTATTTTGCTTCTTCTTAGACCACATCTTCATTTTACCTCAACTTTTGCACAAAGCCTCATTCACCCTGCAATCCCAGAAAAAAGCCATCTGGGGCAGGAATTTGTGGAAAAAAAAAAGTCTAGCTGCAGGTAAGGTGTTACACACACAAAGCCCAGCTCAGGGTGCCACTTTGTGGAAATCTGAGGCTAATTGCTTCTATGGCCACTTGCCTCCTAACATGCACTAGTCCATTCCTTCAATTAAAATGACGCAACTAGCTGCTGATAGCGCTGACAGCTGAAGCACACCTGGCTTTAATCAGTAACCTGTACAGAATCAACAGTGCCTTCATGCAATGCAGTCAATGTGAGTACCTTGTAGTCACCAAGGTCCTCACTGCGGAAGTTGATGGTGTCCAAAACAGATCCCCGGATGGTGATGGTCCTCAGCTTGGGCTCCCGTTGTCCGAACCGCTCCTCCAGGTAGGTGAGAGCAGCCCTGGCGTTTGAGCCCACCTTCTCATAGTGTTCTGCACAACCTGAGCCCGGGCGGGAACCACCTCGTGCTAGGCCGTGTAGCTCGTTGAGCACTGCAGGGGGAGAATTACACAGAGAACACATTTTTAATTTAAAATGCCTGCAAAGGTGAAGAAATAAAACGGTACAGTTTTAGCATAGTTAAACTTAGTAAGACATGCAAAGACTTCTGCACACAGATGGAAGTTGATGGAGATGCCAACATACAAATCACAGGACAGCGTGCTGCAGTCTGTACGCGGGGCAATCAGCAGTGATGACAGCTTGACATTCCACAGTTGTTATCAACAAAAAATTCGAATATGCTCTACTTCATCGATTTTTTTTTAAGTGTGAAAGCACTTCCAGATTAATGCTTGTGTACTAAAAGGAATATCAGGATTCTTCTCAGGGTTGAATGCATCACATTCACTTCCTCCTTTATTTTATACAGAATACCCCCTTTTGCTGCATGTTTCATTGTTAACAAATCCATATCCGGCCAGTCTACGTATGCAAATGCAAATGCAAATTATTAGCCAATAATATGCTTGCAAGATCAAGACTCGAATATGCCGTCATCGCCTGAGACACCATACAAGAAAGGACATAACAGAACTAGAAAAATGCGTAATATGTTTTATTTTTTAAAGTTACAGTAGAACTGATCGCCCACTTTTATTAGTGGGCAGCAAACAATATTAACCCTTTCCAAGTCAAACACAGGATCGCCCGCTGACCCTTCCCTTCACCAACCAATTCATGAAAAAGTAGGCATTTCTCCAACCCACTATGCACAGTTTTTAGAAATGCGTACAACTTGCTGTCATTGGAATCACATCTCAGCACCATACTTAACGGATACTAATGCTTTTAATTCTTTTTCTCAAGAATGATTGACGAATGGAATGACCTGCCTCTAGAGTGACGTCAAGTGTTAATTTTGGCAGGATACTTTGTGACTGTAGATTACGTATGCACTATATTACGAGATTTAAACAATTCTCTTTGTTTTAATGATGATGTCTGCCCTTGTACTCCGTGATGGTCCAATTTTTCTGCCCTCCCTGCCTGGATCTAAACGAAGGTCTGCAGCATGGCGTAAATGTAATAAGTGAATCACATTTCAGCTCTGACATCCAGATGTGGACAAAGCAAAACAGAGAATGCATCAGCATTTGCACTTTTCTTACACATTCTGTAGACCTGATACGACCGTTTTTTGAGGCTATATTGAGTGCTGCAGCATTATTGGCTAGCAAGTGCAGCAAGTGTTTCGTAAGACGCAAGACGAGTTCGACCGCCAAACACGCTCCATATTTATTATGGCCGCAAAATTACGCGCAGCAGCCAACCTACTCTTCGGCAACTTTTTATTTTGCTACTTTTCTCCACCGCAAAGCAGGGCAATGTCTCGCCTCGAATGACCAAGTCGCCAGCCAAGCAGGCTTACCCGCAGTACTAGAGCAACGGCGGGAAAGCCCACCTCCCGCCCGCATCAGCGGGAGAGGAAAAAGCGAGGGGGGGGGGGGGGGGGGGGGGGGGGAGTGGGGGGGGGGAGGGGGGGTTGGGCAGCGATGAAAAGCGTCGGTCGAACACTAGTGCCAGCAACAGGCGCAAGAAGCGTTGTGAAAGGAAAAGGGTTGGAAGAGGGGCAGCACAAGGCGCCCTCTGGGGCAGCAACAGGCGCAAGAAGCGTTGTGAAAGGAAATGAATGGTGAGGGTTGGAAGAGGGGCAGCACAAGGGTCATCATGAGCGGGCAAACAAGACGAGCCGCGTTCCGTGAACCCGTGCACACACTCTTCCCCTTTCTCTCCAGGCGCCCCCCCCCCCCCCCCCCCCCCCCCCACACACACACACAGATAGACCCGGTGGTGAACAACAAGCGCGTGCACACCGCGCGGCTTCATTTAATTTGCGCCAGCCCCGAGCAACGAAGAGAAGCCGCCTCAGGAGGAGCCAGAAGAAGAAGAAGTGGTTCTTATGGAGAAGATGGAAAGGGGGATCGGCGCGTTCAACTGTCTCCTCAGGTAGGAGGGATCACCGCCGTTGCGCCGATTTAAGGGGGAGGAGGGTAAAGGGGAGGGAGGATGACTGGAAGGGTGGTAAGGAAGGAAGGGAAAGGGCAAGAGAATAGTGATCCATGAGTGTCGGCATAGCGCGAGGCTTGAAGACGGGGATCGTTGAAAGTCGGCCCATTGTTGCATGGGCGGACGATACGAGAGCAGCGCCCGGAAGAGCGGTGCTGGCGGAGGGGTTCGTACCGATGATGGCACAAGGTCCCGCAGAGGAGTCACTAAGTGAGATTGCGGTCACAGTTTGGGCACAACACTTGGAGGCACAGATGTTTGTGTGAGCACAGACACAACACAGCCACTGAACACAGTAACGAGTCAGCAAGGGGATAATGTGCGAAGGCACAGTCAGTAAGTCACACTTGGACACAGGGAAGAAAAGGATGGTGAGGGACGGCACAACACACGGAGGCACATTGTCTCAAGTGAGCACAGACACAACACAGCCACTGAACACAGTAACGAGTCAGCAAGGGGATAATGTGCGAAGGCACAGTCAGTGAGATCACAACATGAGCGCACGGAGAGGAACGGAAAGTTACGCGCACAGCACAAGGCGAGGTAGCCACAGATTGAACACAGAACACATATGCACTGTGGCACAGGTGAGGCGAAGCGCCAAAATGTCATAGGCGCGTGATAAGGTTGGTGGACTCCAGGTAGTCCAGAAGTGCAAAGAACGCACGCTGGACTTTATGACGGGGGCCGCGTGGGAACAGCAGGTCGGCGCAGGTAGCTGACGGGAACCCCAACTTGCGATAGCCGGCACAGAGTTCAAGTCTTTGCCCATCGTAGGCCGGACAATACACAAGTAGGTGATCGAGAGACTCCACAGCACCACAGTCACTGCATGACGGAAGTCCGGTGCGGCGAAGGCGGTGGAGTCGCTCCGCTGTCCAAACACAGCCGATGCGCATTCTAAGGAGGGTTGCGCGCTGGGGAGCCGTGAAGTCGGCAAACTTGATTGTACGTGGAGCCTTGCCGGCTGCGACGCGGGCGTCTGGGTGGGCGGCAAGTGTCCGTTAGGAGCCAGAACAAACGGCGCGCATCATAGGAAAACGAGGGAGAGAGTGTGCACGTGACAAGGATGCGGCGGCGGGCTTCGTTAGTCGCCTTCAAAAGGCAGCCGTCGTAAAAGAGCGCTCGCACCGTGCGCTCGGGGCACGCACGGACCGACAACACCGGGGGCCTGCCCAACCAATGAATAAAACCGCCTCGCTAAAAACGCAGCAGGAGCGGATCGCTGCGGATGCCATTGCCCTTGGGCGCCGCTTAATGCGGACAGCCGGCAAGGCCCCAAAAGGTGTGCGAATCTCTGTCCGGACGTCAAGAAGGGGGGACGCGAGGTCGGGCTTCGCGTCTTTCACGCGTGAGAACAAACGAACGCGTTTCTAACGGCCTGAAACGGGAGGGAGGAGGCCTCCCCCGCGGAATTGATGAAGCAGCCGCGGCGACGACAATGGCCAGCATTCCCGCCTTCGTTTCAAAGACGAAGCCGAGAAACAAACGGCAGAAATGATGCTACCGGTCTCGCGACAATCAAGATGTACGGCGATCTCACTTCGTGCGGTGCAGGGCGGGACCGCGGAGAAAGCTCGCGCCGGCGGTCTCACGGCGACCGTATGTATTCACGACGCGGCACCGACGCCCACACTGGTCAGTCCCTCGAGAACAGGTTGGCGGCGAGAACTGCACCACACGGGGCAGTAACACGGAGCGTTTGACTGTACGATGGGGCACGATAAAAAACAAAACAAACAAGCAACGCGCAAAACGAGCGCAAAGTGCGCGCGTCATATGGAAAAGAGAAAGAAACTTAGTTCGCATCAGAATATTACGCCAGGCAGCATGCGCAAAATTTATTTCCAGACCGACGCATGGGTCACGAGGGGAGCTGCAGCGGAGGGCTCCGGACTAACTTGTACAATCTGGGGCTCTTAACGTGTGGAGACAGCACACGGGCGCGTTTTGAATTTCACTTCCCCCGAAATGGGACAGCCAACCGCGGCCAGGATTCGATCCCGCGACGACAAACGTGACATAGGAAAATCTTGCTACGCCCCTATTTTGGCGACGAAACAAAGCGTTCAAGAGATGATACGCGGCTCAAAACCTTCGTAGCACTGTTTACTTCGCGACGCATTACATGGCCGTAAACGACAACACGTCGCACGTCATACGACACCGTTTAAATGTAACCTCGCTTCAAATGTCGATAAGCTTTAACCAAACACTATGCGAGCGCCTAACCTCAATTCAGCCATGTCGCAAGACCGCGGATGGTACTTCATTGTGATCGCACACCACGAAGCGGAATGGGTGAACGGGGGGGCGTCGTTAACTGTTATGACACACGACGGCGAACTTCCGAAAACATCATAAATACAGCGACCTATGAAAAAAAAAACAAAAAAAAAACAGCAAATTGACAGCCTAAACTCAGCACCAGGATCTGAAATTGGGCAAAAAAGAAAAAAAAAGCTGCAAACAACACTTGCGTTGATATATCTCCTCTTTTCAACCAAGCAGTTCGCACCGTTTACTATGACAAAAGTACTGCCAGGTGACAGCCATCGTTTAGACCTTACTGGTCAGGGCGACAAGGCAGGGAAAACCCTTTTGCCAATCCACCCATTCTCTGTCATGAGCGCGAGAAGGAGAGAGAGAGAAAAAAAAAAAAAAAAAAAAAAAAAAAACAAGTAGGGGTCTTCCTCAAGGCGAGCACGCAGATTTCTTGCGGCCGGCCGGGTATCAAGCGAGATGACGCTCCGAAGGAGAGTTTCGCGCGGTCAGTTAACTCGACCGCACGCGGGGTGAGTAAAGGTCGCTTTGATTCGGACCGCGCACCTTCGCTCTCACACCCACGTGACTGCGTGCACGAACAACGACCCTCAGTCACAAGTGACCGCCGCTCGAGCCTAAGCAGACCGGCAAAATGCAGATAGAGACAAAGGAGACAGATGTGATCGCGCAACGCAGGCACGCGGAAGATAGAGACAAAGGAGACAGATGTGATCGCGCAACGCAGGCACGCGGAAGTGGGCCGCGCTGACACCGTCGTCGTATTCGTCCAAGGTTGGACTGGGCAGGTCTGATCTCTCCCCTCTCCTCCCATTAAGCACGCGAGCTGGGAGGGCGGCAGATCGAGGAGCGGCACTGGAAGAGAGACGTGCAGCGCGTCTTCGGTGGCGCCGCGCGACATCGCGCAGCGCACCCGTTATACAACGTCGCGTGCAAGCATACCCAGAGACAGAAACAGAGAGAGTATCGGGGGAAGGTAGGGGTGGGAAGATGTCCAACAGCGGAAACCGTTCGAGTACATTGCGAGGAAAGTATCCAACTACACTGCAACGCCGCGCAGCAGCCCAAGTCCGAAGAAGAACGCACGTTATCGGCACACGGCTTCGCCAGCATTGCCCATCACAGCAGGCGAGGAGGAGGCCTCCAGCACCCAAAACGACTCCGGAGAGATGCAGCGGCTTTTTCCTTCCGTTAAGCGCGAGGAATAAGCCGCGAAATAGAAGCAGCACGGGAGGAAGGAAGAGCGGGAGAAAATTTCAATCGGTTCCAATCCCGAAAAGCGGGCAGAGAAGAGGCAGCGCGCGATCGCGTGCGCCTGCATGCGCTCCCTTCTCTCCTCGTCCATCACCATCAAATACACGCACACGCTGCCTGGATCGACGGCGCGAAAGCTCTTCGCACTTCTCTCTGTGGGCCTCCCGCGTGCCTCGGCCGCTTATATACCCATTTATTTATTATTCTGCTCCTCTGCATTTCGAGGAAATAAAAAGTAAAAAAAAAAAACAAACAAAATAGGGGGGGGGGGGTGAATTGAAGAGAACGTGCCACGTTACGGGGCGGGGCGGTTCGTTTCGGCGGTCTGGAAGGCAGGCACCAAGGTTGTTGCCTCGCTGCTGCTCCTGGAACAGCGGCGGCGGCCGAGGCCGCATGCGACGCCTTGTTCGGAAAATAGGAAGTGCCCCGGACTCCCGCGAGCGCGTTAGGAATGAGAAAGCAAAAAAAAGAAAAAAAAAAGGAAAGAACCACGGTGCCACCTGGCAAACACACGCACACACACGAGGGTCCACGGACAAAGCGAGAATGGATGCCACCAAAGCGGGCGCTAGAGACAGACGGCGGCATCGCGTGATCCAGCACGCGCCAGGAAGAAGAAGAGCGACCACCACCACCCAGGAGGGCGTCTCCTCCCACCGTCCGAGCGGTCGCTTCTCTTCAGCTCTCCCTTTAAACGCGCGTCGACCGGCCAAAGCGTTAGAGCCAACAAAGAAGATGGGGAGGAGGATTGAAAGCTGAGCGGGCGCTCGCGTCCAGCGCTGTGGGAGGTATTTATATAAGAAGGCGACCGGGCGGTCTTTAAAACGTGTAAGCGCGCGGACTGAGGCGGCAACACGTCATCGGGTCCGTCGTCTCCTTCCGTGTCTGTCGGAGAACTGCGTGTTGCACGCGCGATTCGCGTTGACAAATGACGCCTCGCGCCTCCCCGAGTGTGGCCTTCTCCTATCCAGGAGGAGACGTAAAGTGGTTGATGAAGCAGACCTCGCTGGCACGCCCACCTAGCATGATAGTTCTAGCTTCGGCCCGTGGACACTAGCCATACTTCCGCGCACAGCATGCCATCTCTCCGCACAGTGCCAACCGCAACTGAACGACAGCTCCCAAACCCGTGGTTCATCCCTCTCTCTCTCTCTTAAATGCCCATTCACACTTTCGACTCGCAAACGGTGTGCGAACGACTGTCATTTTCGAATATGCGAATAGGGAGCCACTCGAGTGTACCTATGTACAGCCGGCTAATTATTTAACATTACCGCGCGACCATCGACTGCCCAGCGTTGCTGCACTGGAAGAAGAAAGAGGTGAGAGAGCATGGTGAGGGCAAGGGCATGACCACAATTCCTGCTCCTGGCGTCGTCTGCTGGGCTGTCCTGATTTGTGCGCACGAAGCAACCCCTGCCCATAATCGGCTCTTTCGAAACGGCACTTTTCCTTCCATCCGTCGCAAACGGACCGCGCGAAAACTCTAAATTCAGAGCGCACGCTCGCGACAAACAACCTATCCGGTAGCCAGCTGAAATCTTCACCTATGCAGACAACCAAGTGTAGAGGACCCTCGGCATCGGCGCAATAGTTCAGTTAAACAAAACGCCCTCGAGGCACCGCACACGAACGCAACCATGGACAAGCGCCGTACTACGAACGCTACAAGTTTCCCCGGTCGATCGAATAAGCATGCAGCAGACAGAACACGAAATGAGCGCTGTCAAAACTCGGCCATAAAGCTTGCTTAGTGGGGCTGCTTCGCACGAAGAACGGCCAAGCAGAGGAACCGGATGTGGAACGAGCTTCCGTTCACTTCCGTTTTCTATCCAAACGTTGTTACTATAATCACTTATTTCAAAGTCCAACTTACTTCAGCGCCATGTCGACAGCGCATGGCCGGGGCAACAACTGAAGGCAGAAATTGGTGGCTGCTCTGCTCTTGGCTTCACGTTACAAGCAAGAAAAAAAAAAAAAAAAGATGAAACGGAAAACAAACCGATGTCGGCCCGCTGATGAACAGCCCTGATCAACAAGTTCGACGACCGGGCAAGTTGGTATTGATTCATCGTAAAACCAGTCGACTTCCTTCGGCTGCTTCTAAGATGAATCAGCTCCGCCCTGGTCGCAGCCGCCTTGCACGCTGGGCCATATAATACCGTCACCGTTATACGCTTGGTTACACACAGTTATGCCCTCAAATATTCGGGAAAAAGCAGGTCTACTGTCGCAAGCCCTATGCCATATGCTCCGCGAACTGACATAGTTTCCGTGATTTGCATCTCGGAGAGCACGGCCTATTCTTCCCGCGGAACCGCACGACAGTCGACCAGCTTCCTTCACCAGCGATTTAGCGCGCGGCGGTATCAGCATGGCAATAATTCAACACATATGCAGTTTACCCAAGCAGCAATATCTCGCCCGGCGAGTGTTCCCCGTTCGTTTGGAAATACCTACCCTGTGGATGATATTACAGTTAAAGCGTTATATAAGACTTTCCCGTCGTACTTTTGGCGCATCTCTCCAGCGGAACCGCCACTGACGTGCTCGACTCGCGGCGTCGCGCAACGGCGAGAAATTCGAATCTAGACAACACCACCGAAAGGAAAAGGAAAAGAAACGCACGCAGTTTCATTCGGAGTAAGCACTGCCGTTGATTGCGCTAACTTTCGACTATTCCAACGGACACCGAAAATACGGGCGACTTCTCGCAATAACACCCTCACCCACCTGCGCTGTACACTCCATGTATAGAAGAACGCAGTGCACTCTTGGACTCTTGTCGACCAACCTCAGCTTTTCAGTTTTCCGTTAAGTGCAATTAATACCAGTCCTGATAAGGAGAACACCATGGGAGGCGCTTGCAGTCAAATCCTGTAGGAATTGAAAAAGGAAAAAGGGGGGGGGGGGGGGGGTGAACGTGCAACACCCTTAGTATCGGAAAATGTATAGTCCAGATTATATTATCAATTTCCCGGGTGCCGCCAGCATGACGGCGGTTTCTCCGCCTATCTCCCTCTTGTTTTACGGTAAGACCCTAGGGCTGATAGCAGTAGCACGGCACAGCTACATCGCCGGTAGTCCGGTTGTGAAGTTCCGCAGCGACAGGGAAGCGCGGAGCACTGCACAAAACTAGCAGCACACCGCAGCGGGCCGAGAGAACGCTAGACCGACTTTCTTCTCGAGCGCTGCCGCCGTGCTTTGCGGCGAACAAAAGCGGCCTGGCCAGCAGCACCTTCATCCCAACCCCCTCCCGTTTAACGCTTCCGGTGTGAATGGCCCCGCCGCCGAACAGAGAAGAGGCGGCGGCGGCTGAAGAAGCCACCGCGCAGGAGCGGCTATTCCTAGGGGCCGGGCGATAATGATGGCCGATGCACGGCCGTTCACTTGGCGCGCCGCCGGGATGCGCCCACTTGTGCGCAGGGAAAGAGAGCGCGTGTATCGGGGCCTCCGTGGGTAACGGCCTCGATTTCACTGCCAAGGTGAAAGTACTACCTCCGTTTTCTCTCCTTCCCCGGCCTTCATCCACGCTTCACTGCTCTACCGCCCATTTTTTCTCTTGCTCTTCATGGTGATCCGAAATTTCGGTGGTCGCTCTGCATTTCTCTGTCTACTTCCTTAAGGGGAAAAAATAAAAAAATGTTTACCGGGGTATGTTTACGCCACGCCGATGGTATCGAGCAAACGGCAATCTGCCAGAGTAAAATCAATCTGCCCTTTTGAGGCATCCCGAGTTGCGCACGTAAAGATCCACTCCCGCACCTCCCGGCGCCACGAAACAGGTGCGACGAAACCAATGGAATGCCGAGAGCGCGTTTACTACAACGTATAACGTAAAAAGGCTATTGCTTAGGGTGGATGACAGAGCCCGATCTCATCGGTCACTTGAGAACACGATATGCACATTTTCGAAAGCACCCGCCACACGCCCAAATTGCGAAGAAACAAAACGCGTCTCACTGCCCAGCCAAGTCACGTAACTGGCCCGGCAAACGTCACTCCCTAGTCAGGGTAACGTGATAGTCTCTGCAGCCCCCTTGCACCAGTCAGTAGAGAGCGCAATCGGAGTGCCACGTTAGCATGTCTTGAAGTAAGGGGAACTGGACCACGTACGAGGGTAACTGAGAGAGCGCAACGCCATTAGCGGTCGCCTAGAGCGGGACGCAGTATATCTGTACCTCGCAACAGCGTAACGGTTAGTAGGCGTTCAACTAGAGGCCTACGTATGGGAGAAAAGGCGGTCCCCAACAGTGAAAAACCTTTCTTTAAGAATGAAACAACCCTGAACCCCGTTTTCAACGAAGTACAAGAAATATACGGTTCAAGTTTTAGTACAAAATAGCAGTAAAACCAACCGTGAACGGAGCCGGTTGCTGGGGTATGACAATGCTCGTACAATGCAACAACGTTCACCGTAACCTTGCCCCGCCTTCCGTGAGCGTTTATACATTTAGGCTGCGTTCAGAGATATACTTCCGAGCCGAAACTGCCATTTAACTCACTGACAGAAAACCAGTGACGAGAAAGAAGTTGCGGGACCCTGCCGGCGTGGAAAGCAGGTCTGCCACTCCCTCTCGCACGTGCCGCAGTACTTACTGTAACTTACTGTACGGCAGTAAGCTAAAGCTTCGAGTAGCAATTTCTTGAGCCATCAGATTATTTCGTAAGCTCGGTCTAAACAAATGGGCGCGCGTTTTGCGGATGCAAAAGCCGCGCGATGGCGCAGCGGAAGTCGTCCTCAGCTCGCGCGAGAGCGATGCTCAGAAGAAATGTCCCCCTCTCTCTCTCTCTCTCTCTCTCTCTCTCTCTCTCTCTCTCTCTCTCTCTCTCGTGTGTGTGTGTGTGTGTGTGTGTGTGTGTGTGTGTGTGTGTGTGTGTGTGTGTGTGTGTGTGTGTGTGTGTGTGTGTGTGTGTGTGTGTGTGTGTGTGCGTGCGTGCGTGCGTGCGTGCGTGCGTGCGTGCGTGCGTGCGTGCGTGCGTGCGTGCGTGCGTGCGTGCGTGCGTGCGTGCGTGCGTGCGTGCGTGCGTGCGTGCGTGCGTGCGTGCGTGCGTGCGTGCGTGCGTGCGTGCGTGCGTGCGTGTGTGTGTGTGTGTGTGTGTGTGTGTGTGTGTGTGTGTGTGTGTGTGTGTGTGTGTGTGTGTGTGTGTGTGTGTGTGTGTGTGTGTGTGTGTGTGTGTGTGTGTGTGTGTGTGTGTGTGTGTGTGTGTGTGTGTGTGTGTGTGTGTGTGTGTGTGTGTGTGTGTGTGTGTGTGTGTGTGTGTGTGTGTGTGTGTGTGTGTGTGTGTGTGTGTGTGTGTGTGTGTGTGTGTGTGTGTGTGTGTGTGTGTGTGTGTGTGTGTGTGTGTGTGTGTGTGTGTGTGTGTGTGTGTGTGTGTGTGTGTGTGTGTGTGTGTGTGTGTGTGTGTGTGTGTGTGTGTGTGTGTGTGTGTGTGTGTGTGTGTGTGTGTGTGTGTGTGTGTGTGTGTGTGTGTGTGTGTGTGTGTGTGTGTGTGTGTGTGTGTGTGTGTGTGTGTGTGTGTGTGTGTGTGTGTGTGTGTGTGTGTGTGTGTGTGTGTGTGTGTGTGTGTGTGTGTGTGTGGAGGCTGTGAAATATTCCGGCTTCATTCGGAGCTCTCAAACAATAAAACTGAAAAGTGTCACTATTCACCAAATTACTTCTAAACGCTGACTGCGTGGCACGCTTCTAACGCTGAAAGCGATACAGGTATGCAGTCACTTCAGCACAGATCCGAGAGACAAGCTGGTGCGCGTGCGTCAGGTTCCAACGGGCAGAGCGACTAACTTAAAAGTGGGAAGCCGGACGTCGAAAAGACCGCTACGCTGCTGCTATGGACCACCACCATCCGCAGTTTTAACCACACGCAACCGAACCCGCTCATTGGGCCCGCGCTTAACATAACCGGCATTCATCGCGAGCCGATAAGCGGTCGACGATCCTTCCACCTTTTTAACGCCTCCGGCCTCGTATAACAAGCCTTGCAGTGCTACCGAGCAACGCGAAGAGCCACGGCTGGTGCCGTCCTGTCCCTATCCCTATCGAGGCGCTGGTCGGAGGGCGACTTCGTGCCACCCGAGAAACGTCAAAACCAAGAACAACAGGGAGACGGGATTCGCGCGCGGGGTCATTATCGGTCTCTTTAAATCACAAAGGCCAGAAACCGGCGGGGAAACTAGAGGTGCGCCGCCAAACGGGGCACGCTTTGTTTTAATGGTCCCGGTAGCTTAATACCACCTCCGGGGAGGAGCGGGTGACATTCACCTGAACCCCCGTCCGCCCTTCCTGGGCGAACCATAAAACCCGCCCGCGCGCGACTCTGGGATGCACGTTTCTCGTGGGGCGTATATATACGCGCTTGCCGCGTGGTCCGCGCGAACGTGATAAACCTCACCCCTTCAAAGCTTTCTCTCCGCGCGGGCGCCCACTTTCTTTCGAGACGCAGTGGGAAATGCGACAGACACTACGGAGAAGAAGCGAGGGAAAAACAAAGAAGAAATACAAAAAAAAAGGCTCAGCACAGGCTGCAGAATGATAATAAAGTTTGCTAGAATGTGAATTTTGATCCCGGACACAGGACTTGCGCGAGAGGCACTACGTGAAACGAAATTCCCGTTCTGTCTGCGTACTTTGCCTAACGCGCCATGCTGGCCGGCAGTTATTCACGCTCTTCGTCCACCAGCAGTGGCCGGTGGCGGCCGACGCTGTTCGTAGTACACAGCCATTAGAAAGAAGTCGTTAGACGCGATGCCTTGCGATACTGGGAGCGCACCTTTTCGTTTCAAATCAAGGGAGGAGGAAGAGGAAAAGAAAACGCACGGAATAAGAATGGTAAATGACGCGGCTTTTGTCTCGCCGTTGTACGTCAGTCGTTTCTCCGGAAAGCCGAAATAGAGGAAGTAAAAAAAAAAAAAAAAAAAAAAAAAAAGTCGAAATTCGACGGACTTAAGTACGGCGGCATCCCGAAAGACGGCAGGCCGCAGATCGGCTCCAGACTCGACCAAATTGGGAAGCGATTACGTGGGATGTCTGTCGCATCGACAAGGGTAAGAAAAGCCGGGCGATGGACCGCGAGAGACAGCGCGCGCGCGCGTCGGCATAGCCGAAGAGCCGAAAGAAGAATAAAAAGGGGAGGAGAGGGGGGGGGGGGGGGGGTGAAAAAGGAGCTGCGTTGACATCACGCATTCTTGCAGCACGTACCACGATGGCGATGCTATTAATTTATGCCAAGCTTTTGCATCAGATGACACACCTTCATTTGGCGCATGACGATCAACAAAACAGCAGCGGCAGCAAGTTCATTACGAGAACGACGACACCGCATTCCAGACGAAGTAAAATTTATCGACACGGCCGCGCAATACGCAGACAGAGGGAGAGAGACACAAAAGATGCGTACGCTACAAGGAGTTAATTAAAAGGGGCGGCGATTTCCGGAAATCCCCTCACAAGGAGCCGAGAATACGGAGTATCCTCGGAGGAGCCGCTGCAATACTTATACACCAAACCACTAATCTCCAAGGAGCTCGGGGTGTCACTCGCAGCCAGCAAGCGGTGGGCAGTTAGTTGTTCGTGGCTGGGCAACACAGCGGGTTAATTTGTGGTCGCTCTGACACCGCCCCCACACACGCTCGGAGCTCTGCTGCAGCTTAGCAGAGCAGCTCGAAATCTGGCAGGGAAGAATTATCACGCGCGGGATAGGCGCTCTCGAAGCTCGACTTTGGGAGGCAAACCAAGTTTTTTTTTTTTTTTTTTTTCGAGGCAACGCGTTCTAGGGCCGTAGTTACTACACGACGGGTGAAATAAATCTTCACACGAGGCTCGCCAACCTTGGCGAACAGCTTTAGTGTAGCGTTTTATGGTTTTGCCGGCGCCCCACGAAAACAACCAAGTTGAGGCACTGTGTTTCGGAGCCCGTCGGCAGCAGTTGCAACGCTGTCCACATCGTGCGGGTGGTACAACCTCAGTCTTGCCGCGTATGGGCTATAAAAAAGAAAAAAAAAAAAAAAGTGCTCGCGTGCGGCGCCCCAAAGCTCAGTGAGGGGTATGAGAGTGAGGTGGAAAAGGGTTCCGGGAGAATTTCGACCAATTGGGGTTCACTGATATATATATATATATATATATATATATATATATATATATATATATATATATATATATATATATATATATATATATATATATATATATATATATAAGCACCCAAACGCGGCTGGGATAAGAACCTGCACCCTCATGCTCAGAGGCCGAAAGCTACGGCCACTAAGAGATACCGCGGCCGGTGTAATTAAAAGGTGATCGAAATAATTTGTCCCCAACAATTATAAAATATTGCTGAAACTAGAAAAAATAACTTTCTTGCCGTGAGCGGAGAGGTGACAGCTAACTTGGACCAAGGATTATAAAATTTTGTATTTCAGATAGCCCAGGGAAATCAGTTGTGTAGAGCTACCAGCCGTCTTGCGCACCACCGGTAATTTTTTTCTTTCGGAACTAATTCACTGTTAATTAGTTAATTTTTATAATTTACTTACTATTGACTTTAGACGATAAATGTGATTTGCAAAGTTGGAGAGCACCTTCAAAAACACCCATTCAATTTATTTGCCATAAATAGAGCCTCACGTGTATTTTTTTTTTTTTTTTCCAGCTACAAAGAAAGCCCGCGAATTACAAAAACAATCACGCGACTAGCGCATTCGCGCGCCACGATTGCCCTGCTCTCAACGGTGGCTTGAGAGAAGAAAATCATCAGCGGCCGTGGCTCGCAGCGGCAGGCCGATATCTCTGCGGTGGTTTCTTCGCCCGCGTGAGCCAGTCGGCGCATGCGACGGTGCCACTTGCAGATAGCGCGGTGCGCGGGCTGCAGCCATTGCCAACGTATCAGAATAACACGCTGGAACTAGGCCAGTCAGACACAACCGAAGGTGATTTTGGTTTACTCAATCCTCTGTTCAGAGCAGAGCAATGGCGGCGCGCGAATGCGCTAATCACGTGATTGTTTTGTAATTCGCAGCTTTCTTTGGAGCTCGGAAAAAAAGATATATGGGTGTCGTTTTCTACCGCAAATAAATGAAATGGGGATTTCTCAAGATGCTCTCCAACTTTTCAAATCACATTTATGGTCTACAGTCAATATTAAATATATTAGAAAAATTAACTAATTATTTCAAAAAAAAAAAAAAGAAAAAAAAAACCTGCCTGTGGTGCGCAAGACGGCTGGCAGCACTCATAGCAAAGCGCTCATTTCCAGTCTGTTGCGGCCATTACAAGTCGCCACTTGGCATACCGGTCGTTCCGTAGTCATTTTTAGTAATTTTGTGATCAACTTATTAATAATTATCATTGCTCATTAACTGTACCAATATCTATCGTATAAACTTTAATCACTACCAATCACCATCAGTCGTTTTCATTCCTAATTTCCCTCCTCACACATCCGTTATCAGGAAATGACACATTAGCGCACAGATCCCGCGCACAGGATTTCGTTCCACGAGCCTAGAAAGGATTTCGCCTTAATAACGGCGTGTCTGCACCTGCCCCGCTGAGATGGCTATGCCGATATTTTAGAGACCGCTAACTTCCCCCTTTAACGTGTTGTCGATGCAGAATATTGTGCGACCGGTAAACGAATACCTCGAATAATCAAATGCAGCGACGCTCTCCGAACAACGAGTTCCAAAACAGCATTGCACTGGCTGCGCATACGACGACAAAGGATTGCCCTCGACTAGTTTGGGGACACACGGCGCGAGTCTAGCGCGGACAGTCGAACCGCACCCCACTGATCCGAAACCCACCGAATATTGCCCCCCCCCCCCCCCTCCCCCTTTCTCCTCAGAGCAACCGATGCGGGCACGCTGGCAGTCAGTGCCCCGTAGTGCGTACTAGAGCGCGATGGCGGTTCAATGGCAGGCGGAGATCGAACCCTTCCTTCCACAGCAGCACGCGCGGCGATGCTGCCCATGCGGCCGTGCTCGGGGCTACTCGTTAAGCCGGGCTGATTGCGATGGGTGCGAAAGAGGAAAATGTGAGGTGGGCAAAGGGGGGGGGGGGGGTGCAAGAGTGAAAGCTGTAGTATGCGCGGCGTAGCAGAGAAAGTGACAACGATCTCATTTTCGTCGAAAACGTGAATTAGCCCCGGAAGCTATTCATCACCGCCGGCCCCGATGACCAGCCGGCTCTCGCCGCCGAAATAACACACGGGCCCGTCCCAGCGTAAGCCCTGGCGGCCACGAAAGCCGCCGCATACACCCGAGCGCTCGCTCGCACGTGTGCGTGTGTATATATAGGTTCACACACGTGGTGTGGGATGCGAGGGCGAAGACACATCGGCGGCGTGGCCCGACCGGATCTTCCAGCAAAGGATTGGCCAGTTGCGCGCACCACGAGCGCGCTTTCTTCCGACTACGTTCAGCACTTTCGTTTATTCCCGCAAAGCCAAAAGAGGAGCGAAGGAGCGGGGCACGATTTTTCTTCCTGAAGAACGGCATCGCTGGCCCGCTACTGACGGGTAGGAGGGGGGGTACTTCGATTCACAAGGAGCCATATTTCGTGATAGCCCCTTCAACAAACACTTGCTCGCTCTGCGAACATAATTCACGGAGCTCGCCGCGGGCCGTCCGAAAAATAATTACGGACAGCTCGACGAAGAGGTTTCGCTTTCGACGGCGACCGCGCCGAAACGCGACGAAGGCGCGGATACCAGCGGCGCTGACACCGGCGCCCACTTTCTGCCTGATACTTTACGAAGGTGATAGAAGACAACAATCGCCGCCAGACATGCTGTTGTCACTGCTATCGTCAGAAGCCAAGCTTGCGACATTGTTAGCCGGATAAAATTTTAGCACCTAATGGTGTCCCTCACGCATCGCCCTAGGGAGAATTGCCTGACCGCATAAGCGACGGCAGTGCCGCTTAGAGCAGGTGTAACCGAGAATGAAGCCTTGTTAGCTCACCGACGATGGGCACGTAGACGTAGAAATGTCCGTCGGCGACCAGCTTCTGCACCAGCGGCAGGTGGTCGATGAAGCAGTTGGTGTCCGGGATGAGGTACCGTGGCCGGATCTCCAACATGGCCGCCTGCTTGCTTCGGTGCTCCTGGAGCACAGCCTGCAACGCAACACAGAGACGCTATCCGTCAACAAAGGACATATCACGTGTGAACGCGCTCGGCAATGAAAACGTCGTCACCGCATAAATACGCGTGGCAGCGGCTTCCCGCGATATCGGAGCCTAAATATACCGAAGCACATGACAGCGAAGAACGGGTCGGTCTTGGCTCACAGCCGCCACTTCGGCATTGGGTATTTGCGATAGACCACCGAACAACCCCACCGGTATTGGACTGAAACAATCGCGCTCCATTATGAACGCTCGAACAACGTTCACAATAAGTACATCTTTGATCTGCCGTGAGATATCCGTGCGAGTCTTCGGGCTCCTCCAGCAGCGGCATGCTGCTTTCTCGCCAGCCGACAGAGTGGTAAAGCCATTGCGGAAGGACATTCCCTCCGTTAATAGGGAGTTTTAGAATAGGGGGACCCTATCGGTTAGGGGGATAGGGTAATAGCGGGGCGCGAGTGCGCATGCGCAGAACCCAAGCGGGCCTTGGGTTTTTGGGTCAGCGGACGACGGCGAAATAGCGTGGACCCTATCGCCGGATAGGGTCGGAGAACAAGGCGGCGTCCGGCCAAGCAGCGGCCGCTCGCCTCGGCACACATTCGTCGTTACCGCTGCATGGTGTCACGCGTTCACGGCAAACGAAAGGCCAACGAAGCTTGTGCTATGTCTCATGATGCCCGCACCACCAAATTTAAGCGATAAAACGCCCCATATTGTCTGATTGCTTCCGGATTTACCGAGCTGATAGGCGTAGCGAGTTCGCATCGTGTGGTTGCCATGGGGACCAGGCGTCGGAAAGCGCGGAAGGTTCAAATGAGGTTTCCCGGCTCAGCCTGGATTGATTAAGATTGGTCGATTTCGTATTGTCTGAAGAAAACAGATTATACAACTGGTATTTTTAGGATATTTATGTACCATGACAGCAGTTTCTGTTTAATAAGATAGCGTTGTTTTGGCTTTTATATATTTAAATGCTTTTATGGTTTACCGTCAGGGCGCTGCAGTCGACGGACGCAAGCCCCGCTCCGCTGCGTCGGGAAAACCCCTCTTCTAAAACTCGCAGGTCGGCTCAAACGTTACGCCACGGCACGGTATTTTCTTGGGGGCCCCAATCATTGGGCTCCCCTATTCTAAAACTCCCTAATGAAGAAAACGTTACTTCCGGACAGCCAGTAAGCTGCTTTGCTGCGCGTATCAGCCATGATGCCGAATAATGGTCAGCACGAGAGAAAAGGCGATTAGCGTTCCTCACGCTACATACGAGGTGTGACACGAAAAAAACGAGACTGGTCCAATAGATTATTGTACTTACAGAATCGGTTCTCTGTGACATTATCACCTTCAAAGTGGTCGCCTTCAGCATTGACACACTTCTGCATTCGGTGCTGCCACTGCTGGTAACAGTTCTGGAACGTGGTTTTTGGAAGGCCCTTCAGGAGATTCTCCGTTTTTGCCTGAACCTCTTCAGCTGAGGTAAAATGGGTTCCCTTTAAGCAAGATTTAACTTTAGGAAATGAAAAAAATATCGCATGGAGCCAAATCAGGTGAATAAGGTGGATGCTCCATCACAGTAATGTTTTTGCTGGTTATAAACTGCTTGACAGATAGGGCCGTGTGAGCGGGTGCATTGTCCTGGTGCAAAAGTCATCCATCACTCCACAACGGTGACCTTCTTTTCCTATTTTTTTTTTCATGAAGTCTTTTCAGTACTTCAATGTAGTAGTGTTGATTAACAGTCTGACCACTGGGAACCCACTCAATAATTGCAATTCTATTCTTTTTTAAAGCTGCACACTTAGTCTCGTTTCTTTTGTATCATACCTCGTACACTGTCCGAAAGATCGACAGTTCAGTTTAGTTTCCACTTTAAGCAATTTCTGCAGCCATTTCAAGGGCAGCGGAGTTGCGTTGCGCATGTAGTCTCGGTTATTTGGCACCTCTTCTAAGATCTCACGCCCCACTCACCCATTTTCGAAGACGATCCCAACTGATAAGTGATAGCAGCGAGGCACCAGGTTAATCGGAGGAAAACGTGTCGTGATTCCCGTTAACGTACGCAGTGCGCTTCAAAGCCCAAAAACGCACAGTCGGCTCAGTACAAAATTCGAGGATAACGGGGTCGACACCGACTGGTGCTTTCCTAAGCCCGGCAAGACGATGAACAACGATTCTCGCCGAGTGATGCTGCAAATACTACAATAAAAGGCACAAATGGAAACAGTCTGCATACGGACAGAGAAGACTTCGTAGACAAAATTCTCACCCTCCTTACAAAACGGCCAACGGAACCGGTAACGCTGCACTTAGCAACCCTCCACGAGCACACGTCAATCAATCAATCAATCAATCAATCAATCAATCAATCAATCAATCAATCAATCAATCAATCAAACCAATAAGCCCACTGCTTCTAACATTCCTCGGCCGCTGATCGATCATTGCAAGTTCCTGACAGGGAAGAATACAGAATTTCGCAGGTCTGTCCTTCCAAGTGCAGCGTAGCTGCGTACGGCCGCCGAAGACTCCTGCACGCCAGCCAACGCTCGACCTTCCGGACAGCAAAGACGGCAGTGCCCGGCATAGCAACGATCGACATTAGGATCGCCTCTCTAACGCCTAAGTTACACTCTCCGTCCCCGGCGTACAGTTGACTGCTCTCGTCCAACTTCGATCCCAGTAACGATAGAGGCGGTGCAACCCTTAACTAAGACAAACGTCATCGGGTCCCTCCGGACACGTGGCGGGGAACGGTTACTGCACTGTTCGCACACATATAAGATCGAGGACCATTAACTCCGCACATAGCCGGAGCGAGAAGACAAGCGAAAGCGTGGGCCAGCACTGAGGTCGCGCAACACCGGACGTCACGCCCAGGACGTCAACAACGGCGCGCGAGGAACCGAGGCAAACAAAGGGCGAGAGACTCCCTTCGGAACACACTGCTGCAACAGGCCTCGCAGGGACCCTGTAGCAGCAGGAGTAGCGAGCTGCGGACAACAGGGAGAGGCCAGCCGGAAGCTGGACCCCTTTACCCTGCATCCAGAACGAGGAGTAGGGAGACGAGATGCATCCGTCTCCCGGGTGACCCCGTATATCTCCCAGAGGCAGCAGCCACGAAATACAGCCCACACAAGAGGGATGAGAGGAGCGCAGCAGCAGCGCGCCCAAGGATCCCCAATCTCCCCAAGCTCCCAACCTTGTCGCTCACAAAAAGGGGAAGAGAGGACCCGGCACTGAGTCACATTTATTTGGAAGCAGCCGGACAACGCGGCAGGAACGCGCATCTGGACCGGCCGACGCGTCATTGGGCACCGCCGGAGATTCTGTCAACGCGCCGGACAGCCAGTGCACTGCCGCTGACCACTCCGAGACCGCTGCTCCCCTCGGGCGCCGGCGGGGCGGCAGCAGTGACTCAGTCACCTGATCGTGACTCAGCACTTATTTGGGCGCCCACGCAGGACGCCCCCGCTGCGCTAGGGTCCGCCCTGCGGGACTCCGCAGACAAAAAAAAGGGGGGGGGGGGGGGAGAGGGGAGGACCCCGGACAAGGGCACTCCGTGCAAAACAGCACGCGCAACGTTCGCGCCGCCGACCGGTTGAGTTAATTCGCAGGGAAGTGACGAACGCCGATTGGAACGCAGCCTTCCCCGATTCTCCCTCCGGTATCCTCCTGATCCATCCATTCATTCTTCCCCACGCGCGTGCACCCCAACCCAGTACCGGCCCCGAAACCTCGATATCGGTTTTATTCGATACACCTCCGCCCGCCCAAAGGCGGCGGCATGTTCGACGCGGCCGGAGCAAACTCCGCTTGACAGGTGCACCGGCTTGGACATAAGCCCGACACCGCAGCGTATAGGGGGCGTGCGAGCGCTCCCGAGGCGTGCGCGAGCAGATATCACACGGGTATGTGCAATAGGGAAGAGCCTACACAACCTGCGGCATTACACAGTTAGGGGTGCCTGGACAACGTAGCGGGTAGGCTGACACCTAATTCAAAGCGGCAACTACCCCCCCCCCCCTCGCCTCTCCCAGATATAAAAAGAGGGACCTCCACTCGTAAAAACATTTGAAGAAAACGACAGAAAGGAAGCGACGTGCCGAAACAATGTTGTGCGTTCCGTGGGGCTGACTTATAAAACACAAAACAAGCAGCTATTTTGCACCTAACGCATAGACAACCGGAGTCACAGCTCCGTGCACGATCCGCGCTTTTTAGGAATCGTGGAATGGCTTCGGAACACATGCAGGGCAGACCGCGATCTACGAAGACATCAACGACGGCTCGCACTTTCACACCCACGCATCCAGGCACTGTGTAACAACTTAGGCGCTATCCGCCGCCTCTTCGGGATCTAAAACAACAAGAGGCAGTGTACTGGCGAAGACTGCAGACAGGAACATTCCCTAACCTACGTATCCTAAGCAAAACTTACCCGTCACAATATCGGGACACCTGCCCATGGTGTGATAGCAAACCTTCGTTACACCACATCACGTGGCAATGTAGAAATAACCATAGCTTTCGTAAAGACCCGAGTGCGGAACAGTGGGAGATCCGGCTCCCCAGCGGCGATCTGGATTGCCAACTAGGTCTGACCCAGCACGCCCAGCGAGCAGCGAAGCTCAGCGGAGCCCTGGAATAGGGGCACCGACCCTGTGAGAAGACGGAAGATGGACCTCTTCTGCTACTAGCACAAGACCTTCCTAGAGAAATTAACGTATTTCCTATCCTATCCTAACTTAGGCGCGGAAGCATCTTGAAACAGACTAGCTGTATGCAGCTGATTTCTCGCTGTCGTCGCCACAATTTACTAGTTTTCGACGTCAGTATCAGGAACTTGCTCGCGTTGTTCGACACGAGACGCTGGCTAAGCAGGCAATAAGCGCAAGCACCGAATGATCAAGAAGTGAAAGCGAGACGAACGAACGCCGCTTAACTACACTTCTCCGCATTACACATCGCGGGTTGTAGAGAAAACGCCGACATTCCCCTTCATCATCATCATCATCAGCCTAACTATACCCACTGCAGGGCGAAGGCCTCTCCCATATTTCTCCACTTACCCGGTCCTGTGCTAGCTGCATCCACTTGACCCCTGCGAACTTCTTAATCTCATCCGCCCACCTAACTTTCTGCCGCCCCCTGCTACGTTTTCCTTCCCTTGGAATCCAATTTGTTACCCTCAGCGACCATCGGTTATCCTCTCTTCGCACTACATGTCCTGCCCATGTCCATTTCTTCTTCTTAATTTCCACTAGAATGTCGGTATCTTGAGTTATTTCTCTGACCCACTCTGCACGCTTTCTATCTCTTAATGTTACCCCTACCATTTTTCGTTCCATAGCCCTCTGGGTAGTCCTCAACTTAAGTCGAACTCTCTTGGTTAGCCTCCACGTTTCAGCCCCACAGGTGAGTACAGGCAAGATGCAACTGTTGTATACTTTCCTCTTACATAACATTCCCCTTCCCCTTATGACATTCCCTTTATGTAACGTTATATCCCGCCGGACCACGACAAACAACACGTTTAACATCGCCTGACGCCTAATCGCTCACTGCGTGTACGTACACGCCAAGCAATGCGGCTGCACTGTTTCATTCTCGCAGAGCCGCCGTGCGGTGACGGGTCAACGCTCGCGAGCAATGCCGACGGACCATGCCCGGCGCGCACGAAGACATCCCACCCGCCCGCGGCGAAGCATAGCCGAGAAGATATTGCGACGAAACAAGCAAAAGAAACAAAGACGGCCAGCTTAAGCACATTTTTATCCGACGCGTGCAACGACAGCGGCAGCTAGCTGTGTGACACACGCAGTGTACAGCGGTATGCCGACAGGAAGTTCCGCTCAGTCGCCAGCCAGGCTCAATCCCAGACGATCCATTAACAACCCTTGCTTTGCCGCCGCCGCGTCTTGAAAGTTGATATAAGCAGTGTGCCTCTTCCTGCAAAACACAACCTAATCGATTCCGAAACCCCCGGAAAGAGGGGGGAGGGGGGGGGGGGGAAGACAGGAAAGGGTCGACTGCTAATGCACGTTAAAGCCGCTTAAGCGCTGCCCGTTTCGTATAAATCACCACGAGCCGACCAATTAACTTATTCTCCCGAGCAGATGCCTTCGATTTCGAATGTACGCGCGGCGTGCGCGCACTGCAAACGCAACGGCACGAGAAGAGACAGAGAAAACTCACAACGAAAGAGCAGGTCTGTTCGCGACTATAACACGCACGAACACAAGTTGCGCGACGGTGAAGACGCAAACGAAAGAGAAGAGCGGCGATTGAGGACGAACCGACCCCGCCGCCGATGGCCGCCGGCTGTTCGTGAGCGCCGACAGGAGTCGCCAAACGGGAACCAGAGAGAGAGAAAAAAAAAGAGCGGGCAAACACACACAAACACGCCGCCGCGGGCGAGTGACCCGCGCGCAGCACACGCCCGCCCGCCGTTCCGTGAAGAACTCATCAGAGCCGAGAATCGGCAGAAGGGGGCATCGCCAAACACGCACAAGGGGAGGATAGAAGAAAGCTACGCATTTGGACTAATGCGCAATTTGGCCGATTGATTTGAGCGCCAGGGAAATCATGCGGGGGCCAGGCGCAGGAATGGGGGCCCCGGAGGTGGGATGCGGAGAGACGGGGCTCCGATGGGGGGGGGGGGGGGGGGGATCGGATGGAAATGACAGCACGAAAAGCAAACGCTTATAAATCATTACGAACCCACCACCCCACCGTCCGCGTGCGTTTTCGGAGATCCGAAGCGGTCCTCCGATAATTGAATACCGGGAAGCAGCGGTAGCGCCCGCAGAGGCAACAGCCGGTGCTACCTATATATACAGAGCCCGCAAGAAACAAACAGACGCGCTAAGCGCGCGCGTGTACCGTGTGAAAATCAGAGGCGATGCGGTACGATGAACGGTGCACATAGTAGGTACGCAAACGAGGGAGCGGCCGAGTTTAACGTCCTGTGCAGAGGCGATCCACGTGTTCTTCTTCGATGGAGGTTGCTCGCGTTCAGTGTACAACGACCACCCCAGTGCCACGAGTATAGTTGCAAACTCGTTTCCGTCGCACAGCTATTCATGCTTTCCAAGTGACGCAAGACTGAACAGATTTAGGCGACACGGCTCGTTCACTGAAACTTCGTTCAACCTTCAGGTCACGTGAGCAGACCACGCATGGGCAATGAAAAAAAAAAAAAATCAAAGAAAAAGTCCGCATCTGGAGATTTTGTATTATAAATATCCATTCAATTTTCCGTGAAAGTATGCGCTTTGCGCACGCCGAAGCTGAACGTCGCGTCCGGAACAGACAATTCAATATAGGCACTCCACATCGCTTGGCTGCCAGCTGAAGCGCCCACTTCTCCCGTATACACTACCGCGGTCATAAAGCTGCTGCGCCGTGTATTTAAGTGTTTACTCTCCGTACACAACTGAAACTGTAAACCAAGACTCGTATTAGCCAAGATAGGAACCTTTCGGGTAATACACCATTCAACAGGAAGCGAGGCGATTACCCCGAACGGCTGCAATGCTGCGCCGTTTTAACTGTTACGACGAAAAACTCCTTGCCTCCGGTTCTGTTTAGATCAAACGAGAGCTCCGTGCACCTTCTTTTTTCTAAAATGAATTGAAACGAAACGCGCGCGCATACTATGTATTGGATCCCTACCACTTAACAGAACTAGCACATGCATGTTACCAATTAGGCAGCGAAAGGGTTATGACACCACTCGGAAGTTTGCACAAAGAACGCGGTTGCGTCACAATTTTCGCACGAGAGAGAAATAATAATAATAAATTATTTATTTATTTCAAAAATGACATACAAATACGAGCCTGCCCAAGCCAACAATGGGCTTGTGGGGCAGCGCTCGGCAGAATGGAGCAAGCCAGGGAGCGGCACAGTAAGTCAATATTGCACAAGACTCAATATAAAACTAAAGAAAGGCAGTAAGAAATGACTGGGGGGAAAAATAAAAAAGAAAGAAAGAGAAGAAACAAAATTACACATACAAATCAAAGATATAAGATTTAACTTCTTTCCATGTGCTGGGAGATAAAACATTATCTGGCAGGTCGTTCAACACATCAGGTACATAGAAGGCACGGACACGTTTGCCATATCTTGTCCGTACTCTTGGTAAGGTGAAGCGGTCGCGTGGACGTAATGTTCTGGCGGGGACATACGGGAGGCAGAACTCATTGTTCCATATATACGAAAAGATTACCGTTTCTTTGAATAACAGCCTGAACGAGGGCATGTGCGAGCATGAAAAAAGACCGGAATTGTTAGTAATGTGCACACCATACATCACCGCCCGAATTATGGATTTTAGTAAAGAATCAACTTTATTGCGCCAAAACACTGAACAGATTTAAAAAGAACAGATTCCATATCTCAACAACAGATTCCATATCTCAAACCGCACACCGCACGGATATCCGTTAGCGATGCCTTACGAGCAAATGGCGCGCCAGGCGTGACCAGGGCGGAACAGCGCCGTCATCCCATTCGCCGTTTCAGCGGCTCGACCCCGGCAGGCGTCACAATATGACAATTGTGACTCGAACCCCAGACGTTGCCCGCGGGGTTCAAACTCCGTACCTTACTTTAGGAACAGAACACTTGGCAATACCATGGGACTCCAACCCCCCCATTCTACATTCTCTCTCTAAAATCACCTGACGCTTACACGTCACATTACTTCTGGTACCACATCACGCGGTCAACTTCCGTGACAGGTTCCGAGGACAAGGTTTCGTCTCACGAGCTTTCGCCTTAATAACCTTCGACGAAAGTACGGTTTATTGATTGATTGATTGATTGATTGATTGCACCTCCTTATTCCGATCAAGACGGATCGGTGGCCTAGATAAAGGAGAGCTCTGTACTAGCGGGAGGAACGCTCACTGCAGCGGTCTACGTCGGTGGCGCGCGCAAGACTGTAGCGACAGAAGCGCGTGTGGCGCAAGCGAATCTGCCGGACGATCTAAATTAAATTGGCGGACGACCGCCACGCTTCGAGTTACACCTAGCGCTCAAATTTAGACACTATCGCTTCCCAAGGGCGAAGCTGACACCGTTTAAAAAGGAAAAAAAAAAAAAAAAAAACACAGAAATAATCACAGGCGATGGCTGCGATTCGCGCAACGAAGTATGCGCCGCAGTTATCCCTTGTGGCAACTTTTCGAAAAAAAAAAAAGAAAAAAAAAAAGGAAAAGTATGCGCCGCAATGTGTTTATGACAGTGCGCACTGTGTCCGACGGCTGAGACTGTAGGTACACAGCTGCGATTACTATATATGCCTTTATTCGCACACGCGCCCGAAATCTGCTCGCATTTCAGGGCGGCCAATTTGATTGCTTCAAGTTTTTCGTTATATCCGAGTCATTCATTATATCCGAGTGTATCTTTATTCGCATATGTTGTGCCCTAAACCACTTTGCATTTGGAGGCGATCAATCTGACTGATGCAACTACTTCATTATATCATTATGCCCCGTACCTGTGGGAAAACTCGTTACGCGAAATAAGAAAATAAAAAAAGAGGCGACACTCCAGCCCAAATATGCTTTCACACAGAGGAAGAACGCTTTATTTTTGCTTAAAGCTTGCAGAGGCTCCACCTTCGGAATGCGCTTGCCAACGCTCTGCTGAAACGCTCATAATCGCTGCTCTGACCGTCGCCATTCCGCGGGCGCGTTCTCAGACGTCGTCGTGTTCGGACGCGGTGCCTTAAACGCAGCGAAATGGGAAACACATACGCAGTAGCCACCCATGCTACAAATTGCAACTGGAAAAGTGAGTTGGCCTGTCTCGGCAGCGTGGACGCAGGCGAGGTCGCGGATGTCGCCATTCTTTTGCTATTTCATACTACTAATGTTTAGGGCACCTGAGAGATGACCTTAGGCTTTCGCTGTCGCGGAAGATGCTATATTATTATTATTTATTTATATCGCTGCCGTTTCGCAGTATAGTTCACCCGGGAACGTTGCGCGAAAAGCAGAAAAAAAAAAAATGCGTGTAAGACGCAACGTTGTATATGACGCAGTAGGAAAGTTTTGTAAAAAGAAAAAATAAGAGAATGCGCCTTATATATCAGAAAATTCGGCAATTCGGGCCCCTTCTGGCGTGTCTGTCGAAGAGCACCGCCGTACGTGTTCGACCATAACAGCGGCAGGTAAGAAGACGACGGCGATTGGAAGTCAACCGATCGTAATAATAATATTGGAGAGGGGTTTATTGGGGTTGTTCGGAGGACTGGAGACGGCGACCGGCGACGCAAGACGATCGCATTGCGAAGCACAATCTCGTCCGATCAAGACAGCCCGAGCTGCCGGTGCGCGCGACAGCTGATCGGCCAGGAACCCAGCAGCCTCCATCGTCGTTTGTGTAGGCGCTGTGTCATATTCTTCTTTAGAATATCATCATTATTATTATTAAGCAGACCAATGCCTAAACCAGAGCAAGTGGCGCTACAGCCCAAGATATTGTGCGCTTAACGCCTCTAAATCGTTCGTCACTCTTTTTCGCGATTGCATGCTTCTAGTGCCAACGCAATATTAAAAAAATATTAATAATAAACATTGAAGAAATGTACTGACACTGATCATACCCCACCTTCAGCGACTACTGCAATCTGTTCTTGAAAGCTCCCCTATGATAGCTTAGGTAACCTGACCTTGAACCGAGGAGGCCAGTGTATGCAGTACAGTTTCTTAACTCAAGACACGGGTGAGGTCTCTATTGTTAGCTCCAAGCGAGCGTTACAAGGCGGACGCAAAAGTAGCGCTGCCAAAGTCTTGTCTTTGAAAGCACTAGAACGCATTTCCGCGCTAAAAGAAGAAGAAAAAAAAAATAAGTGGGAATGTCCATGTCCGGCTCCATGTCCTTGGCTGCGGTTCCAGGAACGCGTCAGCGGTGCGCGCCTCGAAATGAGCCTCGTAGGGGGGGGGGGGGGGGGGGGGGGGGGGGCTTAACTAACAACCGAGCGGCGGCACTGGCATTGTAACGACAGCAGCCCGCGACTGGTGAGTGAACGTTCCGCTGGTAGAGACAGCTTACTTTCGCCGGCGTTCGTCACGCGTCCGTGGTCTCGCTAACCACACACCATGCGCCGCCTGCCGGCAGAGGCGCAATTAACCGGCTCATGCTTGGGAGAGCGATAACGAAAAACAAAACAACACAGACGATGCCTGTACAAGCAAAATAACAATAACGACAACGAGAAAGGAAATGTTGCCTGGAGGAACCAAAAATTATGAGGGACTTTAGCGACTAAAGCAGTGAAAGGCGAAAGCCTGAGTGCTGCATTTTGGTATGCAACTGGCACAATTTAGTAATTGATTAACTAAAAGTAATCAATTAATAATTCGGTGTAATTAATTATTCATTAATTAGTTAAATATCAATTACTCAAACAGTACTCAATTATTAATTAATTACTTCATTATTTAGTAATTGGTTTGGTTTGTGGGGTTTAGCGTCCCAAAACGACTCAGGCCACGAGAGACGCCATATAGTGGAGGACTCCGGAAATTTCGACCCCCTGGGATTCTTTAACGTGCACTGACATCGCACAGCCCACGGGCACCTTGCTTTCAAACCATTTAGTAGTTGATCATTAATTGACGATTGACCATACTGTGGTGGTGTTCTGTAATTGGTCGAGACCTCTATGACGTCATCCCGCATCGGCTAATCAGAATCGCCGTAAAAGCGGGATCCATTTTGTCCACGACAGCATGAGCCATTAAAGGCTTTCGCCTTAATATCCAAACAGCCCCGACCAAAAGGAAGCAGATTCCCAAGTCTGCACGCGCACGGTACCCATTTCTTAGAAACACCCCCATTACAGTTCGAGTTTTGGTCTTCGCGGAGATCAAAACGGACATTTATCAATTCAAGACGCGGGGCGGTCGAACGGGGTAGAGTTTGCGGCTGCCTATCGTCACGATCCCGCTAGGTATTCCGGATTTCAACTGAAGGTCGATTAACAAGACGCGAAAGTGTACTCTGATAACTGCAAGGGAGAAAAGGTGCGGCGAATTATGCGTAAGTGGCGCGGGCATGCGTGACGGACAGAAGAGGTCGAGCCAGGCTGTCAGCAACTCATCGCCACCTGTCGTCTCATCACGTCTGGTATCTCAACTTGGCGCTCCCCAACAATGTGAACATGTGAACGCTTGACGGACCTCCCGGTCGATAACTGCGCAACGCAGCTTGCCACCAGGACTGCGCGCCATCTATGCACCGATCGTTTTGCCACTATGGAAGAGTGTAGGAGAGAACGTAATCAGCGTACAATGACGTTACCAAGGTTAGCAATACGCTTTTGGGGACTTGAGCATCTACTCGCTATCGCAGAAACAGAGTACGCAGCGAAGTAAACAGATTACCATGCACCTACACAGGTCCCCATGAAACATGTAACAGACTGCTCATATTAGCAACTCTAAGGGAAAAAAAAAAAAAAAAGTTTCGCGGCCATTAAGGCACGGCTGACCGTCATACCATCACGTGTTGCGCGGAACGAGATCAAACGCGGCGGCGGCGGCGGAGCCAACTCGGGCGAGAAAAGTCCGCGAAAGCAAGTCCGTTGGCCCCACGCGAGAAGACGACCTTCCCCACCCCGCCCGTCGGCGTTCCTCTCGGCGGCGACGTGGCGGCGCCGAAAGACCACTGGCATCGCTGCCGACACGTTGGTCGCATAATCTCAAAGCACACACGCTTACTTTTCGCCCGAAGCGATATGATTAATGGACCGGGCAGGGAGGCGCAGCTGCGTGAGACCTCTGTATACCACCAGCCACCGAACCAGGCGTCACCCTCGACAACCCGATTTCCAATCGGCGCAGACTATGACTGGTAAAGTTAGCTTAAGACATATCTCCGTATGTTTCTGTTCTTTCTCTCGAATTCTAGCTCCCGGTGGCGTAACGACCAGAAAGTGTCAACTTCCAAGGACGCAATCCCTGCAGTCTTGCCCTACGAAGAGAGAGTGCAAAAATCGATGCGGGCCCGTGTGCGTGAAAGAGGCACCCCCGGTGTGTTTTGACACACCGCGTGGCTGCGCTGCCGAGGCATTTTTCACCAGCCCAGTGGGGCATATGCGCGAGCCTTCAACATAGATGGAGGAGGAAGGGGGGGCTTCACTCGCTCCACTTTCTCAGAAAGCTGAGTTAAGCTACCGCAAAGAGAGATTGGGAAGTACGAACGAGGAGTTGGCGCCGTGACAACCGCAACGCTCGCAAGGCAGCCTCCGGTCAGCGGCTGCCAGGGCGGCAACCCCCGGCCAGCCAGCCCCCCATTGCGGCGCGATACCATGGAAGCCGGTGGAGAGAGCGCGAGGGAGCGATTTTGATTTACGGCTGTTGACACAGGTTGTAATGCAGGTGCGCGCGGTCTGGTCACGACGTGACCGCGGTCATGCTCGCACATGTCCATCGGCAGGAATGCGACCATTTCTATTTTCTCCCCGAGGCCCCGGTGTCAACCCAGCGCCGGTCCTGTTGCCGTAACCCAAGCGACCCAAGGCGGCTTGGTTCACCACAAGCGTTAACCCAAGACCCCAAGCATGCCTTACGTTCGGCGCATGCGAATTTCAACGCCCCAAGATCATTTGGGGCCTCATATTCTACGTCTTCAATAGCTGGGGGCTGGGATTTAAAAAATTCCTATGCAAAATCCACTACCCCATCCGAGCTTAAATAACGTTCACAAAGTAGCAAAATATAGTCTACGTTATCTGATAAGTGATTCAACATCGGCACTTGCCTAGATTTCCCGAAATCGAGAAATAACTGCTCTCAGTGGCGTGCACAATTTTCGCAGAAGAGAGTCGAAAAGATATTTTGACATGGTGCGTCATCTGTCGAGCAGTGAGACAAGCTCCATCTCGGCCGTTGGCGCGCTTGCCTCGCTGCCTGACAGATGACGCACCATGTCAAAATAGCTTTTCGACACTCTTCCAACTCTTCTGCGAAAATTGTGCACGCCTCCGAGAGCAGTTTTTTCTCGATTTCCGAAAATATAGGCAAGTATCGATGTTGAATCACTTATCAGATGACGTAGACGATATTTTGCTACTTTGTGAACGTTATTTCAGCTCGAATGGGGTAGTAGATTTTGCACAGGAATTTTTTAAATCCCAGCTCCCAAATATTCAAGACCCTGTAGACCTCTCTAATATAACGACAACGTAGACGCCGCGCTAACGGTACCGATCAGGCTGTTTTCGCGTATAGGCGGTCAGAAACAAGGTGCATATATACTTCGCAGGAGCATGGCGACATGCGTTCGCGCAGCCGCCTTGTGGACAGATATTAAACCGACATCTAGAACGCTGCGGGCTCGAAGAGGGAACAACGCGAGCAGGGCGATCACGTGTCACCAGATCGCGAACGTAGCTGCCCAGCACAGAGCAGTGCCACGGGCAGCAGCATCACACCAGGCGACGAGAAGGAAGAGAGCGAAAACGACGAAAACCTCAAGACGAGCGTCACTAAGTGCTAAGCTGGATGCAGAATATGTATAATTGACCAAAATCGAAAGTATACAGAATAGAGCAGCAAGGTTCGTTCTAGTGCGGCGCAGGTGAGGGACAGTGCTGCGCCAAAGGGAAAGGGAAGCTGGAATAATTAGCGCTCTCTATCGCCCAGGAAAACTGCGCTTGAAATTGTCGTTTAACATGTATATAACAACAAGAGCGGAATGAACAAAGACAACTAGTTTTAAACGACCGCACTATACCGTATTTACTTGCATATAGCCCGCCCCTGCATATAATCCGCACCCCTTAATTCAAACTAAAAAAAAAAAAAAATCCTCGCGTATAACCCGCATGCTTGACTAGAAAGGAGCATTAGAAAGATACAACTGCATACTGAGTGATCATTTCGTTTTTAAAACATTTATTCAAACCACCACCACAATGTCACTGGGCAGCAAATTCTCAATCGTCGCAGCTCCCGCTGCTGCCTTCCGAGGCCTCATCGCCACTCTCAAAGACGTAGTCCTCCTCGAAACCATCCAAACTGTTGCTGATGGCACATTTCTTATAAAGCTTTTGCGCACCAAGTCGGCCGGTATCGCGTTCCACGCTTCCACGATTCACTGGCACAGCAGTGGAATATCGGGCCTTCGCACGCGTCCCGTCGGTGTGAGGGCGTATAGGCCGTCGGCCATCCTCTGTGTGTCTTGAACGGCTTGTTCAGGCACACGTCGAGTGGCTGTAGAATGGACGTCATGCCGCCAGGTATGACGACAAGGTTGATGCCGGTCTTGGAAGTAATCGAGCACGAGCATCGACCGGCGTGCTAGCATGCCCCTCATCAGCTTGAAAAGCTCGATGACGATGGGGATGGCGGACTGCATGGGGGAGGCCGCGCATTGCCGTGAAGCCGACCTTCGCAACTCCCCCCCAATAAAGAAAACAAATCGCAGATAACTCGCACCCCCACTTTTTAAACGCGTTTTCGAAAATTTTGTTGCGGGTTATAAGCGAGCAAATACGGTATATCTCACAGAGCTGGCAGTGACTTTAAAATACGAGAATACGGGACTAGAACGAACCTTTATGCTAATTTCTTCCTTTATTTTTTTTTGCGAAAACAGCAAAGAAGTGGAATAGGCTGTGCTGCCGTAATAAATAACTTTTTTTTATATTTGCAGTTGTAGCCCCCGCCTGCTTACACGCCTTTGGGCAAGGCAGGGTATCTCCGAACAAAGAAAGCAGTTGAGAGGCGTAAAGCTAATTTCTTAGTGCAACAAAAAATGTCCGTGGTATAGCGTACTACGTCACCCAGCTAATGCACAGCACAGAGCGATGGCTGCACTTCTGCAAAATGGAGTGGCCACTGGCCGCGGGTTCATCGTCTGATGCTCGCCTAATTCGCGCTGTTGAGTTTCTTCGACAGGGGTATGCCAACTAACCCGACTACTTCTGCTCACCGATGGAAAGTATGTGAGACCGCCTATCCGTCTGCTGATGTGCATCGAATACACGGAAAGGTCAATACCTGGACCCCGTGACACCAGTAGAGCGTGACAGCTAAACCAACCACGGTTAGTCCGGTCGGGGTGTACACGGTGAAGACACCCCTCTATATGAAGGAAGGAAGCCAGCCAGCCAGCCAGCGAGCCCAGACAGTGAGCGTTTACTAACCTAACGGTCCCAGCATTTATTCCGTCAACATCGGGAGTCTCCCCACACAGCAGCTCGGGGCGCCACCACCCACGGAAGTCAACTACAGAGGTGGCGACGCTCCATCAGCGGCTGCCAACAAACGCGAAGAGGCTTCACGGGGCCACCCTAATTGCGAACAACGTAATCGATCACGTCGAGTAAAAATTGCCGCAATTTACGCCCGGTGCAGAACTCGGGCAACACGACGCCCAGTGGTCCCTGAAACATAACGAAGGAAAAAAAAAAAAAAAAGCGGGGAAGGGTGGGGGGTTGTTTCAAGAACGACCTTTCCACACCGCTCCGTGCGGCTCCACAGACGAAGGTGCCGTTTAGAGATAGCTATACGTAATCTCTCTTTGTAAAAACAAAACGGAGCCTTCTTCCTTGTCAAAAATAGAGCAGACGGTTTAATGGGGAGGGGGCGCCCGCGCAAAAGCCGTAAACGCTCCCAGTTGCGCGCGCCCGAATTACGAAAAGAAACGGCGCGTATAAGTTAACGAAAGCGAACGTGTTTCTGCTCGACACTTTCTCCTCCGCCGTGACTTGTATAGTAGATGAGGGGCCCAATTATCCCGCTAACTAGCGCTCCCGCAAGTAGACATGGCACGAGACAGGCTAGATTTAGAACAGTTTCGGAGGACGTCCAGAGTTAAGCCATTAAGCCAGACAGCGTGCGTAGGGTGCCCAAGCGGACGTCGCGAGACAACGTAATTCTTCACTTCTTGACGCACTCGCGATATCCGCGAAGCCTAGGGAATCGGGAGGGGAGACACGAGACAGACTAGGCAGCGGGCCTCCGATCTCGGGATGAAAAATGATTCGGACGCCGTGGCATCGCTCACGCAGATAGTGCAGCAGCAATCCCGAAGCAGTATAAACGAAGCCAGCTTCCCGCCTACGTTTTCCCCGGAGATTTACCAATTCCCCCCCCCCCCTCCTCTAAACGACGTCCCAAAGACGTCCCACACATCACGCGCGAGGTTTCGGGCGTCCAAATTTCGATGAGTGCGCGCGGCCCCACCGACTCTACCAGACGCCACAAGCTATTCTCCTCGGGGTGGGTCAGTTTGGGGCCGCATTGCCTTAACGGCGCTACACCGGCATCGAAAAAAAAATAAAATTGAACAAGAACTAAGCGCGTGATTACCACCCGCACTGGGCGGCGCTGGGCTCGCGTGCAACTAGAGCACCAACAGGGAGCGACGCTCCATCCGGAAGATGACTCTGCTTCGGCCCCAGACATATGCATGCCCGCTGGGAGACCCAATAAGCGACAACTGCAGAAAAGGCAGTGCCAGGAACCACCACCACCACCACCACAGCGGTAATAAAGGTTCGCTGGTATTGCGAGGAAAGAAAAAGAAAAAAAAACCACTGAAGAATAACAGAAAAATATGACCCCTGGAGAGTGGGGCACCACCATGACTTCAAGGGAGAGAGCCGCACACTGCCGCACCTTAAACGCCTTGTCTTGTCCGGTCCCCTTCAGCTTGGCGCCGCAGAGGACGTGCAAAGTGCCGGTCGCAGTTATTATGCCTCGCGCGCAGACAGAGACGTCACGGGCTGCCAGAACCATTCGTCATTGTTGTTGCCGCGGCGGCGGGGTGTCAGAAGCGGAGAGAGCTCGCGATCGCTACCGTAATCGTCGGCGCCCTCCACCGCCTGGATGGCGGAAACAAGAGCGCGCTGTCCGTCAGTCAGCGTCGTCTCGGAGGCCTCGAGGTGCACGCGGGGCGGAGGACGCCGGAAACGGCCTCGCGCAAGGATCACCATTGGCAAGAACCCTCCTACCCACCCCCTCCCTCTGCGTCCACAGTGGGTTGGTCGCTAAGGGCGCGCTAACCTTTAGGAGCAAACAAGGGACGAGCACGGAAGGATGATAAGTGGGAGACGGTCAGGGCGATGCGTGTGATCGATATATCTCCGGGCCTTGACACGGAGCCCCAGAGCGACCCAGACACGCCGCCCGATCATACCACAGCGTGCCGACGTCACGGCACTCCTTGGCATATTCATGCAGTCAGCAGGGGTCAACGGAGAGAACGCTGAGAATGCACGCGATGATGTGAGCCAGCAGACCGCGCATTACCGCACAGTGCCGGGCCATTCCCGGCGCTGGAAAAAAAAAAAAAAAAAGAAAAAGAGGAGTGCCACGGAGGGGAAGATGAAGATGGTCTAATAAAAGAGAAAATGTGCGTCGCGAGCGAAGATTAAGACGCGATATGGACGTCTACGCGCGGGGTAAGAGAAAAAAAAAAGGTGGGAGAAAAAAGGCTAGATGACGGTGCGCGTGCATGGGAGCGGTTTGTTCGAACAGGGCCGTGGCAAACGAGGGAGACGTCCACACACACGAGAGCGCATACTGAGCCTTCGGTTCAGCCGCGACTGCATACTCCCAGGAGCTGCCCTTACTCCGCTGGTGACGACGACCTTCGGGGAAACGACGCCGCAGCGTTGCTTTCAGGTTCAAGCCGAACGATTATCATACACCGATGTCTTACTGCTCGCTATCGTAAAGCGCGGAGTTTATGCAGAGGGGGCGTATTCCCCTCCCTCGCTGCTTCGATGCACACGCAGAACATATCTGGGAAAGCGTAGTAGCACTACATCAGGAAGACCATGCAGCCAAGCGGCAGCGCGAGGCACGAGAACATCGGGCGGGACTTGCCCGATCGCTGCTCTCTGTCGCGGTCGAACGGGCAGTAAACGCGATACGCGAGCACGATGTAAGTGCGCGTGTGCAAACACACTTACGGTCGCTCGGACACACACACACACACTGCGCGGAAGGGACATCAGTAGAGAGCGTGCGCCGGTGACCTTGCTGTTCCATTCCCATGCGCCCCCTTCCCCCTTTAAGATGAGCGCGTTTCATTTCCTAGAGCGGAAATCGGAAGACGAACCGGGCGAGGCGCACACGTAAACTGGAGAAGAGGCGGGGAGGGCCGATCGAAGGGCAAGGACGGACGGGCGTACGATTACGGCGGCGGCGGCCGTTGCGTCTCACGTGCGGCCGGGAGGTTCCACGCGGAGCTTGGCACGCGCTCCAGTTTGCGCTGCGACCTGCCTCGTTTGGGAAAGAACTGACCCCGCAGTCCCCTCACTCACGTGGACACACTGCCCGCCCGCGAGCACGTCAAAGGGCGGGCAGTCCGGTTGGTATCACTCTTTTAATGATATCGAAGATTGCCGAGCAATGCGCCAGCCAGAATGGTGATACACGGAGACAGTGGTCAGTAGCAAAGAACACAGAAAGGGGCCGCGTTTTGACGAATGCGCGGGCTCGGACTCTTCCCTAGCGGTCATGCCAGAGCTTATCCGGTGATTCAATTGTTAGAGATAGCACTTACCGCGCCGTCAAGTGCGCACACTCTTAACCTGGTTCCGCATACGGCGTAGACCGCCCTGAGGCCGCTACATATGGCACCGTTCGACATGCCACAGTATAGAGTCACTAATATAGGCTTTGCCAGAATTAAGCGAAGGTGCCGCAAGAGCAACCAAGTTGTGCAATGAAGCCATACGCCGTCTTTGCAGGAGCCGAGCAGCGGGACCGGAAATCAGTAGAGAGGTGATTACTTTGGCTGTGCTAATCGAAATAATTCACAGTCGCTACAGCTCGCACATAGAGCGGCACGGGAGGAATGATGCAATGCAGCCGGAGTGCCCGTCGGGTTGGCTTCACGGTGGTACATGGTTGCTAGGAGGCGAAAGAAAAGAAACGCGGTAAATCTGGCAAAGCCTGTAGTAACTCTATGCCACAGCAGGCTGTGTATCGAGGAACCTGCTCGTCGTCGGCACTATATGTGCAGAGAGAGACCTTTAGCATAGCTTGTACCGCCGCCAAGCACAGCTCTGCGCACGCGCCGATAACTATGTATAGGCTCTGACCAAGAATAAAACCTCTCAATGAACTAACAGTAGCACCAACACGCGAAATTGGCCGCTCGCCTACTCTCCGGCGCTTTTCTTCGGCGTTCGACCCTCCCATTGGCCCAGCGTCATCACGTGCTTACGCGCGCTTTTTTCTAGCTTGTGTTTGCTACCTCATTTCCCGCGGTGCCAAACAACGCGCGCCGCGTGTTTCACTATACAGCTCGCGCCTTTTTTTTTTTTTATTCGCTTTTCTAGAAATGCCATGTTGCTGCGCTTTAGGGTGCAGCACATGGCAAACGGTTAGAATACCGTCCGCGAATCGAAATGTGGATCTGAGGAAGTTTCACGGCACCGAATCGGCCGGGCGGACTTCAGCTCAACACCATGGTCGCGGCTCTGTGAGTTAAGAGAGCAATTAATTGCTCATCTCTAACCTAAAATGCCGCCACACATTGTGTACGGATTCGTTCATTTTTTCGCCCTGCTAAGTGCCACATGCCCGCGCATCATATATATATATATATATATTATCACGTCTCGGTAGAACACCAAGGAGAACCTAGCGATAGATGGTTTGAATGGTCGACCAGAACAAGTCTTGCGTTCAAGCTTCTTTTCACTTCCAGGCTCACGCTTGTCGTCTCAGATGTCATCTTTTGCGTCGTCTTCAATATGCGTCATTTGCCCCCCTCCTCAGGAAGCATCGTCTCGATGAGGTCAGTCCGAGTTGTACGGCTTCATACGCACAACGTGGACGACGTCTGCTTGTTGCTGGCGTCGCTTTGATGTCGACACCTTGTCTGGCACCACCTCATAAGTGACGTCGGTTAAACGTCGCTGAACAACATAGGGCCCGAAGTATCGCCGCAATAGTTTTTCGGAGAGTCCACGGCGGCGAATTGGAGTCCAGACCCACACTTTGTCGCCAGGTTCGTACATTACATGTCGGTGTCTCTGACTGTAGCGTCGTGCATCATGCTCTTGCTGATTTTTGATCCGCACACGCGCTAGTTGTCGAGCTTCCTCTGCACGTTGAGCGAATTCCTCGGCGTCCTGATCGAGATCATCGGTGTCAACATTCGGGAGCAACATTGCATCCAGCATAGTTGTTACTGGTCGCCCGTGAAGGAGGCTGAATGGTGTCATACGAGTGGTGTCTTGGCGTGCCGTATTGTAGGCGAACGTGACGTAGGGAAGAATTTCGTCCCAATTCTTGTGGTTCACATCGACGTACATGCAAAGCATGTCTGCGATGGTCTTATTGAGACGTTCCGTCAACCCATTGCTTTGGGGGTGATAGGCTGTAGTTTTACGATGACTGGTGCCACTGAGGCGGAGAACGGTCTCCAAAAGTTTGGCCGTAAATGCAGTTCCTCGGTCTGTTATAATGAGTGCCGGAGCGCCATGCCTCAGGACAATGTTCTCAACGAAGAACCGAGCTGCTTCAGCGGCGGTACCCCTTGGCAGAGCCTTGGTCTCCGCGTAGCGGGTTAGATAATCGGTGGCGTCAATTATCCATTTATTTCCGGCTGTGGACGTCGGAAATGGTCCCAGGAGGTCCATGCCGATTTGTTTAAACGGTGTCGTTGGCACTTGAAGAGGGTGGAGTAGGCCAGCTGGTTTTACAGGAGGTGATTTACGGCGCTGGCAGTCTATGCACGTACGTACATAGTGTTTCACTGTCGCCGGCAGTTTTGGCCAGTAGTATCCATGCTGTACTCTAGCCAAAGTGCGGGTGTAGCCTAGGTGACCGGCGGTTGGCTCGTCGTGACACGCTTGCAAAACTTCACTGCGGAGAGCTGATGGGACGACGAGTAAATGACTGTTTCCCCCTGGGCGGAAGTTCTTGTAAAGTACGTTGTTGCGAATAAAGAACGAAGGCATTACTCGGGCGAAAATCTTAGGCACAACTGTAGTTCGCTTTTCCAAGAAATCAATAAGAGGGAGCAATTGCTGGTCCTCTCGCTGCTGTTGGGAAAGCGTTGCGTCATCTATGACACCTAAAAACGCAGTGCCTTCATCGGTCATAGTGGAAGGTTCGACCGGCGCTCGGGAAAGGCAATCAGCATCCGTGTGCTTCCTTCCAGATTTGTAAATAATGGCCATGTCAAATTCTTGTAATCGAAGGCTCCAACGCGCGAGTCTCCCTGAAGGGTCCTTTGGGTTCGTCAGCCAACAGAGAGAGTGACGGTCGCTAACGACTTCAAAGGGGCGAGCGTACAAATAAGGGCGGAACTTCATAACCGCCCATACCACTGCAAGGCATTCTTTTTCGGTTGTCGAGTAGTTCGCTTCCGCTTTAGATAGGGTCCTGCTGGCGTAAGCAATTACTTTGTCCACACCATCCTGGCGCTGCACCAACACAGCACCTAAGCCCACGTTGCTGGCATCCGTATGAAGCAGTGTAGGGGCGTCGTCATAAAAGTGTGCCAGAACAGGTGGTGTCTGTAAACGCCTCCGCAGCTCATTAAAAGCTTGTTGCTGTTATTCACCCCAGCTAAAGACAGCTTTGTCACGCGTCAACGAAGTTAATGGCCAGGCAATTCGTGAGAAGCCAGCAATAAACCGACGGTAATAGGCGCAAAGACCCAGGAAGCGCCGCAATGTCTTTTTGTCCGTAGGTGTTGGGAACTTGGCGACTGCGGATAGCTTTTCAGGATCAGGCCGCACACCTTCTTGGCCAATGACGTGGCCTAAGAACTGCAGCTCCTCGTAACCGAAGTGGCACTTCTCGGGTTTTAGAGTGAGGCCTGCAGATCGTATGGCCTGAAACACAGCTAGCAAACGGCGTAGATGCTCTTCAAATGTGGCCGAAAACACAATCACGTCGTCAAGATACACCAGGCATGTTTGCCACTTAAGTCCCAAGAGCACAGTGCCCATCAGCATCTGAAATGTTGCTGGTGCCGAGCACAAACCGAACGGAAGCACCTTGAACTCATACAATCCGTCGGGAGTGACGAATGCTGTCTTCTCCCGATCCCTCTCATCTACTTCTATCTGCCAATATCCACTTTTCAAGTCCATTGATGAGAAGTAACGTGCATTTCGTAGGCGATCAAGGGAATCGTCGATGCGAGAAAGAGGGTACACGTCTTTTTTAGTCACTTGGTTGAGCTTGCGGTAGTCTATGCAAAATCGTAAGCTGCCGTCCTTCTTTTTAACAAGCACCACGGGGGAAGCCCAGGGGCTCTGTGACGGTTGGATAACGTCGTCTCTAAGCATTTCGGCCACCTGGCGCTGAATGGCTTCGCGTTCTTTCGGAGCCACACGGTAAGGATTTTGTCGAATCGGGCGAATCGAGTCATCCGTAATGATTCGATGTTTTGTCAAGGGCGTTTGGCCGACCCGTGATTCGGAAGCAAAGCAGTCTCGAAATTGATCTATGAGATCCAAAAGGCGGTCCCGTTCTGAAGAAGACAAATTTGGACTCACATCGACGATGGTTACGGGCGTCTTGCACATTGGCTCTTCCTGTTGCAGTAAGAAGCAGTGCTGCGCATTTAGGATGCTGTCGAAAAAGGCCACAGTTGTGCCTTTCGGAATTTGCTGACGCTCGTCGCTGAAGTTTGTCAGCAGCACTTCGGTCTGTCCATCGGTCAAGTTGACTAGCCCCCGAGCTATAGAAATACCTCGGCTTAGTACCAGGGTGACTGCCCTCTGGCGATTCCATCGCCGGTATGCGCCACGTCGCACTTCACTTGAACAAGAGAGCATGATCGCGGAGGTAATGTCACCGTCTCCTTGGCGACGCGTAAGGGCATCAGTGGTACTTCCGCATAACCAAGGTCTCCATGATTCTTGGTGAAGGCAACGACGCTATCTCGAATGCTGATTACAGCCCCATGAAGGCGCAGAAAGTCCATGCCCAAGATGAGGTCTTTGCAACAGTCAGGGAGAATACCGAAACTGCCGACAAACACCGCGTTTCCTATTGCTATCCGGGCAGTGCACTTCCCTGTCGGTGCCAGTAGCTGACCCCCAGCACTTCTAATTACTGGCCCAGTCCATTCGGTTCTTACTTTACGCAGCGTATCAGCCAGTTTCTGGCTAATAATTGAAAAATCCGATCCGGTATCCACTAGAGCATGTACATCCAGCCCGTCAATAGAAACGGCGAGGTCAGCACTAACAATTTCATCCAGGTTGCTCGCCTTTTTCGGCATTTGCGCCGGAAGTACAGCAAGTTCGGCGCTGTCAGCTTCGTCGTCGGGGCTGCTCATCTGGTGCGGTATTTTCGGCGGTAATTTAGGCGGCATTTTCGGCGGTAGTGCGGCGATGTCAATGTTAATGTTAATAGCGGCGTCAGAAGCACAGGCTGTCGGCAGTTGCGGCGGTGGTGAGGGGTTTGGCATTTTTCGACTGGTTGTAACCTCCCCTCGCGAGGTTGCGGCTGTTTCCCCGGTGAGGGCTCGGGGACCGCTGTCCGCTAACGTCAGCAATGCTACGGCGCATTGGCGAAGGATAACGCTGTGGTGATGGGGAGGAGCGGCGACGGAAGCCCTGGGACTTGTTTTCCCTGCTGACCGGAGGGTCGTCCTCGATTTGGGCAGTGTCGGCATTGAAGTGTTGGCGAGCAGAAGCAGGCGGAAAGGCTTGCCCCTCTTCGCGGTAGCGGCAGTACCGATACACGTGGCCAGGTTGTCCGCAGTAGAAACAGAGTGGCCGGCTATCATAACTGTGCCACCTGTCAGTTCGGCATGATTGAAAGCGCCTGGAAGGCGCCCACTGAGGTCCATGGAAGAGTCGCGTCTCCTGACGGCTCGATGAGCTCGGTGGGGCGTGGTCTGGAGGCGGGCGACGAAGGACTGCGGCATAGCTCTCATGTTGCTGCTTCTGGTAAGGTGCAGGAACGTCGGCCGTGAAGCTGACCGGTTGTGGAGCGTGGTATGGCTCCGAAATAGCTGCCGCGTTGTCGACGGGGTGAGACTGGTTACATGGTGCAGACGGTGATAAGGCATACCGAATTTCATTCCTGACGGTTTCCACGAGGGCCTGTGATGACTGAGCCTTCGTAGCCATAATTCGCTGGAGCTCCTCAAGGACAATTTCTCTAATGAGGTCTCGAAGAGCGGTCCTATCGGTTGCATTCAGCGCCGCCGCAGTCGTCGAAGCACAGTTATCGGGTCGGTTGTACTGGCGGCACCGGTCTTGTAGGGCTCGCTCTATAGCAGTAGCGTCCTTAACGAACTCTCTCACCGTTTTAGGTGGGTTGCGTACCAAGCCGGCAAACACCTGTTCTTTGACACCATGCATGAGATGCCGTAGCTTCCTTGGCTCACTCATATCAGGGTCGGCACGGCGAAAAAGGCGAGCCATGTCTTCCGCAAACATAGCCACGCTCTCATTTGGCTTCTGGATGCGCACTTCAAGCAAGCGCAGCGCATTGTCCCGTCGGTCAGTTCTCGCGAAAGTGTTGACCAGCTGGCAGCGGAAGTCATCCCATGTGGATAAGCTGGCCTCGTGGTTTTCAAACCACGTTCTAGCATTATCCTGAAGGGCAAAATAAACATTACAAAGCTTCTGGTCTGCGCTCCACTGGTTTATCTTGGCCACTCACTCAAACTGGTCGAGCCAGTCCTCCACATCTTCAAACGCTTCCCCGCGAAAGCGCTCTGGCACCTTGGTGTTCTGTAGAGTCACCGGCGTAGGGTTGGTATGTGCCATGGCTTGGGAGGTCTGAGGAACTTGGGCGTTTGAGGAGTCGTTCGGTAGATGACTGTACTCCAGCGCTAGGCCTAGAAGGCGGCGGCTAGCACGATGGACAGGCGTGTCGACGTTTGGGATCCGCTGTGGACTGCCGGAAGGAGTCCTATGCATACCCAGCACCTCCACCAGTGTCACGTCTCGGTAGAACACTAAGGAGAACCTAGCGATAGATGGTTTGTATGGTCGACCAGAACAAGTCTTGCGTTCAAGCTTCTTTTCACTTCCAGGCTCGCGCTTGTCGTCTCAGATGTCATCTTTTGCATCTTCTTCAATATGCGTCAATATATATATATATATATATATATATATATATATATATATATATATATATATATATTTTACACTTTTCGCGTTAGAAATCTAGGTATATAATGAAGTCCTTGCTTTTTAGCGACTCAGCCATGCTTTCTGGCGTCGTCTTTGTTGTGAATGTAAGCTAGCTGCATGTCTTGAGTGTGTCGCCACATTTAACGAAGCAGTGACGGCTCTTAGGCGGCCGTATAAAGCCACTCGTGCTATGCTTTCGTTTGGTGTGCTAGTCCTCGATTTTGAACGCCACGCATGCAAGCGCTGATAGATCTGCAGCTGGAGTCGAAAACCATGGAAGACAACTGCTGCCACGCTTCTCAAGTTTACCGGCAGCCCACAAGTTAATCAAACTGCAAAGAAACTACACACAGACTGTTGCTGAATTGTTCTCCTCTACCACCCAGTTACAATTTTTTTAAAGCATGCCGCACAGATTGGCCAACAGGTGACGAACGACGAACGCACGGTGTTGAAGGAGAGTTGAACCAACGCCTAAATCGCGTACGTGTGGTGTAAGACACTGACAGCTGAAACAATTTTGGCAGGAAATCCCTTCGACATTCTGTATTGATGTTTCAGCAGCAATATTGCCGCGAATGATTCAAGTCTTTTTTTGTTCTTTGACGCCGGCACGTGGCCTTAACATTGTGATTCTAGTGTGAGGATCGATTATGTCCTTTATTTTTATAGTTCATGCTCGTTGTCACGCAGGATGCGTCGAGAGGAATCTAGAAGATTCCTGCGACTCGTGTGTTTCCGCAACGTTCCAGATTACGCCAGTCACGGGTTGCGGCTTTATCTCGATGTTCCCTTGCCGCCTTGAGCTTTGGCGCGTACGACGAGCATATTCTTAGTTCGATGCCCGACGAGAACGTTTGTTGTTATCGCCGCCGCCGATTAACTTAGATTTTTTTTTTTTTTTTTTTTTTTTTTTTTTTTTTTTTTTTTTTTTTTTTTTTTTGCGGGGCAAGTCAGCTCAATAAAGTGTTTCTTCAGTGAACTCCCATCCCAGGCTCTTCGTTGGTTGTCATCGGCCTTGTCACCACCACGTGGCAATATTTAACGTGAACACACTGCGAGAAAATGCAAGCCGAAATGCTCTGGTCAGATCCGGCACACCGCGTAGGTGGAGCCACGGTCGAAATGCGAGAGGAGGAGCGTCGACGCCGAAGGAGGAGTGAGGAGATGGCGCTACATTTAGTGCATTGAGGGGTTTTAGCCAAGACGCGGCATGTGTGCCCTCTGGTGGCTATGTGCGCGTACCAAAGCGGTCACGCGCTATGCCGAAAGTTGATTCAATGCTACTCCTGCCGGAAGAGGCAACTATCGAATACTGGCAGTAACACCGTGGCAAATGGTAGCCTAGCCCCATTACACCGTGACAGCCGTACACAGACGATACCGCTCTCGTATGTGCGGTGTAAACCCAACTGATGGTCGCAATCAGTTTCATGGCATGTTCTTTGTCTTCGCGGGGTCATTTTTTTTTTTTTTTCCAATTCGCATACTCTCTCTCGGGCTTCTCACTCATTCACGCAGGCGCCTTATCGAGCCTCCCCTCCCCCCCCCCCCCCCCCCCCCCCCCCCCCCCCCCCCCCCCCCCCCTTCCTGAGAGCTATAGACCTTTGCATTGGGCGAGGAGTATGTCAAACGCGCCTCCTCTCTGGACTGTTGCAAACCGGTTCGGCTGCCGCTTCCACCGTACTGACGTCAGGCGCATACAACAGCCCAGTGAGCAATATGGCGACGCCTAAGAGGCCCTCGTTGCAAAGGTATACAGTGCTCTGCACAAAGCTGGAGGTGATGATCTCTAACACCTGAAGTTGCATTAGCCTCTAGATAGTTCCGAGTTCAGCTAATTCGTCTTTCCGGTTAATTGAAACAAATTCCAAAGCTATGGCTGGCCAGCTATATTTTCAATACATTTTAAAGCGCCTCAGCTGGTACAGCGGTATAACTTAATTCGCACTCTGCCTCGCTCGAACTCTCGGCGTGCGAAATAACAGTGGCCGAGGTGGGATATAACATGATAGGTCAGGCTAGCAGCGTCGTGTCAGCTGTGAACTCCCACTTCGACATGCCACCAGAAATATCCCTCCTCACACAGGAACTCCATACGCTGCAGTCTGCCTCGGCTCTGTCGTGAGCGCAATGGCAAGGCGTGACTATGTGGTGGTGAAGGTGCCTACTCCAATCGTATTGAGGTGGACACCTTCACCACCACATGGTTTCATTTTCTGTGCTTTGCTATAGCAGCCCGTGGCAGTACTCGCTATCGGCCTCTGGTTGCAGAGCGTCCTCTATGTGGAGTGTCTGGCATTGGTACGTTCCTCTCGCTTCCACGCGCCTGGTTCACTCTGCATACCAAACAGCTGTTTGTGCAGCTCCTCACATGGTGGATGCCGCCACTTACCATGCTACCACTGCCCCGCACCGTGAAGAAGGCTGCGGAGGCCCCTGTCAGGTCCCAGGGCTGCCTAATACTTCTGTCACATGGGCAATTTGAATGCCCACTGAGTGAATGGCCATTGAAATTTTCGAGGGTCATCGAGGTCCACCACTGCCACACGGCAAATTTCAATGACCATTAAGTAGTGAGCGTGTGGTCAGACAAATGGCGCCACGGGTAATAACATCCAGTAAAGATATGTGAAGCGAAACAGGATTAATACGAGACGGATACTGCTCTAAGTACTATATTTAAATGAAAGTTCGCTCAGAGAAAGGTATTCAAATATCTCGCAGCTCAGCATAACGCACAGGCACCAAAGGCAAGCAATAGCGGAACGATGACGAACGATGTGCAATCGCCGCATTCATTTTGCGCCAACGATGCTGCCACAGCTCGGCGGTAGTCTTCGCTACGTTTGTATAGTTGCTATCGTCAGAAGCACATGTGGGGTTCTTCTTGGTCTCAGTTGTCGCAAAGCGTGGTAAAAGGCAAACATGGGCAAAACACTGCAGCATGCCACACTGCCACAGAACAACTAGAACAGCATCAGTTTGTTTACACCTGAAAACCGCACATTCTCTAGAGCGATCATTTTGACTTTCGAAAATCTAGTTGACGAGCTGTTTAATGTAGACCGAATAACTTAATCCAGAAGGTGGTTTGTTTCTTTTAGGTTTATGTTTTGTGTTTCACCTTAGGGTGAATGCAGGGCTGCTCTCAATGATCCTTGGCATTAGAACGGCCATTCGCGAACCTCGTTGAGCCAATGCCAATCGAGTTCAATTGTCACTGAAAACCGACGTGTGGTAGTGGCCGATCCTCATTGAGTTCAATTTCCATCGCCTCAATGAACATTGAAACTGCCCGTGTGACAGGGGCACGTGACCACATGCCATGGCGATTTGGCCGGAGCTGCCACCTCAAGCCTCTCCTTTCTTGTAGGAGGGAGATATCAGAATGTCCAATGTCCACAATGTCCAATTCAGGCAATGATCCTTTATACAGCCATGAGTTTTCAAGAGAATAAAAGTGAATTAACTTCTATGATAACAGGCACCCTCTCTAAAGCATTTCCAGGTTCAAAGTATGTGATAGGACAGCTTTTCTATTCACTTTTTTAACACAGTACATACCACAGGCCCTGTTTGTGCACAACCTGAGCCCTGCTAAGGGTGACCTTGCATTCTAGACTCAAGAAAAAAAAAAAAAGGGGGGGGGTGAAAGGAAAATTTGAGTGAAAGCGGGGTGACTGACTCACTTGGACGCAGGCGTGCTGGCGCTCGTGCTGCTCCTTGGCCCGACGCAGCTGCTCCTTCTTGGTCCACAGCTTTTGGATCTCGTTCTCCTCCTCGCTAGACTTGAACGGGGCCTCCTGGTCGTCCAGGGAGTCGCCCAGCTCCAGCTCCTCATCCGACTGCACAGTGAGGCATGCGCTGCTGCTGCTGCTCTGGCCGTTTGCCACTCCCCCAAAATCACCCTAGGACGATGGCGAACAGTGAGTGCCGCCTGGCTTCAAACCGTTTCTTGCACATGGCAAGCAAGAGGAAACCAACCAGCCAGAGATGCGTTTTACTTCCATCAGTGCAATACATTTGCTGGCCGTATCTGGACAATTTTCAAGCTGGTAGGCCCAGCTGCGAGTTGCGTATGTGGTCGTCATAGCAACGAAATGCGTTCTCAAGCTTTTAGTTGATGTCGGCTTTCTTCTCATAATAAGGCTGGCAATGCGACTATTCTTCTTACCAGCCACTACAGATAAAAGTTTTATCAAACCAGCGCTCTGATTTCTAGTTACTAGATGGAGTCACTGTGTTCGCGCTGTTTGCAGCATGCACACAACGCTGTGAATGCTGTGAACGATACGTACGTACACTTACTACAGATAGCCAACTAAATGTGCCTATTCTCATCATCTCCCACGTAACATAACATTGCTGACGGCCACACCAGAGACAGTGTTCAACAGACGAGACAGGATTCTCATCAGTGCACTGCACAAGGGTGAGGCACTCACCGAATCGTAGGTGACCTCCTTCTCCGAGTCTGACTCGTTGTCAGAGACTGCGATCAGTGAGATGAAGCGCTTGCGCTCAACGTTGAACTCGAGGTAGGGTGTCGCGATGCCGCACAGGTAGTCCCCAAAGAACTGGATGCGGCTTATGCGCAAGTAGTTGCGGGCCCGCTCCTGGAAGAAGACAGCATGTCCAAGTCAGGCAACTGCGTCCACTCGGTTATCCTCAAAATTGTCATCAAACGGAAAGGAAGACACAAGTTTGCAAAAACGAAATTGCAAAGCTAGCAACAAATGAAATGAATGCAGCAGAAATAGATGTAATAACAGGCATAGGAATTAAAATGCAAGTATGGCCTCTCTCTCCTACAAGACGGGATGCTGGTGGACAGCTATTGCCTTCAGTGCATTCCTAAACACTTACATTAAAAAAAGGTGTGTCCGGCTGTTTTAAGCTGCTGCGTCGAGACCCATCACCATGACAGAGAATGACTTTGGAGTGCAGTGCCCAAGAACTACCTTCTGGTGGTATATTGCACCGACGCTACTGCAAAAGATTCATACCTACGATGCACTGCATCACCCGAGCCAGGCAGTGGGCATTCCGTAAAAGCTTGTTAATTCGAACGTCACGGGACCGGGAAAAAGTTTGAATTATCCAATGTTCGAATGATCGAATGGCCTCGAAAAAACTGGCAAGAACCATTTGCATTACGGTAAATTTACAATATTTACTCAGGTAACGAACCCATATAACCCATATAATGAACCTCCTCACCCCCAAATTTTACCCACGAATTTGAAAAAAATAAAAAAGGCCTGAGTTAGCGCGCCCCTCGTTTTGCACCCTGTTATGGTCCGCAACGAATTTCTTGGCAGTGCGCCAAGATGCTGCGCACCAATAACATCACAATGTGTTTTTCAGTGTGCTCGCTTTATCATGTCATGGGCAATTGGGGCGGGCGCTGTCTAGTGTCACTCAAATATTGGGACGTGCGATAGAAGCAAACGCCTTTGAAGCGCGAACCATGCTAAAAGCCAGCATCATGATCGCCGCTGACCACGCTCTCTCATTGAGGCCCAATGGAGGGAAACAATAGGCAACTCTTGAAAAAAAAAAAAAAAAATTACCGCGTAACCCGTACCGCCCCGTCTTAAGTCACAGCCTTTCATAAGCATTGGCTGGGACTGCGTCGAGCACGCTTATCCATATTTCCAAATTAACAGAGCTCGAATTAACGAGTATTTGCTGGTTTTACCTGGTTTCATCTGTCCTCGTAATGGACATGCGCAGCCTCTAACTATGCTACTCCTTCGCTGAGGATGCGTTTTTTTTCTTTTTTTTTCTTTTTTTCTTTTTTGCCACGTGCTGTGCGCCATGCTGCTCAAATGCGGCGGCACATAGTTCGGATTATCCATTGCGGAACTGACTCGTGTTTGAATTAACGGGCTTTTTTGTACACAGATGAAGCTTGGCCAGACCAAGTTGCGTAGTTTGAATTATCCGAAAATTTGAATTATCGAGCTTTCACTGTAGTACCGAGTCACTTGACACCACTAGCTCTGCCTAATCCACTGACGGTGGTTCATTAACACTTCTTTTTGGGCGAGTTGGTACATTTTTGGAAAACTTTGAAAGAGCGCAAACACACACGACCACTAAAGACAAGAGACGGCGCTTGTGTCTCGTCTCTTGTCTTTAGTGGTCGTGTGTGTTTGCGCTCTTTCAAAGTTTTCCACTGACGGTGGAGGCTTCGTACGAGAAAACCCGGCGCGCGCATTTCTGTGCTCAGTTTCTGGAGGCAGACTGCAGTGTTTCTGGAAGTACAACTTTCGAGCGTATGCCCCCAATTTCCGAGTGCACTCCTTTAATGATTTCAATTACTTTTTTTTTGAGCCCGAGTGCACTCCTTTAATGATTTCAATTACTTTTTTTTTTGCGTTAGTTTAAGTAGTTTCGAGAGTGTCCTAGTCTGCATGCACCACACTCCGTTCTTACCGCCCAGGAAGTGCATTCGAACCACTGTGCCTTGCAGTCAGGCATGTCATGTGATGTACCACTTCGTCCACGCCTACAGTAAGTGATTTTGCCTGTCATGCATATCCTGCCGTGCTGCTGACCACATTATGTATAAAGAGAGCTGTCGGAATAGGTATTTCTTTCTTGTGAATGGCCCTCTGGCAAAGCAGCAGGATGCTTGAACTCCCACCCCTTTCTGTAGGAAAAGCACCAGCCACTCTTAGGTTGAACCTGTCGCCATGCTCTTTGAGTCTCAGTGCCATCCACCGTGACTGCTCGTCACAGAGAGGACAAATACTTCGACAACACAATGGACGTGGAACCCGCTGCATTGTTGAAACGCAACTCCATAAATGGCGCACGAGTCTTTTCCACTTCTCAGCCGACTCGTAGATACCGTAAAAACCCGCGTATAATACGAGTTTTTTTTCCAACTTTCAGCGTTCCAAATTTCCGCCTCGTATTATTTGCGGATCCCAACCAAAATGTCAAAGTTTTGCGAGAAGTTTTGGTTTCGTTGTTGCCGCGTGGCTACGGCTTGGCTTTGTTATCGATGTGCGGCTACGGCTTGGCTTCGTTGCCCTAACGTGGCCGCACCCCGCAGTGGCCACGACGTCGAGGTGTCGTCTCTTTGTTGTTGAGTCGTCGAGTGCGCACAGCATCAGCGCATGTGCTCTCGTGCAAACCACGGTTCGCGAAAAAGTGCACGCTTTTTTCTTTAAGTGAACGAGCAGGATGCCAGGGTCTCGGAAACAGTACTCGGCTGCTTTTAAGAGAAAGGTGATTTTAGTTGCTGAAAACATCGGCAACAGTGCGGCCGGGAGGCAGTTTGGCGTCACCGAGGGAAGCATTCGCGGATGGCGACGACAGAAAGAAGCCCTTTTCGCGTGCAAGGGAATGCGAAGAAGCTTTCGCGGGCCAAAGAATGGCGCATTCCCGGAAATTGAACTCGCTCTGACGGAGTTCGTACGAGAACAGCGAGCATCGCATCTAGCTGTGAGCGTAGAGCTTATGCAAGCAAAAGCTAGGGAGCTTGCAAGGGAAAAGGGAATTCCGAGCTCCGCCTTCAAAGCAAGCAAGCACTGGATACATCGCTATATGTGCCGTGCTGGATTCTCGCTACGCCGGCGAACCTCGATTTCACAAAAGCTGCCCGAATCCTTCGAAGAGCTGCTGGTGGCTTTTCAGCGCCACGTGATTTCTTTGCGAAAGACCAAAAACTTTCAGCTGGGGCAAATAGGCAATGCTGACCAGACGCCGGTTTACCTGGACATGCCATCGCCCCTCACCGTCCGTGAGAAAGGCTCTAAACAAGTTTGTATCCGGTCTACTGGAAACGAGAAGACGCGGGTTACAGTCATGCTATCGTGCACGGCAGACGGCCGCAAGCTCCCGCCCTATGTCATCTTCAAGCGCAAGACAATGCCGAAAGGTGAGGAGCTGCCGAAGAATGTCATCGTGAGATGCCACGAAAAAGGTTGGATGAACGAGGATCTTGTCCTCGACTGGGTGAAGTCAGTGTGGTGCAAACGGCCCGGTGCACTGTTGTCCTTTCCATCCATCCTCGTGCTGGACGCGTTTCGTTGCCATTTGGCCGACTCGGTGAAAAGGCTGCTAAGCGACTGCCGCACAGAACTTGTTGTGATTCCGGGTGGGATGACCTCACAACTTCAGCCTCTCGACGTTTGTGTCAACAAACCCTTCAAGGACGCAGTCAAGCGATGCTACGCGGAATGGATGCGGTCAGGTGAGCCTGCAGTGACGCCGGCCGGGCGGCTGAAGCGAGCATCGCCAGCCACGCTGTGCAAATGGATTGTGGACGCGTGGGCAAGCATCCCAGAGGAGCTTGTGCGCCGTTCGTTTAAGAAGTGCGGCATCTCAAACGCCCTCGATGGCACAGAAGATGAGTACCTGTGGGATGATTTGTCCGACAAAGAAATTTCCGAGGAAGGCGCTGCTGAAGATGAAAGTGATTGAAGTGTGAGGTCCGATTTCAATAAATGTCTTGTTTTTTCTCTCTCGTATTATATGCGGTAAAAACTTTTTTTTTCCATTTCGCGTCTCCAGAATTTCACCTCGTATTATATTCGGGTTCGTATTATACGCGGGTTTTTACGGTAATTACCCACGTGCCAGACATGCCGCGCTGCTGACCACCATGTTGACAGCGCCGATCCCGCTGGTAGAACTAACTGCTCATCAACTTATCGGCGTCCTGTGATTATTCTTGAAGATCCTTGATTCCCCCCCGCACATTTGGGCATTTTGAGCACATGGCCCGCTCCAAACCGTCAAAAGGTTAGCCACCTGCCGCGGACAGCTGCATTGCCAATGCTAGACTTTGCAGCGGACTCCTTACAGAAAACTAAATTTCTTCTTGGCATCCATTGAAACGAAGTGCAGAAAGGTGCATTAAAGCTTACCGAACACAAAAACCCACGAGATCTGCATGTCGCAGAAAGAACAGACGAGCTACAGACGCACAACACACTGACAGCCAATGGCATGGCCAAAATCGCACCAAATGATTTAATGGTCCAGTAAAGTGCTAGGGCATGGCGGGGAAACGGTCCTTTTATTGTTACTTCTTTAAACTTTGTGAAACGACACAGCTGGTCTTGGAGAGGAAGAGGATAGGCCAACCATCTTGCATGAACCTCCTGCAGCGCGACACTGTATTCTGAGACATCACTTGCTACAAAATGGGTCAGATCTGCACACCTTTTCCAGTACCGCAGTGCTTTAACAGAGTTGAATCCACATGTTCAAGAGTGTTGTTAGTTTTTGTCTTCTTCTAAGCTTACTCTGGACAATATAAAACCTGTCCTCTTAAACTTGTTCTCTTAAATGAGAGGTTTGCTGTCGCCCAAGTGAGCCTGGACACTGACCACCACCGTTTGTGAGCCCACAACAACCTGGCGTGCAAGCCTAGAAACGCAGTTCATTAACACGTGGCAGCGAGAACCAATGTTTCAACCAGCTACCAGAGCACGCTTTGACACCATCTGGGGACTCACCTTATCGCAAGGCACCTGGACGTAGAATACTTCCTGAGGGGCACCGAGCAGGGGCACGAAACTGGCTAGAGAGGCATCTTCAGGTAGTGTCACAAGCTCGCGATCTGCAATGCAGGCACAAGGGCAGAAGACGTTTCGTTGCTGCAGGCATCAACAAGCCACCACAGATTAATGCTGGTTTCTCCTTCCCTCGTGTTTCAATTGCTGGAAACCAATGTGCATTTTCAACCTTTCAAAGGCTTCTCAGTAACTGTAACCGCTGACGGTATGCTTCAGGAAGTGTCATCCCACTGACGACGCTTCACCACTCCAGTAATAACTGGCATGAGGTGCTCCTCAAAGCGTACCATCTGAATTCTAGCCGTGAAACTAACAATGTTCGAAGTTCGTGCTATCAAGTGAAAAGAAATCTATCATGTCATCTTGCTTTACTACCTCAAATTGTAGAATGCAAGCAGAAGGCGCCTACCCTCTCCAGGCTCCTTGTAGAAGGTCACATCGTTAAAGTTCAGCTTTCGCAGAACTGTCAGAAGGTCGGCCAGCATTGTCCAGACATTTCCTTTTACACTAAAACAAAGAAACAGAAAATAAAGCATCTGGTTAACTGCATGCAAGAGCACACAAGTTCATACAAGAGCATTTGAAAGCAACATAGCATGCTCCCTTCCAAATCTGTGGATGTTAATGCAACCAGTGCCTTTGTAGTGGCCAACATTACACCAGGATCCGAATTAGTACAGCGCACACAATCAACTCAAGGCACCACATTGTCAATGAAGCAAATGACAACCCGGAGTGGCATCGAAAGTTCAAAGACTAGCTCTATTTACAATAAAGCACCTTATCTATGTTCACACACCATCACCTTGGAAATAACCCCTTTGCACAGAAATACAGAACACCCAGCCTTTCTGCCACTGCTGGACCGTGTCCCCGAATTCCCCTCTGTGAATCATGTCAAGCACCGTCGGCAATTTGAGCTGGATTTCCGTAGTCATGTCACAACGACCTCCCATCTTTGGGAGCTCGACCTTCCCATTTTTGGGAAGAGAACGAAGTTTGCAGGAACTAAATCTGCCAAGTAGAGTGGGTGAGGAAGTGGGACGATGATATTGTTACGGTACGCAGTGAAAGAGACGATGACGAAGTGCTGGGCTAGTAGAGAAAGATGACGCTGCAGCTACGTCTGGTTCTCCTGTGAGTGTGTCCCTGACGGTGAACTGTTGCGGCTACGACGTACCATCGCCTCCTAATATCTTGACGTGCCTCGTAACATCTTGGTGGAGGTGCTGGGTAGCACCAATACCACAAGCTGGATCTCCGTAGTGGCCGCCAACTTGGTGCTAGCACTATGCAGTCCGACGCAGCTACCTCTACAGCGGCACAACCAGCGCCCACTGTCGTCGTTGCGCAGCCTCGTGATCCGGGAACCTTTTGCGGCACTGGTGACATCGACGTCGAAGACTGGCTCGCTATGTACGAACGAGTCAGTAAGCACAACCGATGGGACGCAACGTTGATGCTTGCAAATGTCATTTTCTACCTGGCTGGTACGGCGCGTGTCTGGTTCGAGACGCACGAAGAAGATCTAACATCCTGGGACATGTGCAAAGAGAAGCTTCGGGATCTCTTTGGCAAGCCCATCGGACGCAAGCTCGGCGCTAAAAAAGACCTGGCATCGCGAGCACAGTCGTCGACCGAATCATATCTGTCGTACATACAAGACGTACTAGCTCTATGCCGCAAAGTGAACAGCGCCATGCCCGAGTGCGACAAGGTGGGCCACATCTTAAAGGGCATTGCTGACGACGCTTTTAACCTTCTATTTTGCAAAGATTGTACGACGGTCGACTCCGTCCTCGAGGTATGCCGGCGGTTTGAGCAAGCTAAACATCGTCGTATTGCTCCCCGCTTCGACCGCCTGCCAAACACAGTTGCTACGTCTTCGTGCGAAGATCTGCCAACACTGCAGCAGCCGTCCCATGAGCCAAACTTGACCAGGATCGTTCGCAGAGAGCTGGAGGCAATGGCCCCCGTCGCATTCACACCTCAGCCGGCGGATGCTACTATAGCACTGATCCAAGCTGTCGTTCGGCAAGAATTCGCGAACGTGGGCCTTAATGCGAGCGTAAGCCACAGCTCTGGTCAGCCGTCCGCACAGCCATCTGTCCAGCCCACCGTTCCGGTGGTAACTGCTGCGGCTCCGACTGCGCGCTTCCCGACGCGAAACCCCGAATCTACCCGACGCTACCGCAACCCAGAAGAATGGCGGACCTTCGACAACCGACCCATCTGCTTCAACTGCTCACGTGCTGGCCACATTTCTCGCCATTGCCGCAGCCGTTGGGTTCCGCCACCTCGACCTCGCTACTATCATGATCGCAGCACCGCCTACGGACCACACCCAACCTCTCTCCGTGATATGCCCTCTCATGACTTTAACCCGCCATCCCCGCGCATGTCCAGCCGATCGCCGTCTCCCCAGACCCGCCGTTCCCGCTCGCCCCTACCTCACCGTTCCTCGTCCCCTCACTTCTCTAGCCCACTCCCGGAAAACTGATCAATGCAGCTCCCGGAGGTGAAGCTGCATTGACGACCCGGCCCGACCCGGCTTAGACGATGAACTCGCACGAGAGGAGGAAAATTTCGTGGCATGGTGTGGTGCTGTCACTATTGTGAAGCATCTAGCACATGCCACAGAATCAGCCACTCCTTACTAATGTCCTCTCAGATGCCTTGAAACGTGCCAGTAAAAACCGCTCCTGATGGTCTAAACAAATCAGCACGCGCTGGGCTGAGCTGTGGACATACCTCCTCTTTTTCAGTCGTAGACATAAGACTGTTGCTTTATTTCAGGGCCGTACCCTTAAACCTAAGTTTTATTGCCAGTAACAATCCTCGGCATGGAGAACGGGTTTTTAGTGGCATTGAGAATGACACCAGTGACAAAACAATGAAGAAATAGGGTCCCCTAAATGGCAGAAGTAGCGATGCAAAGTGCGAAAAAAGGAACAAAAAATTAAGAAAATGACTTTTTTTATTTCTTTGGCACAGTAAAAAAAAATTACCAAATTTTCACAGGAAAAAATGCACAGAAATAAATTTTAGGCAACACGCGGCATAGAATGCGAACACTGTTGTATTCGTAGTGACATCACTCAACACCGTGCATTTGGTGCTTAGCGGAGCGGCCATGCTAACATGCTCTCGGCGAGCGCAGGAGGAAGACTACCCGTTTAATCTGCTTCGCTTAGGATACATGGTACACACACTAAACACGTGACTTATGCTGGCTGCGGCACGCAGAACACATGAAAGGGCTGTTATCAGCACAAAACCGAAGTGCGGAATGGCGAGAGCCGTATGCTCGCACCACCCTCAGTGAAGCATCATTGTATGGGTTGCCCGAGTGCAGTTTCTGGCGTTTCGGTGCTTGCTATTTTTGTATTGTGACTTTACATTGTACACCTGTACATAACTGTTTCGAAAGTCCTCATTTAAAGCTGTGTGGGGAAGATGATTCTGAAACTATATTTAGTTTTGCGACTTGTGGGTGCATTTACAGTTGGGGAGACCGCTGGTGGGAAACCAAGATCCAAAATCTGCATGTACTGCAGCAACAGCTACACTCTTCCCAAAGTCACTCGCCTTTCTAAGCACATTGCGCAGTGCGTGAAATACCCCGGAAAGGAAGTGACCCCTCGAAGCTGGTCTCTCAGCCCTTTTCACCACCTAAAGATTCCCCACTCGGTCAATGTTCTTATAGTCGACACGATGACGAAGCTATGCCTGTTATATCACCTTGTGAAGAGGGCGTGGAAAAAAGCATGTTTTAATTTATTTAACACTTTCTTGTTTGCGGTTACTCCCATCGATAGCCCGCTATCGATGGCTTCACGATTTGAATTTTCCCGCTTTTTAAGCGCTTCTTGACAAGTGGTGTCAAGTGGGAAATAGAAGAATCCTTTTTTTCAGTTTTGCTTTTGGTTTTATTTTTTTCCGCCATGCTGCACCCGTCCAGATGGTCACCGGAATCAGGTGATCGGTGCTCCTTGTTTACATTGTGGCGTCGACGTCGCACGCTTCTGCTGCGCGGAAACCACGCGTTTCCACAGAAGATCCATCGAACAGCTCATTTTTGGATGCGAACAGCAGCAGTGCTGACTGGGAAGATGAATTCAGTTCTTCAGACTTTAGCACTGACAGCAAAACTATGTCAAACTGACCCGGAATGTTGACAGTTATGCTTTCGCCCCCGAAAAGTTCTGCCTTTGCTGAACGCTGATCGGAAGAGATAAATGTTTTGAAAGTCACAACTGTTATCTGCAGGGTGACATCTTTTGGGTAGTATTACTTGCCACTAGCAGCGCAGGGAGTCCTGTTTTCCACTAGAGGACAGCCAGGGGTCGACCTCGATGTAATCAACCTCGACTACTGTTTTCTTTCCCAAACTGAGCGAATACTGTACACAGAAAGCTAGAATTTGCAGCAATGTTGCATTGGTCCCTGTAGTAAAAAACATACATTTTGAAAATTTTTTGTCAAGAAACTTTGATGCTTTTGTGTGTTTGTTTTTTACCTACAATTTTTTGCTGATAGCTTTTTTTTTCCTTTTCTAAAATTTGATACTAGACACTCCTGTACCAAGCAAGTTTTGTTAAAGAAAAAAAAAATATTAATGACACCACCCATAAACCACTTTTTTTTCCCGCAGACAGGAAAGTGTTAATTTTTTTTTTTTTATGGACATTTCAGTTTTTTGTGTTTTACCTGCAGTAACAATTACAGAAAGCTGCACATATTCACAGATAACTTGTTATTGAACATTTTAGCGATGATGCTTCGAAAATGCCTCTGTTAAACCAATATGCTAAAACCTCCACTTGTTTGTGAAAAGGCAGAAAGCATATCAAATTCACGCCCGTTCTTTACACTAAATTATGGCTCTTTTGACATTAAACTGTCATCATACATAAAGGAAATTCAACAAAAAAAAAAAGAAAAAATAGGTTTGGCCCCAAGGCTGAAGTAACTTTCTGAGAGCCCCTGAAGAGAGAGCCCAGGAAAGAACAAGAGTGCCCGCTGCAGCACAAGTACCTTGTGTTGTACTCGCAGGGTGAGGGTGGGGGCATCCAGAGCCGCTTTTGGCAAGACATCCAGTCAGTCCACACCTTAAGGGCAGGCAGCAGGTCGGCCAAGTCGTCCGACAGGGTTACTTGGGGGCACGAGGAGTCCGGTGTGGAAGACGGGGAGGAAGAGGAGGAGCTCTGCTGCAGCAGCTGCGTGGCCCTCTCCAGCATAATGGCCACGTGGGCAAGCACCACCTGCAGGCTCTGCTCCTGGAGCAGCGACCGGCAGTCAGGGTCCAGGTTGCACACTGCATGCATGAAAAAAAAAAAAAGTTTCTTCTGTGGGGTTTAATGTCCCAAAGTGACTCAGGCTATGAGAGACGGCGTAGTGGAGGACTCGGGAAATTTCGATCACTTGGGGTTCTTTAACGTGCACTGACATCGCACAGCACACAGGCGCCTTGCTTTTCGCCTCCAATGAAAAGCGGCCGCCGAGGCTAGGATTCAATCCCGCACCCTTGGGAACAGTAGTTGAGCGCCGTAACCACTGCACCACCCCAACGAGGCGAAAAAAAAAAAAAAGACTTTGGTTGCTGCGAGCCTTGAAAGTACCTAGGATGAGAGTAAAAACAATGCACGCAATACCACTGTCAACTAAGCGTCTATGACAAAAGAAGCACGTCTACATTCCCAGTTCACGGAGGTTTAATCAATGTAAACAGAATGTAAAAACAGGCGAAACACTGCACGGGTACGCACCAGCGAGGTAGACATATCAAGCATCAAAGCCAAAAGGTTTCATGCGTACTCACAAAAAGGCCCCCGCACTTGCTTGCAATGCCATGCACAGTTTCCCATGCGTACCTGCTATTTTCTGACAGATCACGAACGCTTAAGACCATGGGTTCCCGAACCTCAATCAATATGTGCCAAGGAATAACCCAGCATGCCCCCCCTTGAGTGCAATGTCTCCCTTTACATCTTTTCGCCGGCACCTATGAAGCAGCACGGCATGCTTCTAAGTTTGCTGGGAGGGCCCCTGCTCCCATTAAAATGTAGGTAAACAAGCTGGCAGTCTGAATGGCTAAAAGGCCATCACCTCCCTGCAACAGTGCGCACTATTTAACAGACTTGGCAGTTATCACAACATGTGTCATAACAGATGTCACAACAGACGCATTTTCCTAACCTGCTGTGCATGTCGTGACTGCCATTCATGATCTGTGAATGTATTTCCCATGCTTCAGGATGCAGAACTTGTTCGCTTCAATGTTGTGAAATTTTGGCTGATTTGAATAATTTCATGGCCCCACGAGACTTGCATCATCGAGAAGCTAATGTAGCTCATTTTAATATGAGGTTAATGTACCACAGTGAGCCGATAACATTGAACATTTTATGACTGACTGTGACTAGAATCAAAGCACCTTTGTAGCAGCTAGCAAATTAGGCTTAGTGACATCAGGCGCCCGAGCAGATGTTCGCCACTTTGTCGCAAGGAAATGCACCATTAATGTGGGTGCAGCCCCCTTTTATTTATTTATTTTTATTTTTTTTTGCTTTTGCACAGTGTAACCTTGTCCTGCGAACACAAAGCGCACAAGATGACTTAGCATCACTGGAGCTCCATGTGTTTGTGGTTCCAGGGGCGGAATTATGGACCACTCTACAATTGAGAGCACTCTAAAACGCCCGCTCTTATTGGTCGCCACCACCATCTTGAAAAGTTGCATCACGGGATGCCGCGATTGCATCGCGGAGGCGAAAAAGCAGATGACGTCGCACACCTAATCATGCCCGTAGTTTTAGACCAATTTTGTAGAGCGTGATGAGGCGGTTTAAAATCTTTTAGAGCAAAAATGGCAGCGGTGGTGTCCGCAGTGGAGTGGTGTGAGTGGTGGCTGCGGCGCTGAAGCAGCAACAACAAAGGGTGGTGCGTGAGAAAGCGTTCTACTTGTTCGGCGAGTTGTTCTGACGCCTATTTCGACTTGAAAATGCGAAAACCGCTGTGTCGGTGCGGCTGTGTCATGCGTGCTCCAATCTTTTTTTCTTTTTTGCCTCCGGAGGATTTCAAGTTTCCGCAGGTAGTCGACCTCCCATAACCGCTGGTGAGCAAGTGCGTGCGTCAAATGGCTGAACTCAACTGCTGCAAAGTTCGCGCTGAGGGCTAGTTGGGCTCCGCAGTGCACTCAAAGCAAAACGCAGAGGTAAAAGCGACATACAGTACAAAACGAATGAAAATGAGCGAAGTTGGTAGTGTATGCTCAACCGCGTTGCTTTTCCCTGTGCTTGTTCTAACTGAAGCATTTGTGTGTGAGACTGTCGTGCGGACATGAAAGTCAATTTTGCACAACGAGCATGCTCCGCAGTTGATCTGTCTTTTGTTTGTTTTTTAAAGAAAAATAAACAAAGCCCCGATAACACTGCTTTCGATATGATTTCTCCGTGCATTTAGGACCATTGTACAGTACCTCGACTTCAGACGATGCGCAAAAGCCGGCACTAGCTGTGGAAGCAGCTGTTTTACTGAAGGGCGCCATTTGTACGATTTGTTGACCTCTGTCAGCGTGCCCTCACGGCAACAGAAGTTACCCACGAGACCGTTTAATTCCCAAACTGTAGCTGCTTCTTGATTTTTTTGATGATGCTGAACTTGAAATGCGGCTTCTTGAAAAAATAAAGCTTTAGTTGTTCACACACCATATCTACAAAAAAGTTAGCAAACGGCTCCTTGACGTGTGAATAAAACTCTTGCCGTGAAAACAAGCGGCCCGGGGCAGCACCCTGGCAATAATTGGTTAATTCCGATTCTCGTCATGCGCTGACGTCTCGCTGAGGCGTCACAGTGTCGTCATTTTGACCTCAGGCTCTAAAACTTTAGAGCGAGTCCTGCAATTCGGCACCAGGCAAAATACGGTGCACGGGGCAGTGCATTCAAGGTCACAGCAATTGTCGCAGGCAGTTATTATTGTCTATTGGCTTCCAATAAACAGTAAAATGTAAGAAAAAATATGTGCACATGAAAACACTTTTTTGTCCGACATTCAGAAGGCGCTCTACAGCTAGATACCGGTAGTGGACCTAGAAGTTAGCAATAATCCCTTGGTCCAAGGGTTGCAGCTTTGGCAGCAGTTACTGGGGGCAGGAACAAAGCCTCAGCAGCGCTCAAGCGTGCATTGACACGATACGCAATGCGCAGTGCAGCTGTCAAGCAACATCGCACCTCGCGTTTCCTTTGGACCAACTTTTTAAAAAGTCGACGAGCTACTTGTGTAAAATGACCTGGACATCAGGCAGCAGCAGCTGCTGGCGCATTACCTTTCAGTGAGGTATTGGCCACGGTGAACATGTTGATGGCGAGCAGCTGCAGATGACGTGAGTGGGTGATGGCTGCAGGCGTCCTCTGGAGCAGGCACCGGAACTCCATCAGCATACGCCGGGCAGTCTCCGGGAAGGTCTCCATGCTGCGTGCCAAAGGAGGATACCAAGCTGTACACGAGCTTCAGAACACAATGGCTAACTGACTAGACACTGCAAAAGAACAAATCTATGCTGAATTCATGAACTTGCTCAGTTTGAGTGCACTGTGCATCACACACAAAGATTTAACTACGCTGAACTAACTGTCGTACCACTGCAAGTCTTCAATGGAGAGTACAATTCTCACTGGCGAGCAGTAAATGTTGGCATGCGGAACATACAACGGCGACACTGCAGTTGACGGCTGCACAGTACACAACACAGACAATGAACACTGGCGAAGACATAGAAAAACTTCACCTGCTGTGTATTTCTTACGCTTCAGAATGCAAATTTTACTTGTTTTCTGATAATTATCAGTGACAATTATTTTTCACGAGGATGTGAAGTTTATATCAGCAAGATTCTACTTTACTGACTGCAGTGGAGGAGTAAATTGCAACAAATTTTAGACATGCTAGACATACGTTGAGGTGCAACGTTTAGGGGTGAATTTGTGCAGATCTTTTTCTTAATTTCCAGCCCTCATACCCATGCAATCATCCTTAAAAAACGCCCTCCAATCAGCTTCTGGGAACAGCCATATCCTAATGTTTTTTATAAAATTTGTATAGAATTCGGCCGCACGAGGCAGACTTATGGTTGTCTGATATAACGGAATGAATCACTGACCCATTGGTGCAACTTTTTTTGGTCCACTATGACCCCTTTCCCAAGCATTTCACCCCAGAAGAGCCGAGCACCAGGGTCCCGGTCTGGCATTCGGCCATAAGGCCGCCTCGTGTGGAAGAAGTCCATACATGGCCCTTTCTTTTTTTTTTCTCGCAAAATCTGACAGCCAGAAATCAGGACCTGCCCAGGACTGCAGTGATTCCAGAGCCTCTCCCAAGCGCACACCCCTGTGAGAGCCGGGTGCCGGGCCAGGGGACGCTTGTGCTCGTTTTTACTGGTGGGTGTCGCACAGTGGGTTTCGAACCAACCACCTGTTGCAGCCAAGATGGGTGCCCAAGCCATCTGGCCATGACTGTGGTGCCTGCTGGCGACAAAGCTGCTGTGCTTGTCACTGCTGCAATAGCTGATTATGCCGCTGAAACAAACCTGCTTGGAACAGCTGTGGAAGCCCATTAACCTGTTTTAGCTTGTGTTTCCGGGCCACACAGACTGTTTTCACCATCGCCAACCTTGTTGCCATGGGGCACTTGATGACAGACGAAGCTGCCGAGAACATCATGGAAGTGACCATGACAGACAACACCTCTCACGGTGATTGCAGAGACATTGGTTGCGCCCTAAAGGCAGTGAATGCCGCAGCAGCCATTGCAGCGGTCGACACTATATGGAGATTCCTCAGGAGCTTGGAGCTCGGCCAGAAATTCAGTCAGTCCAGTTCGACTCCACTGAGGCCGCAATATAGCGAAATGTATTCAGGGTATGCTGGACCAGTTCTTTGGATGGCAGTAAATGAGTTTCCCCACTTTTTTGTAATTCTTTTCATTAGTCCGGATTGTGCGATTACCTTTGACACCACCAAAGGGCTATGAGTTTATGGCGAGGTCCGGGGATTAGTGCGATGTTAGATAATGCAGCTTTCTGTGTAATAAAAACTTGCGCTCCTAATCCACCTTTTGCGCGAGTTTTCTGTGCATGCGCAAAGTCCTAGCGGCGACAGATGGAAACACATTGGACGGCGTCGATGCCGTTTCTCGTCGCCGCTAGTGCACGGTGGCTGGCGGCATGGTGACCGTCACAGGCTTGGCAAAGCGATGCCAACCACATCTGCCGTGTACGGTTACCGATCGAGGTGTGCCAGGATGAAAGACGCGGTTTTTCAGGTTCCCTTCGGCGAGCCGCAACCAACAATAATGTGAAGCTTGAATCACAACTACCAAGTGTCAAGATGTGAATGGGCAACCTTAGCAGCCGACTGCGTACTCTCGACTGTGCGAAAAACACTTCGTTACAGGTATGCACCTAAAGGAAATGTGCATGATGAAAGCCTGTAACGCACCAGTGATAGCTGCAATGAGGATTTGCTTGGTGCATGATTGGTTTATGTGCGACGAGGCCGGATAGCGCAGATATCACAGGTGGCTTTGTGTGCTAGACCGTAATATTTAGCATGTTTTATCACGACTGCTGCCTGACTAACAAGAAGAAAAAATACGGCGTTTGTTGTGATGCACCGCCGGTAGCGAGCAGAGTGGTTGAGCTAGTCATGAGGCTCACGAACGGCGGTGCATCACAACAAACGGCGCATTTTTTTTCTTCTTGTTAATCAGGTTGCAGTCGCGATAAAACATGCTAAATATTAAAGTCTAGTGCACACAGCCGCCTGTGATATCTGCGCTACCTGGCCCTTTCGCACATAAAGCAAACACCCACCGAAGAAATCCTCATTAAAGTTATCACTGGTGCGTTACAGACTGGGTGCGAACTCCAGTAGGCACTTTTCATCATGCATATTTTCTTTAGATGCATATATACCTGTAGTATCTGTGTTTTTGCCACTCAGAGCACTCTTGCACGATGCACGGTGGTTTTTTTTTTTTTTTTTTTTTTTTTTTTACCTTACAGGCTCGCCTTCGTTCTCACTAAAGCATTCGGATTTCGTTGCTTCGGTGTAGGCAATCAGCTGCACTTCGTTAGAACGCTTGAAAGTTGTCTTCTTCGTCCAACCGTCTGCAACAGCAAGAAAACCACCCGGCACAAATGAGTTTCCTGGAGGGTTCATGCTCGTTCACTTGCGAAGTGGAGCGCTCTGGACGTAGAACTGCGTTTGTTCCTGACCGATACGTGCATCCGATATGTAGGAGGTGCGCATGTGTCACCAGGTCGTTGATTCCGCAGAAATCGCTGCTGAGGCAGAAAGGTGATGGATCCTTTCACAACACATTGACCATTCTCTGTACATCGAGAACCTTTTCATAACTGCGACCACATCCCTTCTGGGGGCAGAAACCGGATACAGCGCTGAATCATCCATTGCCAGAAAAATGCCACGTGTTTCCTGCAGGCTTCTGTTGTGCGTTCCGGCCCGGACAATGCCCTGTTCAGGAGGTGTACCAAGCTTCGCAGATGAAATTCTATAGGGAACCCAAGCTCAAGTTTCGCCGCGCGATGGCAGCGCCGCATTCCTGGCATGGTGGCGAAATGTGAAACGATGGGACGTCGCCGGAGCAGACGCTCCGCTAGCTTCCTGTGCACGTGCGGCGATCGAGTAGCGCCTGGCGGTTATTTGGCGATACAAAAACGCTTCCGCTGATGCGAAATGGAGGTACTAAGTAGCATTGTGTCATGGGTAGCCACAATAGTAAGCGAAGCGCCAAACGACGAGACTCACGTGTGGAACTTTGCAGATTTCATTGGAAGCGTTTCCATAAGATCTGTTTTCAAACCGCATGACAGCATTCCGAGAAGTCTCGCGTTCTTTGTGGAAACGAAAAGGGCCAATTTTCCCCTTCTCCATAAACTCAGAAATGTTCGACAGTTGACAAAGACGTCTTAGAGAGGCATCAAAAGAGTACAATGGTTTAACACCATCTATACGAAGTGAAGGGGGTAGAGGATTATCCTGCTCTTCGCTCCGCGCGTGTCTTGCTTTGCCGATTTTCTGTGCTCTCTCCCTGCTTTGCGAGCGCTCTGAAAGCAACCAAATCAACAGATGTCCAGCGTGCGACGTCTGCGATCGATAATGATGTGTGAATGTGCCCTATGACCAAGAAAATATCTAGGAACGAGGCTTTTTTTTTTTTTTTGGGGGGGGGGGGGGGGGGTGGAAAATATGCTTGGCTGAGCCGCTTTTACAGATTTCCGCAAATTGGCCAATACATGAACCAACATTATTATTATTCATAACCAAAATATGTTGGAAGTGCAATACGAAAGCGATCCTAGTTATGGCTCGATTGACATATACTCGCATGGAGCACCCTATTCGCGTCACAGGTTTCGTAAATGTAAACCAAATATAAATGAAGCACTACCATTTAGTAAGAACCGAAATAAAGCACGATTGTAGTACAAGCTTGGATTTCACCTTCCTTCCGAGCCAGCGAGCCGGTTATGTCGCGTGCAGCGCGCGGAGCACGCATGTGCTTTTGAGACTGCTAACGTTCGTGCCTTTGAAGAAACATCTCCTTCGGACTATAGCTTATTCTTCTACTGCAAGATTTGCTTTAGTAACATCGTAATAATAAAAACAAAACCATATATAGATCTCATGCTACAGGCCAAAACAATAATCAACAAGCGAGCAACTTTACCTCAGAGTACTGATAATACTTCCGCAGTTTTTAAACATATTATATACGACAATATAGTTGCATAGCCGACTTACCTCGAGATAAACTTCCTACGTTTTCGCTGACGTGGGAAATGCATTCACAATCAATATTTACTCATCGCCGTCTGTCGTCTGCTCTACAGCGCTGACGTGAATAAAAATCTTATCGCTTATAATTACGTTTCTTCCATGGAAATACGCGGCAGGTTGTCCAATAATCAAGACGGAATGCAGGCGGCATGTTGCGATGCGCGTCAGGGCGCGTGCTCGTTCGAGAGAAAGCGCGCGCCGCACGTCGCGAAGGCAGCGAGCCCAGCCGGCGGCGTCCCAGTGTGTGTTTTTCTGCCACAGATGGCGTTGCCCATCAGGAGCCGCAGCGCCGCCCAGCGATGCTTTGGGAGCCTATAGCTGCGCGCTTGTAGATGACGTGAAGAGGAAGCGACGCACATTGCAACATGCCGGCGTCGCGGTGACCGCATTGTGCTCGGTAACTCAAGATGCCCCGCGCATATGCGGCGTTCGTAAGTCACAGGAGACGATTCCACCTAGCTCTGTAGCATCAACAAACCCCTGGCTGCTTTGCCCTTTGATATCTCTCTCTCTCTCTGCCTCCGCGCTCTCCTTTCGAATATTTTTTTTTTTTTTTTTTTTTTACAGTAAATTTAAGTCTACCGTCAATCTGCACGCTGTGAGCGTCTCGATCTGTCACGTCGAACACAGCCCGCGCCATGGCCCGTGCTACACGCTCTTACAATACGAAGAGAGTACATGCATGCGTTATGAGTGGACTGTGAAAATGCTGAAACATTCCTCCACACTGCGTGAACATGATACTGCAATCACTGTCACTACTTTCCGCCCCGAAGACAACCAAGCGGGGAGCTTTCACTTTCTACCTGCGTTGGCGTGGACATTTCGCATGGTGCGCTTTCATGTCTGCTAAACTGTTGCCCAATGTGTTTCTCGCCGCTCCCGCATGATGGCGCCACATCCTCCCGCAAAAGGCGGATTACGTGCACACTCTTTCCTTCGAAGCGAGAGCACAGGCACGCAGAAAACGCTGGCTGCACTCTCAGCCTTGCTGGTCCCAAAGTCAAAAGAGACTCCGCAACGAAAGATACAATGAAATAGATGAGAAAGCTAATCAATTTCAGATTCCCACTGACTAGGTATGTTATAAGCAGACTAGACTTGTGCAATGAGAGCACCAATGCAGAAAAAGACGAGAGAGTAGTAAGGACAAGCACCTGACATAAAATCGAAATGCCATGCCAGCCATATCTCTTTTTTCGCAAGAAAACCTGGTACTTGGCGAGATAACCACTCTTTTCAGCACTGTCCATTCTTCCTTTTTATGTAAACAACTCTCCTTGTCACACTCTCGCCTTTATCTAATCTAAGGTGGCACTTCTTTAAATTAACATGTACCCTAAGATAGAGGGACTGCATCCAAATGGATGAGGCTGGTACTCACCCAACCTTGGTGAACAGCTTCCCGTGAACGTGCAGGAAACTCAAGATGTACCGTTTGTTGAGCTGCAAAGGTAAAGAATACCAAAAATTAAAAAAGAAAAAAAGTGCCAGTAGTAACACTTGCCCAGCAAAGAAGGGCTTCATACAGAAAACTTTTAAAGAGTCTGACAACTACCACAGAGCAGCTGTGCTGAATTGCATTTTAAACGCAATGCAAGCTACTGATCCTAGAGGTGGCCTTTCACAACTGTTGGTACTTTGTCAGATCATGGCCAAAAAAGGGAGATTAAAAGTAAAGCCAAAAAGTTCAATCAGGAAAGGTTCCAGTGGTCTAGCCTGCATTGTGGACAGGAAAGAGGGGAGTGAAGGGGAAATGAAAGGGATGAAGTTCATCAGTCGCTACTGGTCCTTGCAAAAGCTGCAATGGGACCCAGCTTCCTCTCCCCTCACATTTAAGAGCTTCTCTCCCCCTGCACTCACATCGATAGTGGAGAGCTGCACAAGCTGCTCCAGCTCCCGTGATGCTTGGTCCGCATGGCGGCAACTGCTCCGATGGGAACTGGATCCGTCGGGCCGAATCCAGATCTCCAGCCGCTCCTCGTCCCACGGGCGCTCCAAGGCTGGCTGCTGATTGGTGCCTTCTTCTTCCAACCGCTTACGCTCCAGGTGCTCGTACTGAACAGATTAACACACAAAGGGCGACTATGCAGGGCAGTAATGCAACATTTTCATGGTTAATAGGTGTTTAATCGCCTGAGGCGTTTTCAAGCTCCGTCTCTAAACAGAACCATCTGAGCTCACTTAATCTGAAACTGATGCTCTGGTATCATCAAAAATGAATTAAAACCACAAAATTGAAGAACTTTTCTGTCCTCTGCAACTCCCGATTATCGAGAATGGTGCAAAGAAGAAAAATAAAAAGAAGAAAAAGTAGTGCACCACCTAGCACTGATCACAGCAGATTTTATTAAGAAAATCCTGATTATATAAGTCCCGCGGGGTCCCAAGAACATATTCGTAACGTACCATTGAAAACTTGTGCCACCAAAAGCAAGCAAACAGAAAAGAATGCAGAAGCACAGAAACTGCACTTGCACAGATCTTTTTAGGAAATGGATTTATTTACAGCCATATGCGGCTGCACTCTGTCTGCAATGCATTCCGCACGACTCGCAGGCATGGTGGGGTGCTTGAGGGTGTGGTCACAGCTCACCCGTTCATATCATTCGAAGTCAGGGTGTCTAGCAAAAATCCCTAACTTTTCCAGATTTTCCCTGATTATTTCATTTCAAATTCCCTGACAAATGAAGAGGCTCAAAAATGTAGCTGATGATAATGAGCATAGACGAATAATTCACAACAAAAAGCTATTATTATTCATATTCTGCAATTTACAATAGTGAAAGGCTGTTATCAGTGTTAATGGCCATTAAGAACGTCAAAAGTTTACTGAAAATTAAAACCGCACTGATGCCAGTCTCAGAGCACGCAAGCCGCCCACCCTGCCAAAAGCCAAGCCAATCCGAGCCAATCCAAAATGGCGGCGTGAGCGCGCTTGGCAGCACATGCTCGCCGATGCTGGAGTCCAAAAGTTTCGTTTTTAGTAGATGACAGCATAAAAAGAGAAGAAGGGGGGGGGGGGGGGGGGGGTCTTTTTTTTTTTTGCTTCGTTTTTTTAACCAAACCTGGATGGAGTGGGCTTAGCTGCTGCGAAAGGTGCCATCATGAATTATTTGTGGTTTGGGCGCCCGTCTCTCGGAGACTCTCGACGGACTGGCTTCATTAGGTTTGGCTACTTGTTCCCCACTGTTGCCACTCAAGTTGATGACACACTCTTAATACAGTAAAATCTCGTTACAAAAGACTAGGGTACGAGAGACACTCGGTTATAAACGACACTTAAAAATAGTTTGGAACTAGTTTTCCTATCTTTGCCATGTTAACAACTTTACATACAGAAGACATGGTGGTTACAAAAGACACTCTGCTACTACGGGCAGCTTTTGCAAGTCTCTAAAGTAACTTCTAAAGTAAAGGAAAGTCCTCAAGGACGTGGGCCGAACGAGCTTTCTCAGGGCGTCCCAAACGTTGTGTGGATCTCTGGCCAGCAGTTCGATGACGACACTACTCGTCGATGGATCCGGAACTTCTACGGAAATCTCCACCGTGGAGTCTGGGAACCACTTGCGTTTGGGTGCCTCCGTTGCTTTGCCGCCCCCTTCGTCTGCCCAAAGCCGACAATAAGCGTACCGCCGGTAGCTAGGGTCAAATAGTCCCTCGGAGTCCAGAAGCCGCACCCGAAAGTGGAACCACATTTCTTCGCCGTCACCTTCACCGTCTTGGAGCTGTTGTGTGCAGGCTATGTGCACGTCCTCTCCGAATACCTCTCGAACGAACGCCATCATCTGGGCTCGGGAGGCATTGAATGGCCTGGCCTGCTTTCCGACGCTCCTCTGAACGGTTCGCAGGCATTGCAGGCACAGCTCATGCCTGCGGCTGCATCGCAGCACGTTGCGGAACGGGCTTCGCTCCATCGGCCCTTGTCAGAGCAGCTCACGTTAGGCCCCCTGCGCTGCGTCGAGGCTTGTAGGTTCGCTGGAACGTCACGGGAACGAAGGCGATCCCCTTCATGGATCACTGCCTTGTCGTGGCGGAGGGGCTTGCGAAACTCGATGAAGTCGTGAGCTCTGCTGTGTAGGGCCACCCAAGATAGACAGGTCACGGCAGAGAGTTCTGACAAAATGTGATTCACTGGAGAAGGTAATGGCAACCCACTCCTGTATTTCCTGCCAAGAAAACCCTATGGCCAGTCACAATACCATTAATGATATGGCGCCGGAAGATGAGCCCCCTAGGTTGGAAGGCGTCCCACATGTTACTGGGGATGAACAAAGGGCGATTCCTAGTAGCTCCAGGACGAATGAAGCGGCTGGGCTAAAGCCAAAAGGACGCTCAGTTGTGGATGTGTCGGGAAGCGACCGGAAAGTCCGATGTTGCAAGGAGATATATCACATAGCAACATGGAATGTAAGATCTATGACGCAAGGTAAACTGGATGTCGTCAAGCGAGAAATGGACAGATTGAACATTGATATCTTGGGTATCAGCGAGCTCAACTGGACCGGAATGGGAGAATTTAACTCCGGCGACCATTATGTCTTTTTTTGTGGGCACGAATCCAAGAGAAGGAATGGGGTCGCTCTCATAGTAAACAGAAGAATGGGCAAAGCAGTGCTAGGGTACAACCCCAAAAACGACCGAATGATTTCACTTCGGATCCAAGGTCAGCCTTTCAACGTAACAGTTATCCAAGTCTATGCACCGACCACTGCTGCTGAAGAAGCTGACGTTGAGAGATTCTATGCGGACCTACAATGCCTTTTAGACCGCACCCCATCATCAGACATCGTTTTTCTAATAGGAGCCTGGAATGCTAAGGTCGGGAGTGAAGAAATATCCGGAATTATAGGCAAGTTCGGTCTTGGCGAGCCAAATGAAGCTGGGCAGAGGCTAGTAGAGTTTTGTCAAGAAAACAACCTGACCATAGCGAATACTCATTTTCAACAGCCCAAGAGGCGCCTGTACACATGGACTTCACCGGACGGTCTGTGCAGGAATCAGATCGATTATATTCTTTGCCGGCAGAGATGGAGAAGCGCTATACAAGCAGTAAAAACAAGGCCTGGGGCCGATTGTGGCACCGATCATCAGCTTCTTGTTGCCAAAATTAAGCTTCGATTGAGGAAAACGCAGAAAACTAGAAGGACTTTCAGGTATGATCTGGATCAAATACCATTAGAATATGCTGTGGAAGTGAGGAATCGATTTCAAGAATTAGATCTGGAAGACAGAGAGCCCGAAGAGATGTGGACTGATGTTCGTGATATAATACAAGAAGTTGCTACTAAGGTAGTTCCAAAGCAAAAGAAATGCAAGAAAGCAAACTGGTTATCTGAAGAGGCTTTGCAAATAGCTGAGGAAAGGAGGATGGCAAAAGTTATGGGGGAAAGAGAAAGATACAAGGTTCTCAATGCGGATTTTCAGAAAATAGCAAGGAGAGATAAGAATGCCTTCCTGAACATACAGTGCCAAGCAGTTGAGGACAACAGCCAATTAAGGAACACTGGAGCTCTGTATAAGCCAATCAAAGATATCAAAGGAAGCTTCTGTGCTAAGTTGGGCGTGATAAAGGACAAACAAGGCAAGGACCTCACTGAAGCCTCAGAGATAAAGAAGAGGTGGCAGGAATACACAGAAGAACTGTACAAGAAGGACCCGGATGTGCAAACCCAACATAAGACGGTTGTGATTACTGATCTCGAGCCGGGCATCCTGAAGAGTGAAGTTGAATGGGCCTTAGCCAGCCTTGCTAAGAACAAAGCTAGCGGAATTGATGGTATTCCAGCTGAGTTGCTTCAAAATCTCAACCACGATGCTGTTAACACTCTGCATACATTATGTCAGAAGATTTGGACAACCCTGCAGTGGCCACAGGATTGGAGAAGGTCAGTTTACATCCCCATTCCAAAGAAAGGCAGTGCCAAAGATTGTTCCAACTACCGCACGATCGCGCTTATTTCGCATGCTAGCAAGGTGATGTTGAAAATCCTCCAAGGTAGGCTGCAGCAGTATGTGGATCGGGAGCTTCCGGACGTGCAAGCTGGGTTTCGCAAGGGCAGAGGAACTAGAGACAAAATTGCTAACCTTCGCTGGATCATGGAAAAAGCAAGAGAGTTCCAGAAACCCATCTACTTCTGCTTTATTGATTATGCGAAAGCGTTTGACTGCGTAGATCACAGCAGATTGTGGCAAGCTCTCCAAGAGATGGGAGTTCCAATTCACCTCATCTGTCTCCTCAGGAACCTGTATGAAGGGCAAGAGGCCACAGTCAGAACTGGGCATGGTCTTACTGATTGGTTTCCGATCGAGAAAGGAGTGAGGCAAGGCTGCATACTGTCACCCTGCCTATTTAGCCTATATGCAGAGTGCATCATGAGGAAGGCCGGTCTGGACGAGTCTTCAGCTGGAGTGAAGATTGCTGGAAAACGTATCAACAACCTTAGATATGCGGATGATACCACTTTAATGGCAGAAAGTGAAGTGGAACTCAAGAGACTTCTGATCCGCGTACAAGAAGAGAGTGAGAAGTTTGGGCTTAAACTGAACATTAAAAAGACAAAGATCATGGCGTCTTGCCCTATCAAGTCCTGGAGCATCAATGGACAAGAAGTGGAAGCTGTGACAGATTTTCTGTTCTTGGGCTCCAAGATTACCTCGGAAGGAGACTGCAGCCATGAAATTAGGAGACGCCTGCTTCTTGGAAAGAGAGCAATGGTTAGCCTTGACCGCCTAGTAAAGAGCAGAGACATTAGTCTGCAAACCAAGATCCGTATAACTCGTGCTATGGTCTTTCCAGTTGTGATGTATGGATGCGAGAGTTGGACTATGAAAAAGGCTGACCGCCGAAGAATTGACGCGTTTGAATTGTGGTGCTGGCGAAGACTCTTGAGAGTTCCTTGGACTGCCAGAAGATCAAATCAGTCGATATTGTCAGCTATAAACCCTGACTGCTCATTGGAGGGTCAAATTTTAAAGTTAAAGCTCAGCTACTTTGGTCATCTGATGAGAAGAGAGGAGTCGCTGGAGAAAGATTTGATGTTGGGAAAGGTTGAGGGTCGCCGGAGAAGGGGTAGGCAGCGAACGCGTTGGTTAGATGGCATCCTCGAGGCACTGCAGATGAAGTTATGTGATGTTAGGAAGATAGTGAGAGACCGGAAAGCGTGGCGTGACATGGTCCATAGGGTCACGAAGAGTCGGACACGACTGAACAACTAAACTGAACTGAAAGTAACTTCTTCACTACAGTCGAACCCGGTTATATCGAACCCGGATATATCGAATTTTGGTTATATCGAACTCACGAAATATCCCCTTGAAAATCCCATGTAAAAGTATAGGAAAGCCGCGTCATATATCGAACTCAATTTCACCGGTCGTTCGATATATCGAACTCCGCACCACGCACTGGAAGGTGTGCCTTCCCCAAAGACGATCGCATCACCCTTGGCCGTTCGCCGCGTGACGTTTTCAAGCCACGCGCGGAAGGAATGAGAGGGGACAGTTCGGCGACGGCTGGTCTGGGCAGCGCCGCGCCCATTCCCCAAAGGCGCGCGCATCTAAAGTTGTCGTTTCCCGCGCGCCAACACATGAAGTTTGCAAGCCATGTGCGTGGGTGTGCCCATTCTTTTGCTGAGCTATTCCTTCAGCACGCGCAACGCATGCGCTAAGCCAGCTCAGCCCGTTTTCAGACAGACATCGGACGCTTTCTCCGGCGTGTGTTGCGAACCCTCTACGTGCGGCAGCGCGGCGGCGGACGTGGCTATGGCGCCTGCGGATGTTAAGAAGCGCCAGCTCTGTTTTTTTTTTCTTTTTTCATTTTTTTTTTTTTGCGAGAGTTATTCTTTCCTATCGTTGGGCTGTACGCGCGGCATAGCGTAAGATATGGCGGCTGCGGATGTTAAAAAGCGGCAGGGATTTTTTTTTTTTTTTTTTGCGAGGATGTTTATTTTATATTTTTTTACCGTTTATCCTTGCATGATAATCAGGGAAAGCACACAGTCAGCTGCTGCGATCATGACGCCCGCCCCAAGCGTGGCATGATAAATCGAACCAGGCTTGTGCAATCAAGCCATCACGGGCACTCTGCCAAGTTCGCTCCCCGCCACCGGAGGAGCTATAAAAAGATAAACGCGCCCTGACGTTATCGCTGCGCAGCATCTTGGCGCGCTGCCAATGAGCTGTGGATGAGACGACCGAAACGAACTGACGCGCGCCATCGACATGCAAGCGAAAATGCTCGCGATTTCTGCCCTCGCGACGACACAGAAACCTTGTTTTGGTTTTGAGCTGCCGCGGTGGCTCGAGCGGCGAGAGGGATGCAGTTCCAACAAGTTTGAAAATTTTCGCTCTGTCGCTGCCACTCGTCGCTTGCATGTGAGCGAGCTAGCCTTAACGCATCTTTTTTTTAAATTCTCGGGTGCAAAAGTGGAGGGTGGGTTCATTATGCGAGTGGGTTGATTACGCGACAAATACGGTATCGTTTTTTCGCATCGTAAGTGCCGTCGCAAGCCGATTTCTGTATATCGAATTATCGATATATCGAATTATTTCGCGATCCCCTTCGAGTTCGATATATCCGGGTTCGACTGTATTTAGAAGAGACACAATTTACTCAAGTAAGCTCAAACAACGCAGCTGACACATACCAACTTGTATGTGCAGCAGTTTAGATTTCCTTATCTAAATTCTGTTCTACATCAGCGTCCTTTTTTTGGTTGCAATATGTCAGGAACCGAGAAGGAGTGCCTCCTCTTGACTGGAAAGTCAAAATGTCCCTGTTGTTTCAGTCGCACAGGAATGCGATGACAGTGGCTGAAACAACAGGGACATTTTCGCTTCCCAGTCAAGAGGACGCACCCTTTCTCGATTCCTGACATATTGCAACAAAAAAGAACACTGATATGGAACAAAATTTAGCTGAGGGAATCTAGACTGCTGCACATACGAGTCGGTAAGAATTTGTGGTTACAAAAGACATCCTTTTTGGGTCAATTGAGTGTCTCTTGTAACAAGGTTTACTGTAGTCATTGGAGATGCCTTAGAATCGCAACACAAGAATTCGCACACCATACATAAACGTAGGGCATATTTATGAGTCACTTTTCGGGATGGTTCGGGGTGCCCCATTTGAACGATGTACTCATTGGACAGCTTTTTTGATAGAAAAAAAAAGGGGGGGGGGGGGGGGGGTGCTTCAGCACGATTCTCGCACATAAAATTTTTTGCTTGGAAAAGAAAGGTCACACCCCTCTCCTACATCCACCCTTGCTTAGAACACCATACTCACAATGAAGAGCATGCAGGATAGGGCACACGATCACGTTGAAAACGTCTACCACAGGTTCGACACTGGTGCCTAAGGCACGGAGGCATATAGTGAGGGCGAAGTGGAGGTAGGAGGCACTTGCTCCGCACATGCTTCTTCTACTCTCATCAGCAGAACAGTCGTTGCCCCTCTTCCCCTTGCCTGGCTCAAGCAAGCATTGTGGCTCGTCCGGGGTACGACCCGCAGCCACGTCATGGTCCGATATGTGGGGTAGTGTGGGCATGATGAAAGCATTATTTGGCTCAAATACAATCAGATGCTGTTCCTTCAAACGGAACACGAGCAGCAGCGAAGTTCATAACTTCTGAGGCAAATTTTTTGCAGAAAAGCCATTCAATTTTTTAACTTATCTTTTTGGACTGTTCAATTATTTGGATGAATTTTTTGGGTCCTGCCAAATCTGAAAAATCGGTCGGCGACTGTACTCGCATCCCAAAATTCACATAAAGGCAGTGAATGCATCATTGAGATCCCATCATTATCACCCTTTCAAAACAAAGGTTGACACATTCAAGGAAACAAATTAACTATATACCTTTAATCAGTCTACATGATTATGATGGCTTTTACAATTGGCACTAGCAGTAATGGAAACAAGTTTTCATCCTGTTCTCTTATCACAACTAACCGAACTGCAGACTGCCATCGGGCAATTCAAATGTGACACCGGCAAACACCAGGTTCATGGCTTGAAGACCGCACCTTTTTCCTGGCATCGTCGAAGAGGGCCAGCAGGCTCTCCCTTGCCGTCAGGAAAGGATTGCTCGCTGCAAGGCTCCGCATGTAGTAATAAACAGCGTCAAGCTTCCGTCTCTAAGTGAAACAAACAACAAAAGAGTACAAATGAAAGAAGTTATTTCCCATAGAATTTCTCCAAGTGCACCACTAGTTCCGCTAGTCAACTATACTAGCCAATTTATACAAAGGTAGAAATTTGTCACCTGACATGCATTTCACAGACCATTCACAGGGAAAGCCTTCAACTGCGGCGAAATTACCATATTTTTCCGATTCTAATGCGCCCCCGATCATAACACGCAGTAATATTTAACACCTGGAAACCACGAAAATAATGTGGCATCAATTCCACCGTGCACAAGGAATAATGCAGCGAACAAGCGCCTGAAAATTGCTGAAAACATGGAGAAAAACCGGCAAAACAAAAGCACAACCATGGGACGCAGAAGTCATAGGCTACTTGCCGTCAGTGTCGGAAGATAGCTCTTTCTCGCTGTTCACCAACCACAAAAGGTCACCTTCAGTACCATCTAAGGGGTTGGACATGCATATTCTTTTAATGCACGCATGACCACTGCTAGCGGGCGGGACTTCCACGTGACGCGAGTCCGTCTCGCAATGTCCCCGAGCGTCGCTCTCTTGAGATCGCACGAGGGCCTGCTCAGAGCCAGGCACTACCGTATTTATTCCAATCTAAGCCGATAGTTTTTACTAAAATTCCGAATACGATACTGAGGTGTCGGCTTAGATTCGAGGATGTGGCTGCACAATCGTTATCGCCATCGCGGTATTGCGCATGTGACTAGCGTTAGCCTGTGGGTAGGCCTACAGCAATTGCTAGCATGTCCGTGGACTCTCCGTGTGGTTCTTTCGATTCGTAAACTTTGTTTCCCAACGCGATGGCACCAACAAATAAGCGGTGTCATTATACTGCTGCTTTCAGGCGGAAAGTTGTGCTTGCGGCGGAAAGCTTGTCCAACCTTCAAGCACAGCGAGAGTATGACATGGATGAAACAAATATCCGCCACTGGCGAAAACAACGGGACCAGTTGTTCAACTGCGCTGCAACCCGAATGACATTTCACGGACCCCGCAGAGCCCGTCACCATGTGGTGGAAGAAGTAGTCGCCAAGTTTGTTAAAACGAAGAGGGCCGGAGCACTTCCTGTTACTACAAAGTTATTCAGGCGAAGGCAAGGGAGGTCGCGAAAGCACGCGGCATCCCACGCACTATGTTTAAGGCAAGCAGAGGCTGGTTTCAAAGGGTTATGAAGCGGTTTGGTTTGCCTGCGGCGACTAACGTCAGTGTGCCAGCAGCTGCCCGGAGATTTTGAAGAAAAATTAATTTCTAAAATTAAGCCATGGTCGTAGCCCCAATAATTTGTAGCAGTGAAAAGTTTAACATAATCTTTAACTGACCATCTTCCCAATAAAGAGTAGTTGCATTCGAGATTAGCAAAAAAAGAAAAGATCTTAGAAGCTACGTTTTAATAAATCTAATCACAGAAGAACTAACAAACGCTAATGGACCGATGTGCCCTTTCAAAAAGAAAAGTGGACGCCATTTCTACAGGAGCCAAAAATGCCTTGAGACACTGCAATGCACTTACCGCATGAAGCGCAAGAATAGCAAGCTGATTGTATGGACGGCCATTCTTTGGAGCCATGTGCTGAGCCTTCAGATACCAACTGGAGAAGGAAAAAAAGACGACTGTAAGAGCAACAGAAAAATGCCGCAGCTGCAGTAGTTCACAAACAAGCAGATATGAACACCTCAATACAGTGAAACCTAGTTATAACGAACAGTTAAAAAATTGAAAAATAGTTTGCGGCATCCATAATTCGTAATATAAAATTTCATAGAAAATACATGCAAGAGCAGCAAAATTCAATCAGAGAAGGCACAGCAACTCAAAGGGTGCTTACTTGAGTCACATCCATTTATTTACGCACAAAGAATTGCGTTATCGTAGCCTTATTTTTTGTGTTGATCACGTTCCATATCACGCCCTGTTCCATAGTTTGCAAACACTCAACCAGGGCAAACCCACTGCCCTCAATAGCACTGCAATGGCGGCGCAGTAAATCCAATGCAGCAAGTGCTCCTTGTGAAATTGGAATGTTCTCGTCTGCAGGGTCAGCCTGTGCTTTGTCTGCGGGATGTTCACAAACTTCCGCAGTGATTTCAGCGTCCGTCAGTGCAGCCGTGGTCGCTGCGATGTCGTCGCCGCCTACGAAGTCTTCTACAGTCATTGTTGCGGGCATGTCACCAACAAAACGCGAAAAATTGTTCCAGGCCTCATCGAGCTCGTTCGTCGAGATCGTCCCCATCGTCACTTGATGCACGGGCCTCTGCTGGAACAAAACCGGCGTGCCGAAAGCAGTTGGCAATCGTTTTGCCTTTCACGCTGTCCCATGCCGCTTTAATGCTCCCAGCAAATCAATCTTCAAGTCCTGCTTCATACGAAGCTTCACGAGAAGAGTGTCAATCAGTCTCCTCTTGTAAATTGCCTTGAAGGCCCTGCTTTTACCTCGAGCTTGGTCCTTAACGTCAGTGCTGCTCTTTTTTTCACTTTTACCGCCATCACTGCACTACGCAGACCCCCGCACCACACTCGACACGGCGGCCAACGCAGCCTCCATTGAACGATACGAAGTCACGCCGCGACGCTGCTGCTAGTCACAAGTGTATTTGTCATTTGTGAAAATTTAGAGATCACCCCAGGCCACGCTAACATAAGTACTATCTGCAAGTTTCATGAAACGTCCGAGTGCCAGTTACTGCAAAATGCATAGAGTCGATCGAACTTGTCTAAAGCGCTCGACCAGTGTGATGCGGAGGAAAGGAAGTGAAATCTCAACGCAGCTATTCTGTTGGGGGTAACATGGTTGCGTCGCTGTGGTTTGCACGAGTTTGCGGCTGCGCTAGAGCGCAAGTATTACCAGCAGATTGCAGTTCCTGCCTTGGAATTTCCCTGTGCCTCGTCCATTTCACGCCATCCGAGCGCTCTAGACAAATGTGATAAGACTCCATACGTTCTTTCAGTTCATTTCTTTAGTCTTTTTCGTGCCTGCGTTTCCCCCAATTTCACGAAGTGCCTTTCGGTGCACATGAACAGCAACACATATGATGACCAGCTTGCATAAAAGCACATGCACACTTCTGCCTCCCTCAACCATGCACTGATGGCTCATCCTTCTCCCACTGAATAAAGAGAGCCTGTAAACTGAACTGGCTCCGAAAGAGGGACACCTGCCTGCGTGCCTTGCCATAGTTGGTGGTACCCATAGCCTGCTCCCGGTACCTGGCCAGATCCCCGAGGCAGATGTAGATCTTCTGCACCGAGATGAGAACCAGCCTGACCGAGTCTGGGATAGACCGGCCGCCAGCAGCCCCTGTCGCACCCGACGGGGGGGAGGACCCCATCCCCAGAGAGCCACATAGTTCGGGCTCCACAAACTGGCTCAGGCTGAAGCCATACGTCTCCTGGAATTTGTCCAGGAGGTTCTCGTAGAAGATGGTGCCCTGGAGAAGGAGAAGAAGCAACCATCCTGATATTTCTGGTCACCCTTCAAGGCCCAGGACCCCCCAAACACTACTAAATTCTGAGCTTCAGCAAACAACATGGCAGAAAGTGCCAGTTTCACGATGTCGCGGTCAACAACACCTCAATCCAGCAGTTGTCACCAACAGGTCAGGACTGCAGCTAAGAATTGTCGTTACTGGTTACTGAGTAAGGATTTGAGCACTAGCCGGAACCATACTAAGATTACCAAGGCCCTGGTTACACAGTCGATCCCAGCCACATCTAATTCGAAGGGGATGGAGAAACAGTTCAATATATCAATAATTCGTTATATGACAAATGTTATCAGATAAGCTCCACTGTGACCCAGAGGATTGAATACAGTGTACGCACTGTAGCATACACCGTATTCATGCGTAGTGTAGAAGTGCGGTTAGAAGCATGAATACGGTGTAGCGGCGCATTTCTTGCAACAATATATCCGGGACTGACTGTAGCCCACCTTCCCTTCATGTTTCATAACAGGTGGCAGAGGCCATCATCTATCCACCTGAGATGTTCCTTTTCCTTTCAGCACTGGTGGTGTGCTGGATGGATGGTAGCGGGGCCACACTGATTACCTTTTAATGTGAAAGCCTTTCTAGGCTCATGGGCTGGAGAAAAGTTTGCAGGAAATGTCTGCACGAATTGATACTTAGAGAAAAAAAAATGGCCGTCTCCACCAAGAATCAAACCACTATCCCTCCTTTCCCCAGCTGAGTGTGCAAACTGCTACTCCATGCTAGGCTCGTGAGAAACCAACCATAATTCCCCTTGTCTAGCGTGAGGATGATAGTAGTGATGAAAATGATTTTGCAACATAACAATGGCAGTAGCAATGATAATGACACTGCAGTCAGTGATGATGATGGTAGTAGCGATGAAAATGATGGTGTATTTAGTTGATAATGATAATAGTAGCAACAGCGATGACGATGATGGTGACAATGCAATCAGAGAAAACAGTCCTGGAAAGTGGCTTTTGCCATTTCCGCTCTTGAGCAGGCTTAAGCGCAGTCCTGTGATTTTTGATGACACCGTAATATACATGCTCGCCTATATCTTTGTACAGTTAATCCTGGTTATAGCAAAATTGTAGGATGGCCATAGTTTTTCATTACACCCAGGTATTTGTTATACGCAGTTTACATGTGAAGACTCGATATGACAGAGCAGAATGAAAACCAAATAAAGAATTCAATGCAAAGGAAGGGAATAAATCCCCATTACTCGAAGTTAGATGCAGCGAAACATTTCTTGGCCGCACTGAGAATGCAGAGCGACAGCCTCCACCTCCGATGTGGCTTGCATGATGTGTGCGTCAACGAGATGGGAGAGGGGTAGCAGAGGAATCACCGGAGGCACCATGATTAGGCTAGAGGAGAGAGCATAAGCGGGTGCACCACCATCGGGTAAGGAGGCACCTGTGTTTGCCACGCAGACTACCGTTGCCGACGAAATATGGCGCAGTGTGCCAAACTGCGGTCACTTGTCGAGGTCACAGACGTTCCTCTCATGTCATTTCGTGATTTCGTGTTTTACTACAATGAAACTCATGGGATTCTGCTGAATTTCCAGTAATTTAGCACTTGCTAAGAGACAGTTGGCAACACGAGTTCGTTATATCAAGGTCAACTGCCACAACAATTTCGTTACACGGAGTTTCCAAATACACACACTTCAATGAGAGCGGCACTGTGGAATTTTTGTTACATCAAGAAATCTCCTACAAAAAAGCTTGTTACACAAAGGTTTACCTGTACAATGATGATGAAAACCTTTTATTGAAAGGAAAGAGGGAGGTAGATTTATGGGAATAAAAAAAAAGCAAACAAAGACATCTGCTTTCCAGTAATGGAACAGCACCAGCCATCCCAATGCAGTAGAACCCACCAGGAATAGCGACTAACAGAAATATAGAAAAAAAAAGGTATGTGCTAAGAGCATTACGAAGGCTGCCTTATATAAGATTTTGCAAAACGTGTCACAGAAAAGCTCTTTCCCACCTCGTCAACCAGGTTGAGAAGATGCATTTTGGCCTCTTCCCGAAAGTCGGGACACTCATCCATGACACGACGGTAGGCCTCGATGCCCTGGTAGAAGGCTGACTTCCACAGGTTGTGTTCTGTGTTGTTCGCAGCACAGTACCTCGGATCGGCCAGGATCACATTCTCGTACCGCAGCTGCAGTTTCCACCTGTGGCAGCAATGTGTTACACAAAGCAGTTTTCAGCTTCTGTGTTCTCTCTCCCGCTGCTAGAAGCAATGGACACACAACTGCCTGCATGCATTTTTCAAGTATGAAATATCCTCAGGTGGCCTTCTGCAATGTCAGAGGAAACAGAACTTTTTAAAACGGTAAAAAACTTTGGAGCAAAACTCTATCTCTGACCAGGCAACCAAAACTGTATTCCAAAAAAAAAAAAGGTGGCAAGTAGCAACATTCCTAAAAAACAAACAAACAAAAAAATATTTACAGGAACTCTATGCGTTTCAAGTGCCTAGGAGCAGAGCTATGCAGACGCAGTGATTTTAAAGAGACTTTTACAGAATTCATTTCCGCAAGGTGTTACAAAAGACAGACGTAACACAACCATCCCCACATTTTTCGGGCAAAGGAGAAATTTCTCTAGCAGGGGAAGCTACCTTTGGAACAGCCAATTTGTACTTTTACAACGCAACAGTGGACTCTGAAGCATGACACACCCAAACACACAGGCATGCAGCACGACATTATGAGCTTTCACATTATTCTCAACAGTACAGCATAAAGCATGTTTGAAGGGGGTAAGCATATGCGGGGTAAGCATATGCATGCACTGCACAAGTTAAACGATGCGGAGATGACTGGGGCCCCTGCTGTAGAACCTTGCTGATATGTTCCCGGATCATACATCCAAAAGTGTGGCAGGTTTAAATATCCTACAGATTTGCACTATTTTTCTCCCGGTAGATGCGCCCCGAGACAACCCTATTTCCTGGCCATCATGTTGAAGAGTTCTACAAGCTATGGTGATCAATCGCAAATGTGCTAACGTACAAGTGGGCTGAAACTTGTACGTTCAGCCCCCTCCCCCCCTCATCCCTCTCCTGTGGTGACTTTTTTTCAGTGCATCAACGAAAAGGGGCAAAAAATAACAGACCTTATGAGATGCATCGGATTAATATGGATCATGCTCATTTTGTTTTTTTCCCATTGATACCGCTAAATAATAGTTTTTTTTTTTTTCATTCAACTTTCATGGTGCACAACCAAAACTGTCGCAAGGTAGCGATTTAAATTGTGAACCATTTGCTACTATCCACAGAGCAATATCACTTATGACAAAGTTTACCGTGCCTAGCAGTAGATGTAAGGCCCTATAAATGCAAGCATAACATTTTCTGTATGCCCATGCTGCTGGGTACACTAAATTGCTGCAGGCAAATAATGTTTATTGTTTTTAAATATATGCAAAAAATGTCAGTTTTCGGGCAGCTCTGGTTAGCAGGGGGCAGCCAACTTTTCTCCAATGCTAGAAAGTGGAACAAACTTTCAGCAGGCTAGAATGAATGATGCCCGTCTCACGAGTGAGCCCATCTATGGCATGGACAACGAAAGAGATTGAAATACTTCAACTCCATCGAGAATTATGGGAAGGAAGAAAAAATGCAGCATTGAAGAGGACAATGGCTGTGTTACAAAAACAGCGTATTCCACAATACACTGCTCGAGCATGCGTCCATTAAGGTTCTCGTCACTGATTCTGGGTGTAAGAAAGACCACCGTGATGTGACTATGCAGACCGCAGTGTCTGCTAATGTATCAGCTTTCCCGAAATGAAACCACGATGTGACAGCGATAGGAGCTACACATCCGAGAAGGATCAACACACGCAGAACACAGCTGTTCTGTATCGCCGGCAAATTCAACTTTTAGGAGTTTTCGTCATTAACATACACAATACAGAATCTGCTACATGGCTGTTTACACACTAACGAGATACATCAGCCGCTTAACCTCCGGAGAGAGCTTGGGGAGCATGGGAACACTAGTGCACGTGCTTTGTTGTGAATGCTTTAAGATCTATCACAGCAAAGTGTCTACTGCACACATGTTGAGCCTGGCCTGCGTTGGACTTGAAAGAATCCTGCGACGGCCGACACAGTGTAATCCCATCACGGTTGTGTATTACTTCCGAAAGCAATGTGAAACTCTTTCGTGTACACATATTTGAGCAGTGTATTAAGGAATGCACCGGAGCAACGAGGCAAACTAAGAAGTGACAACGAGGGTTTTGCTGTTTCTAGCTGCACTGATGTTGCCGTTAGCAAGAACTTTTGGCAGCGCAGTAACGCTTCACGAAGTAAAATAGGAATGTAGGCCGCGCGGATAAGTTTATCTTCCATTGTTCCGTCATTCTTTTTTTCTCCGAATGCGAGCAAATAGCATGAAAACCACAGAACAAGAGACGCAGCTAGCTCGATGGCAGCAGCCACAGCAGCGCAGCAGACTCACTCAACACTTCAGCATAGCATTGCGTGGTTCACTGAAGGTCTGATGGCAGCAATTTTGCGTAAGGTCTTGAATAATAATAAAGCCATCAAACATAAAAGGGCCCTTCCTACAGAGATGCTATGAGGAGAAAACACAGTGGCTTCTTTGCAGTGCCTTGGTGACAAGGTGGCATAACGTTTGAGAACTACAACTATCTGCTTACATATGAGTGGGCCAGGTCTGGTGAACGGGTCTGGAAAATACGGCAACCACAATGGCTTCTCGAAAGCCCGCTGGTGAAAGGGCGTGCAGCTTTCGGAAACGAAGATCCTGGCTTACCACTGCCGTCAACACAAGTGACGTGTTCCTAAATCTCTTCCTCACTAAGGGCAACGGAAACGCACACTCGATTCTGTGAGAACAAAAAATGGAGCTGTTTGTATGATCTTACGACAGCAAATGCTAATCTAAATTCTAGTGAAAGTTTCAATCAACGCCCTTGAATCTCACCCAACAGTTGCATTTTTCAAAACCTGGCAGCTTAAATCTTATGTTTTTCCGGACATGTTTTTTCCCCTGCACTAAAAAAAAAGTTAAAAAAAAAGCTCCTCCGCACTACCTAGACACTAGGTTATACGCTTGTAAGTAGCTGTTCACTGTGACAGGTTCTTCAGATAGGTTCTTCAAATTTCTAAGAGCCTTTCTCTCGGTTCTTAAGAATCTCAAAGGAATGAGTAGCATTTACCCCTGCAGAAGGCTTACCTGCAGTGTCCCATAGCTTTTGTGTCAATGTTCTGGATCCCCTTGGAAAGATAGGTGGAGAGTTCTCGCTCCAAAAGAGTTGCATCATGCAGGTTCTTCTCCACAAGGGGCTTTGCTCGGCTGCGCAGCAGGTTTGGAAACAAAATTACTAAGTATTGCAGCTGGGATACAACATACTGTGCCTTCTCTCTTTCAAATAAAAGAAAGAAAGGAAGCACAGAACAAGGATTTCTCCGCCATAATGAAACACTGCCAGCTAGCACAGCCTTCAATAGCATCTACAGGTTTCATCTATACAAACAGTTATACAGAAAGTTGCAAACAGAGACAGAAACGACAGAACAGTGGTCCAGAGTACAGTTTTGTGGGTACAAATCAAAATACCTATTTGGTGGAGGCTCACTAAATACACACACAAAACATGGTGTTGAAATTGAAACTTTTCTGAAAAAAAAAAAAAAAAAAGAAAATTATGTATGTGTTTATTTATTTATTTATTTATTTATTTATTGATACTGCAATCCCAGTGTTGGGATTTTAGCAGGGTGGGAATACAAACTAAGTAGTTGAACAAAACAGGCAAAAATAAACAATAATTACAGTGCAAGTTGAAGCTCTGTATGTATATATATGTGTGTATATATATCCAGTGGAATAAGCCATTTTTAAGACATGGTTGGTAATTAATCGCCATAGTGGCTCAGTGGCTTTGGCTACTAATTCTAAGGTCGCGGGTTTGTTTTCAACCGAGGCAGCTGCATTTGAATCGAGACGAAAAGTGTTTTGCGCAATGTTGGTACGTGTTTAAAAACCCCTATGTGACCTAAATTAATCAGGAGCCCTCCATCGTGTCATTCCTTACAGCATTAGTAGCTTCAGGACACGAAAAGCATGGAGTCCAATCTTTTAAACCAACACAATCCGATTTCTGATGGCCTTCCTTCCTCACGCTTGTGGGCTTCGTGATAAATCAAACATGCTCTTATACAAATAAACGAACAAATCCCACATCAACAACTGATGTCAATTGAGAATATCATTTGCATGTGCCATGTAACGTTCAAGACTCAAACGTGGTGCAGTCGATGTGAGGCATGCCCTGTAAGCCATGCATTTATGTGTCCTATATTTGAGCAAAACGAAATGCAACATTGACACATGCCCTTTTCGTTTGGCATCGCCTGAATTCTACACATCCGTTTACTAGTGGTAACAGCTCCCATCTAGAGCACATACATGAGCAGCAATCTAGGTGCAGAGCTATCACGTCTGCAAATTACTGCCTTTTGCTATCATACATCCATCTTCTGTCTTTCATCGCCACTAGTGCGTCTTAGCCAATGACTGATAATAAAGCTCTCCACTTTAGTTGCCACTGTTACCATGTTAACTATGCGGTTCAGTCAACTACGCAACTGGGAATGCTGTGATGCAGTAATGACACATTCGTCAACTCGAGACAGCATCACTCTAGAGGACAGCAAACAATTATGTATACGCCATTAGTGCTTTATCAATGAACACTTGAAATTGTAATATAGAATGGGCCGCAGCAAATGCACGGCAGGCTGCTTGTGTGCGAAATCTCATGTCAAAGCTAAACAAGGAACATTACCTTTACAACGGCAGAATTCCTTTTTTTTTAGATACCAAGACTATGGGAAGTTTTTCTGACCCTTTGTTTGTTACTTAATGAATACGAGAGAATTACTGCCTTAACACATGTGTCCCTTCAACAAGTTAGCTGGTATAAATGTTCGCACTAGCTTGTTACACTACAACAAAAAGCATTCGAAGCTGCTGACCATGCCAAGTTGCTACAGCATCAAGGAAAACTGCTTACCTTCGACCAAATAATACATCCGATGATGGTGAAATCAGCTGGTCTCCGTGATATACCGGCGACATCCCGGGACTGGGCAGGTGTCCCGAAAATGGCCCTGCGGGTATACCAGCTGAATATGGCGGTGACACAAGTGGAGATGACACCATGGGTGGTGACACCACGGGCGGCGATGCCTCAAACTGGCATGTGAAACTGGGCTGTGGTGTCACCGGCACTGCTGGCCTACTACTGTAACCGGTGTCCACTGGAACGTGCGGCTGTGGCTTCACTGCAATCAGAGGCTTATCTTGGCCCATGCTGCCAGGGGTGGCAGTGACCACACTCCTCTCTTCACAATGCTCCGAGGAAGCACTGGCGGTGCTGCCAAGGCTCACATCGCATGGGATACGGATGAGTCCTCCTTTGGCCGTTGACGATGCTGCTGCCACACTCTCGGAGGATGCAGGCCGATTTCGCTTCTGGAAACGGGGCGGGAGCTGGCACTCGTGTGTCTTTGGCGGTGAGGTTTTCTGGGCAAAAGCAGCTTCGTTCTTGCGGTTCTTCCGACGCACCTCCGTTAGTGTCGAGTTCCAGCTGGACGAATCGCCACTGGCACTGCTTCTTGAGTTGTCTGCCTTTTGACCAAGCCCAAGCTGCTGCTGCCGTTGCTGCTCTTCTTCTTCCTCCACAACAGCCACACTCCAGTCCTTGACAAGCGGGGTAGGTAGCAAGCCATTCTGAGGGCCAATATCCCTTTCTTCCTCAGAGAGAGAGCCACGACGTTGCCTGTTGACAAACCGGCGCGTGAAGCGACAGGGTTCCGGGGAAGAACTCTGGTAGCTGTCATTCCTCTCTCGTTTTGGTGCACTGCTGTTTTTGCTCATGTCCCCCTGGTCACATGTCCCTGAACGTACAGAAGATTCCACGATAAGCTCCCCACTCCAGTCCTCCTCTGGGGTTGCATTGCCATCCGAGTGATGCACACCTGTTGAAACCCCATTCATACCTGAACTTGTTGGTTTGTGCTCTTCTTTTGGCCTACTTTTCTTCTTTCTAATTTTCTTTTTCATCCCTCTGCGACGAACGTCCTGTTCGAGCTCATCTGCATCATCAGAGCCACTCTGCCTTGTAGCAATTTCTGAGAAGCTGTTCCTCAGATAAGGTGATGACGTTCGCCTTGATCGGCCTGTTGTCCTGGCAGGGGTTCCCTGATGCGGCCTTTCAAGATTTGTGTGACGCTCACTAGCATTCCAGTTTTCTTGGCCCCGAGTCTCTGAAAAGGAGCCGCCCCTTCTTCCACTGCCCCTACCCCGTCTCCCACCCCTGGAAAAAGATCTGTCCGACTTCATCTCACTGTCCTTCAGTGCATTTGACATGCTGCCGTCCCCTCCAGGACCACAAGGTTCATTGATGACGACTTGCTGCTTAAGAGCAGGCCTGTTCATTTCGGGAGATTTCGCTCTCTCCTTGGTGTGCTCTGCACAGCTTTCCAAAGGTTTCGTTTCCACTTGCTTAGGATGCTTCTCCTGCCAACCCGATTCAGAACTAGGCTGCATTTTCTTTCCATTTCTCTCAACACTCCTCTCCACCAGTTCGATGGCCGTGGACTTCTCGTTTTCGGTGGGAAAGGGCTTGGCCGACGATGGGGGGCCTCTAGAATCCACCACAACTGTTTCACGTCTCCCTTCAAATGGAGGAGGTGGCCGCTCCAATGATGGCTTGACATGTCGTGGCGTGTAAACAGGCTGGTCAGGACGCTTGGCACGACTGCCTGTCCACTTCCCATTCACACCATCCTTCAAGGAGAGGTCCTTGAGGGCTGACACTGGATCCTGTTGCCCCTTAACGTCGGCAACCACTGGAGAAGCATCACCCTTGCAGCTTCCATTCTTCTGGGGAAGTCCCATGCCTGGTCGGTAGATAGCCATCTCTGGCTTTGACCTTCGGCCTTCACGCTTGCCATTCCCGTCCCTCTCAGGGGCAGCATCTGCGTGAAATAAGTGCAAGTATGATGAGGAATGCACCAACTCAAACATTTTGGCTTGAATTGACGGTAAAGGAAAGTAAAGACTGGAGTGATGGGTTACTCTTTCAATAATTAGATGAAGATCCTCGGATGGTGTCCACAATAACCATTGGCTAAGGTCTGCCAGACGGAGCGTTTTCCGGGCTTGTCAAGCTTGCATGATCGGCTATGAGTTTTCTGTACATTTTATACTTACTCCTATTTCTCATTAAATTTTATATTCCCTCACCCAGATACCCCTGTGCATGGTAGCAAACCAGTTTGTTCTCCCGGTCAAACTGTCTGCTTTTCCTACTCCTCCCGTAAATTTCAACTTTCTCATCCCCAGCACAGCTCTCCCATTAACCCGGTCCTATGCCAGCTGCAGCCCCACTTTACCCGTGGGGAGCTCTTCACTCCACCCCCACCTAACTTTTTGCACTCTCGCTTTGCTGCCTTCTTTTTAAACCCAGTATTTAACCCTTTAACAGTTTTTGCCTTTTAGGTACTGGGCTGAGCACAGAATGTGTAAAACAATTTGACGTTGGGGTGAATTTTTTTTCAGTATATTCGACAGTCAAAGGGTTAATTCGAGAGTGCCATGAAGGTGAACACTGTCCTCTGTGCATCTGAAGCCTGTGGATTGCAGCTGTCCGTGGGTTGTGTGTGTACGTGTTTGTATACAACCAAAGCCTTGGACACCAAACGGAAGCCTGAACTTAAGAAAAAATTCGGATGTAATGGTGTTTACCTTAGGCAATAACTAAGCAAGATTAAACCCAATTAAAAATGGCTTAGAACAACTAAGCAAAATTAAAGATGAGTAAGAATGACTTGGCATATTAGATTAAAATACTGCCAATGGTGGCGCAATGTGTACCCGATGCTGGGGGTAGCAACAGTGGAGAGTCTAAGAGAGTTGCTATACGTGCTTTCAATTTGCCCCTCATTATTCCATAAGTGGAGACGAAAAGACAAATGTTTTCACACTTCCTCCATGTCAATCAAACTAACCACCCGAAATTTTTTTTGCATGAGGAAGGCAACTACACTGCTGAAGATATTGCAAAGGAAGTGCTCAATTTTCTTCCACATCTACAACCTCATGGTACACAGGTGCTACATAATCTTTGACATACTTGTGATTTTCACAAATCCTGCACCACGCTGTGGCAATAGCATTACCTTGTACATGAAGGATCAGCATGTGTAGAACCTCATTGTTCTCTCTATAGGTATCGCGCACATGTAACTCCGGAGTGAGGCGCGCGCGTCCAAAGTGAGAAGACACCGCAAACTCGCCATAGCGGCAGTAAGATAACTACTCTGCTGCAGTATGCCGGCAAGGTCGTTTCGGACAGCAATGAACCCTGTGAAGAGTTTGAGATATTGCTGTGTCGTTGGTTTTCACCAAGGACCAAGTTTTACAGCTTCCCAACTCGATATTGGGAGCAGGAACGACGCCTACGTTGGATTCAACTAGTTCGCCGTCAGAAGCAAGCTTTATTTTTCCGCAATTACTTTCACAGCATATGTTTGTTGCTCTTATAATAACTATAAAAGGCTGCTAGCTTCTTATATGTTGCAGAGGTTTCTAACTGCAAACAATATGCCGTAATATCCTCGTTTCTTTTTCCCAGGGCTTGTTTGTCAGCAGCCTGTGGCAAGCGGCGCCGTTTATTCGTGTTTTATTCTTTCGCTTCAGTGATGACGGGACAGTGACAGCCTTCAATCCACTCATGAATATGCAACAAACATTTTTTTGGAAAAGCGAATGCAAATGAAGAGGCTTCTACAAGGTGCCTGGTCAGCGGCAGCCGAGTAGGAAAAAGGAACATGTAAAACTTGCCAACAGCGAACTAACGAATATTACTATCAGTTCGATGGATTTCAAGGGCGCCGAGATGCACGTTTGTGCGATGCACCAGCCCAACACTTCGGTGCCGTTTTCTGTCGAAAATTCTTTTACATCGTGAACATGTCCGGATTCTAATTTTGATACCTTCGGCTATGTTCGCACCTCGAAAAACTTGTTAGCCCAAAAACAGGCTGCAATCCGGCAGCTATCACCAGCGGCGTGCAGGCTCCCGTTGCCATGGTGGCGAAAATCGTCTGCTACGGCGCTCACTTGGTACGCCAAACTCGCCACTGGTGGCACTGAACGCAATGCCGCCGGTGGAGGCTCCTGACGGGTGCACGGTGCTTATTGTGCAAGTGTTTCCCCAGTGTATTCAGACTTTTTGCCATAGTTTTGCTGCAAAATATATCTTAGAAGCCCTCTAACATGAGTATTTGCAAGACTGCCAGTTAGAAGAGCAGCTAAGTGTCCACTGCACAAGTTTCCTGGTGCCACAACAATACACAAAAAACATGGGGATAGATGGGCTCCATGCTGTAGTGGAACATTTGAGGAGAGTGACATGGCAGTTGTTATTGGACACTGAGCCGACATCTGTGAGCATTATTTGCCCAGTATAGGAGGGCACATGTAAATATGACATGCTACACGTTAACGAGCGCCACTGCACAACGATATTGGCGCACGACTGCTTTTATAATGGCAGACCTTATTACGGCACGCAAGTACAGTGATGTGGTACTTACTCTGTAGTGAATCCAGCGAAATTTACACTAGCATCAATGTGCTCTTGAAAACCTAGCTGTTCAAATCATGCAAAAGGCATTCACATACCATAAGAAAATTTGACCATGCTTATGTTCTTCAAGTATGCACATCTGCTTTGAACATGCAAGTAGCTCGAGGAATGTAATATACAAGTAGACAGTGTACTTCCCGGCTTTACCCACCTCCCCCACTCCGAAAAAACAACTACAAATAAGCAGATAAAGAAATGGAATCAGTTACATTAAAAAAACACCATTTTCTAGGCATTCTAGTGCTAGCAAACTATTTTTGGTGTGAAATACTCCTGATGCCTTTATGAAAGCGCAGAAGTGCTGAGGAGGCATTCAGAATGGATAGCACCAATGTTTCAAATCCTCTACAATGGCAATATTAGGTCAAAGATTTGTTTTGTCCTTCAGTGTGTGCAGTAAGCATGGCCAAAAACCTAAACACAGGCAGCCGACCATACTAAAATTGTCATTAGCAGCAAGCTTAACTGTCGGTATGTGCAATCATGAAACATAATATGATCAGGCAAGCATGCAGATTTTCAATGTGCTTGTCTCCAATGAGGCAGCCATTAAAATGGTGCTAATCACCCACACACCTTTGTTATTAAGCATTCCCAAGACTATCGTATACTAGTGCAGTCCTTACATGGTTTCTTGCAAAGCCCTTGCCACATCGTGCACAAACGGGCTGTCCTTATTTCATGAGAATGAAGTGCTGTGTAAGGTGGGCCTTTGTGGTGGTGACATGAAAGAACTTCAATAGCAAACGCTCCCGGACATGTTTGGTGCAGTGCCTTTTTGAAGTTTTAACTTTTAGAATTGCCACTACACCCCTGATTTAGAGATCGCTTTCATAGTAGTCTCTGACGGAATAGAGTTTTCTGCAAACGATCTCGAATACAACAATGAGAAGACTTCCGCGCAATAATCATGCTGAGGCTCAACTTGTAAATGTTGCTCTCAACTGAAAACAAAAACTAGGGCACAACTTCTCGTTATTTAAACTCTGGGTGAAATCATAATGCGCTTCATACTGAGAGCTGTTACTCCCCTCCAAGGCGAAAATTCAGTCTACAGGAACGAGAGGAAGCGCCAGGTTTTCTAGTCAAATATGTTGCACCTGCCGCCTCACGCAGAAAAAAATAATTAAATAAAGCTGTTAAACTGCCAGCAAAGGTTTTATAAGACGAAATTCGCATGCTCAATTGCGCTCAAGATACTGATCGCAATATACGGGAAAATCCAGTAGTAAGGCCCTGCAAATGCAATCGCAAAATAACAAAAGATGAACAAGCGTCACTGCCGAACGCCAGTTAGTCAGAGATCACTGTCGATAAAAGGAAAACTACCTCGCGACCGCACACAAACACATACGTATAATTCAATACTCTGCAAATGCTTTCAGAATATGACGGCCGCGAAAGGACAGGCGTAACATACGAACTGTTAACGCTCGAATGCACGACGCAACTTGAAAGGTAGCTGAACGCCGCGGCAAGTTCAACGCACGTAATAGTGCGCAGAGATCAAAGCGAAATTCGTTTAACCTAGAGCGCGTACTGCACGAAAGCAGTTTCCTGCATCACTGCACATGAAAAGATGCGTTTTAAACAAAGCGTTGATTTTGTCTCGGGTGCAATAGACGGCAAGATACAGGACGATTTGTTTACTGCGTATCCAAGACGCGCAGTGTTTACTAACAAAACACAGATAAAGGCAGTGCGTTAACATTGCGCTCAGAGAAGCACAAATTATTGCTTTCTCGGAATTCTTCATACCTCCGTGATTTTGCTCCGCAACTTGTCGTTTGGATGCAGAGCCTCGTTCCATGTGCGAAACCTTTTGTATTGAGCTGCGAGGTGCTCTCGACGTTTTATCCGCCATTTCTCTACTCAAAGGAGATTTCCGACGCCTGGTGTTGGTTCTCCGGTTTGGCACATAAAATGCAGAAAGATTAACAAACTATAAATAAATAAAATACCTATACGCAATCAGTTCTGTTTTATTATATCGTTAATGTTTGTACCGTTTTGTGAGCTTCTACTGTTAGATTTCTTTTTATTGTTGCTCTTTTTTTTGTATGTGTCAGGCGTGTGACGAAAGAAAAAAATAAAAACATGGCTGCTCCCAAAAAGTACGTTGCTTTTTCTTTGGCCTTAAGTAGCGCGAACTCGAAGCGCTCGGCACTGACCTGATTGCACCTTTCATAAATATTCATGCCTAGAATTCAAACTCTTCGCTCACTTTATCTTAGCATATCGCGCTTATGAGTACGTATGTACCTGAAATAAATGTTCTTTTCAAGAGACGCGAAGCCAACGCAAAGCTTGACGAATATTCAATTCGCGTTTCACGGTTTCACGTCTGTGCACTTCCGATGTGTCGATCAACGCTATGCGCGTCAAGTTTCAGGCTATCTGCTGTTACTGCGCTTTGACTGCGTCTTATGTTTACGCCGCATATCGAGTATAACCGAAGAACAAGATTTTTCTACTTATGTAAACTAGTCCGTATTGAGCCGTGCTTGGAAATGCATTTTTTGTTGTACCCGGCAAATTGCTTACTCTGTGTGCATGAAAAAACTGAAAATTGTTTGCCCATCTCTTTCCAGGTATGGGCTTATCTTGCCGAAGAAAAGTAACAAGCCCACGCTTTCCTCAACCAGTGTCTTCGGGGAAGACAGTGACGATGAGGTTAGTAAAGCTAATCTATTCTAGGCATATAGTTAATGATTCTAGGAACCGAGTTGAAGGGTAGCTAGCTACGACTATTTTACTATATTTCCTAGTCATGCGCCTGAAAAAGGCGCCTTGTAATATTTCTGTTAATTGTGCAGTAGGGGTGTTTCTAGTGTGTGATCTTCCAGTGTGTATTTCTTTGACTACTTGTGGTGGCAAAAGATTGAGAGAGAAGAGTTCAGTGCTTGCGACTAATATGGGACGTCTACCTCATCTGCATTATTCCGTTTGCAGCATGACAAAGCAACCATCGAGAGAACAATGCGGAAGGAATCAATGCGCAACCTCAAGAAAATTCAGGTATTCAACTAATTTTGTGTGTCGCCTCGACTTCAAATTTGAATCTATAAGCATCTATGGTTATGGCAGGTGCCTGTTTGCATTGAATTGTAGATTTGGGCAGCAGTAAGTGTATGTGCCTTACCGATATGCCTGCTTTAGTGAATATGGTTTGGTTTATAGGGTTTAATATCCCAAAACGACTCAGGCTATGAGAAATGCTTAGTGAATATGGGATCAGGTGCTAATGGTAAATGTCATGAGCCTGAATATCGATATTGTTGGCCTTGACTGCGTGAGCAGTGTCTGCTGCAGAAAACATAAGTATGCTGCCATATTTGGGGCCTCTGCTTTGTTGATGTGGCGACTTTTTCTCGGAACTCTTCAACTGTCAAAATTGTCCTGGCAAAGCATAATTATGCTAAGCCATGGTTGCATTGCTTATTTTGTCCCACTTTAAAAAAAATGGTACACAGTTGTGATGCCAGTACCATACATCATTTGTGCTACATAAACTATGTCTTTTCTATATACAGACACAGCTTGTACTCCAGAAAGCAATGGCGGAGGACCCATCAGTGTTTGAATATGATGAAGTGTATGATGATTTGAAGAAAACCAAGGAAGAAACTAAAAAAGAGCTTGCAAAGGACAGGAAGGTACGTATATTAGAGGCCATTTTCCAGAGTAAACTATTTTGCAGGATATTTATTTATTACTGATACTGCTAACCCTTTTGAGGGCTCTATCAGGATTGAGTAACAGTGGTTAACAGTAAACAGTAAAAAGCAATAACAGTGAAAATATAATGCATGTTCAACAATAAATAAACAACGGTGCACTCTAACACAACATAAACGGGTGGCATAAAGGGTTACACTGGAGAAATACATGTTCGTGTAAGAAAAAACAAACCAAGCACTGTACCAAAAAAAAAAAAACATGCATTGAACTGCAAACAGTAATCATAAGCAATTCTTACAATACTTCATGGTTCCCTTGGAAATACAAACAATGGAAAGATAATTGAAAATTGCGGTCATAGATGGGGAATTCACCAGGTCTCGGGGCAAAGAGTTTCATTGCAGAATTGCATGTGGGAAAAATGAATAACGAAATGTGTGTATGTGGAATCTGTGTTTGTTGGTGTTTGTAGTGTTTTTGCCTGGCAGCTCTCGTGCTTGAGACAGGTACTTGCCACTGTCAGTTTTGAGTGAATTACGTAGGTGATAAGTTTCAAACATGGGAACTTGTCTGCTCACTAATTGCGAGTAATCCAGCCATTGCTAGGAGTTCTGAATGTGAAGTGTACTGATTGTATTTTGTAAATAAATCTGACAGCTTTACGCTGAATGCTTTCCACCTTGTTATACTCGCCCATATGGTAACCAATGTGCTACGCTATAGGGGGTATTCACTGGCGCGCTGTGCATGGTGCATTGTGGGTAATTGAGGGGCAGTCGGCCATTTTTGTGTCCACGGAACGAACAGAGCGAACGTACGTATCAAGTGCTGTCGTGCGGTTCTACAAGCAGCGGCATCCGTAGCTATATGTTGTTTATTGAGCTATCGTAGACTGTAATGGATGCGTGCACAGTGTAAGCAACGGAAGTTGAAGATCTGCGCGAATGACCCCGGCATTTTAAGGTTCCGGAAGTACACACGAACAACTCCACTCGAACGAGACACCTCACCGAGATGCGACGTCACGTATGGCTGGCACTGCTCAACCGTACAAGTATCATGTAATATGAGAAATGTATGTCAAAATGGGCTGGACTGGAATCTTCCGGATGTGCCCTAGCAGCCAGCTCTTGTCACTATCCGTGCGCGACTGTTCTTCACGCACTCAGAAGACACATTCTCGGTAAAAGAGCAGTGCGGAATGTATCGCTGCCAGTCATGCGCATGCATGCAGCGCGCCGCCAACATCTCCTCGTCGTGTTTTGCTACAATAAAATCCTTCAAAGAGGGCTGTCGCCTAACTTTGTGTTTGCTCTACTTGCCTCATTCGATCAGAAGATGTCGGATGTTCGCATCGGCTGCTAATCAATGCAGGCCGCATGCAGATTCGGCGAAGGAACGTAGGCGGGCAGAGTTGTTTTGCAGAAGGTTTGAAGAACTTTATAAACTTATTTATCTCTAATAACAAATGAAGTTTAGCTTGGCCAAAACTGCACTGTATTTCAAGAGTTCTAGAGTTTTGTTGCAAAAAGTTATTGCGAGCCCGTAAGGCGAGGTGGCGCCACCGGTGTCATCGCTGTGGCCTGTGGCAGCGGTTTCTTTTGCTTCCTTACCGCCACAGACGATACAAACATCCGACTTCTTCTGATCGATTGAGGCAAGTACACCAAGCAAGTTTTGTATAAATGTCACTGACTACCAAACGCCATTTCTATGCAGAATATCAGCTAAAAACGTTGGATGGCACGCACGTAATTGCACAAAGAGCGAGTTCGTCTGCTTCAACTGCGGCTCTTAACCCAGCCGCTTGTAACATAGTTGCGTTCTTCGAGTGGTCAGTAGGCTTGCGATTTGTTTTTTGTGACAAAGCTCGTCCGTAGGACAAGGAATTCATGAATGCCGCACATGTTTATGCGTGGGCATAGGCCGACGCTTACCGAGCAGTTGCGCATATCGACTGCACAGGGGTCGGTACCAATTAGTTTTGTTTCGTACAGGTCTCTGTCCGCATCGCGCACACTTTGCCGATAAATGGAACTGTCACTCATGATGCCGATTGAGTTTTCATAACAACGGTACTGGCTTGAGGCGGAGTGACAGAGCAAGCGGACGCGCACGAACAGCTAAGCTAATCGCCGCCCCGTACTAGTACTAGTCAGAACAGGACGAAAAGATGGTGTCGGCTGCCTATTGACGTCAGCTGTGACGTCACGTGAATACCCCCTATACTCGAGCACCAGTCAGACTAGTGAGCTATGCGTAATAATTTTTGTGTCAGGTGAAATGGAGTTTGGCACCTGTTTCAAGAAATAGAGGGAAGACAGTGCTTTGCTAGTAGCATACGAGACATGTTTCTTCCACTTCAGGTCCTCAGTGATAAGTATATCAAGATATTTAAATTCTGTAATCCTTACATTTTAGTTATGAAGGTCGTAGTAGAAAGAGAAAGTGTTTTTTTTTTTTTTTTTTCTGTTTGCAGACACGTGGGCTATTTTACTGGAGTTAATGACCATCTGTCATATCTCACACCAAGCTGATATCTGCTTAAGTACAGTCTTTGTTAAAAATATACGGCACAAGGGTTTTACTTCTAAGCCCCGTAACAGGGCTCGTTGCACATCTCCAGCTTTCGAGATCTCATAGATGACAAACCCCCTCCTCACTCTTCTCTAGCTTACCTATATATTCTGGTATTCCTTCTACGAGCCCTATTACAGGACTTACAAGCGAACCCGTTAGGCATATATTTTTGACAAAGACTTTGCATTGTTCAGAGCCTGTTGATCCTTGGAGCTATTGATTACCTTATAAATGATGCAGTCATCTTCAAGCATACGGACAGAAGCATCGGCATTATGCTTGAGATCGTAAATGAAACATAAGAACAGAATTGGAATATGGACTTTCAGTTTCAGTTGTTTTGCTTACTTCTTTTCTTAGTGTCCTTAGTCATCACACATGCTGGTGTGTAGTGGCAGAAAATATAATCCATTCTGCAATGCATGACCTATGGAGGACGTTGAGAGGGGGAGGGGTAATAAGGAAAAATGGTAAGCACCTAAACCGGACCATGAAAAAGGAGATGATGGAAGGGGATGAAAGGAAGGGAGAGAAAAAGCCACTGTAGTGCATGTAGACCTCTGATTAACTTCAACCAATAGGGTTTCTATAATGTGTACTGACATTGCACGAAACGGGCATTTTCCATCTTGCCTCAGTGATATCACGGTGGCTAGAATTTCATCCCACAACCTTGGGCAAAGGAACTAAATGTCGTAGCCTCTGAGCCACCATAATGGATTCTGCCACATCAAAGGAGGCACAGAATTGTTCGAAATAGCATTTCTCGTTTTCTTTCTGGGCGTTTCCATCTGTTTTGTTCATTTTTGATGGAAAATATCTCTAGCGCTGCAGCACTTATTGAGGAGGTAGTATAGTGGTCGGTAGTGAGGAGGTAGGCCTTTTTTCTTACTCTGGTTTTTCTGCATTACAGCCTCGGTACATCGAACAGCTGCTTAAATCTGCCGAGAACCGCAAGCGCGAAAATGACCGCCGGATGCAACGCAAGATCCAGAAGGAGCGCGAGACTGAGGGTGAGGCATTTGAAGACAAGGAAGCATATGTAACGTCAGCCTACAAGCGCAAGATGCTAGAGATGCAAGAGGAAGAAGAGCGTGAAATGCAGCGGGACCGAGTAGACCGTGAGTCTTTTTTGCTTGCTGCTCAATCATTTTGAACGTCAAATGCGTAGGAGTGGCTCTTGACGGTGCTTTGAGGTGTTAAGTACAGGGAACTGAAAGACTGTGTTTTGCTGCTGAACTCGCTTTTACTCATTGAAGAAGAGTTACTTGCTTCATTTAATCCTTTTGCTATCACGAACGTACCGGTATGTTCTCTATCGTGCGGTCAAAACTTCATGCCTGAGCGCAAAGCTCACACGCTTGGACTGGCTCTGCGCCATCTGTCAAATCTTTTTACAAGTGCGTATTTTCGCCCCGCGCTGCATTGGTACGTATATGTGGCATGCATGTGGCATGCCAAAGTGCTCAGGTTTTTAATTTGTCTCAGCATTGAGCTGAAGAAAAGGAGCTCAAAGGGAAAAAACTACCACCAAACAGCATTAAAAAAAAATAAGTCTGGACTGTGAACCATTTTGCAGCTACAGTGTAATCATTACATATTGTACCTTTACAAGTTTGTACTGGCAAAGCATTCACCTCCTTAGGAACTGACAGCTCAGTGAGATTAATTTCTTTTCTTTTGCTACTTGCACAGAAATGATGGATGTCACACGACAGAAGGACCTGAGCGGGTTCTATCGCCATTTGCTGAAGCAAGAGGTTGGCGAAGAGAGGGTTCCACTGAACACCGACAAGCCTATGCACCTCCCAGAGAACGAAGGGCCCCAACCTTGCTCCAGCAGCATCAAGGAGTCCTCTAAATCTCATCATCCTTCAGAGGAAAGTCATGCAAGATCATCATCCTCATCTGACGAACATGACAGGGACAGCACAGGCAACGATCACACTGTGCCGCAAAGTTCAGCAAAGAAGTCCAGTCGCGAAAATGCGTCGAGACGAGACAGAAAGGTTTACAGAACGAGAAAGGTTAGTGAGCCTTCCGAAGGCGAGGAAGCTGAAGCAGCACCAGTTGCAGAGTCTTCAACAGCAGATGAGAACGTAGATAGGAACCTCGATGCCGACAGTGACTTCGAAGTGGATTCTGAAGACTCTTCCAGTGAAGACGAAAGTCATCAGACCAAGGAAGAAGGGAAGAGAAAAGTGTCCAAAATGATTAAAAAGGGGGACAGCAGCAAAGAGATAGAAGAAGAAAAGATGGAAACAAGTGGCACAGATGAAAAGCAACCGGCAGAGCAATCTACTGCAAGGGTCATCCAGAAAGACTGGAAAATCCTTTTCCAGAAGAGGACAGTTGGGGAAAAGCTTGAAGGAGCAACAGCTCGCTACTTTGAGCGCAAAGCACAAATGGATGCCTATAGGTTAGCACACGGCACTGTCCAGTAGGAAAAATGTCTTCCTGTTTTGGTCTCGTGTTCAGCTAGCATGTGTTGTACAAATGCTTTCCTACAGTGGCATTGACTGCATTCACTTTTGATAAGCAGCAGCACTGGTGCACAGCCACATGAGCATATGTGCATTGGTAATATTGCCATTGTAAATAAATATACAGTTTGCCATAGAAGTTTTCAAGGCATATAAGCAGTGGAGAGTTTAGTCCTGTTGTAATGCGGAGGGTGCCCATTATGCCTATATGGGTTATGTATAAGTGTCCTCTCATTTGTAGGTCTGTCCAAGGCCACTAGAAAACTCTGCTTGGTAGCATTTGTGAGCATGTTTACACAGGTTATTGTCTGATGCGTAAATTTTTTAGAGCATTTGTACTCTCAAGTGCTTTGTGGGCAATGAAAGCAGGCAAATACAAAAATCCTGTACAGCTGCTACCTGATGTAGCACATGTGGCGATAGCAACAATACTGCAATGATGTATTATAGGAAGTGTGTCGGTGACTCGCCGAATAAAACCCCTAGAGCAGATCACCATCTTAACAAAATGTGCCCCAATGCTGACATGCCACACAACTGCACAAATGTTCACTAGCATTTTCAGAACCTTGGATACTGTGCCTTTCCCTTCCTGTGAACCACTTATTAGCATGTTTAACTCACTTCAGTAAAATTCAAAACTTTGAAGTGCTTGCACTGCATGGTAATATTTAGGGGAGTCTGAGGACAAAATGAAAAAAGAAACTTCCACAGTCCTCGTATACCTGTAATGCTTGTACATAGAATGAAGAAAGTAATTGCCAGTCCAGCAAGAACAGGAAGTCTAGAATTTTTGTACACTGCATGCAAACATATTTAAAAAATTCAGTGAAGTATCAAAATCGTGTTTTCGTTCGGCTAACAAAACAGCAAATCATTTGCGAAGGCTGTGAAGGGCTGTGAAGTTAGTTACCTGCATATTGATGTACCTATTTTAGCCACACAGCAAATTAGGCAGGAGTGTTGACTCAGCAGTGTCACAATGCATTTGACGCAGGCTGATAGTGCCTCTCTGATGTGACATTATCAGTATTTCTGAGTTTTTTTCCCGTTTTTTTCGCTCCATGATCAGAGCAGAGTTGTGTGCACGTAGAATGGCACTTTTTCATTTCTCATCAAAACCTTCCTTGATTATTACATCACAGTTCTCAAGAAAAATGACACACAATACTGGCTCAACGCTGTTTATTTCATTCAGTATGTAAAAATGGTACATTCGGTCAGATAAGTGTGCCACGAGTACAACTGCTTGTTTACACAGGGATATGTTGGTAATTAACCAGAACTTAGTTTCTTAAATTCTGCAAAAAAACCACGGTAACATTAACATTGTGAGGAAAATGGGTGTTCAATTATTAGTTTTGAATGCCTTGAAAGAACGCAGAACTGCCACAGTAAAGCCTGAAAACAGAGAATGCATGCAAAGACTGAAGCTCATTTTAAAAAGCGAGAAGCTGCACTAAAACACAGTTAAGATGCCATGCCAAATCTTAATAAAGCAACGGTCTGTTCAGTTTGTTTCACAAAACACCACTTCAATCACTTGCAACACTCCTCCGAAGAAGAGGTGTAACCAAACATAAACAAGTTAGAATGCAGAACACAGTCCAAATCAACATCAAAATTAAGATGTTAATGTTAGGATTTTAGTCACTCGAATGAAAGAGGTCTCAAGAACAGTTTTTGGAAGTCTGCATGAGAGGCATGCAGACTGAGCCGTTTCTGTTAATGGGGCGTAGTATCCGATTCTGTGGCGATAAAAGCAATCACACACACTATGCTAAACCGGCGGTTGCTCACAAATGCATGTAGTCGCAGCTTCAATGATTGGTATAACTACACCAGAAAGCACAAGACCATGCAAGTGAATTCATGTCCTGGAAGCAGCATACATTTGTTACCCCCCCACACTCTACAGCTTGGCAGTCTCCAGCAGAGACTCGGGCAAACATTACTCGAGCGCACCAGCATTCCCTCATTATAATCTGCAGAGCGCAGCTTGTGTAATCACAAAAGTTGTCACAAACCAGTCGGAAACCGTCGGACGCTACACTCCTACTGGTCGATTCTGTCTCGCGGACCTATCGACCAACAGGAATGGGGACTGACTGACAGGTTTGAGACTGCTTTCATGATGCGATACGAGCTTATTGTGCATTTGCACCTATGGGCAGCACAAAGTGATATGACAAGCATGTAAGAGGGCTTGCCACAATCAATATGAACGAGACTGGTCTCTTTTGTCTCATGTCATTCAGTGAATCATTCCAAAACGCCTAAACATTCAACAACAATCTGCAAACATGCAACAATCTAGCAACCGCTCGGCTGCAAGAAATTGTTTGGTTTCTAATGCCATTTGTAAATTATGGCGGACTGCATGCTTTCTGCTTCATGCAACGTGCAGAAGGACGGCAGGTTGACTAACCAACATCGGTCAAGGATGGTACATAGCACTGGCACACACCACACAACGTGCAACACGGATGGCAGGTTGGCTAAACGATTTCACACTGCTCTCTGCTGCTCTGACAACGCAGTCAACCTCGCACTCTACACACGCGCTCTCATAGTGGCTTAAAACATAAACCACATGTCACTGCCAATGCTCATTACTGCAACGAGTTTTTTGCTAATTACAATCCATTTGTTGCAAAAAATTAACTTCGCTGCAGCTTACTTGAACACGCTTCAACAGCTGTTAAAACTTTGCATTCGATAAAATATACAGACGCGCATAAGCTGTATAAGTGCTTGTTCAGTGTACAAAAAAAAGGGAACTAAAAAAAATCACTTCATAAGCCCAACCAAAAACATTCACATGATGCAGGTAAATGATGCAATTCAAAATGTGTCTCTAACAGACTGAGTAAAATTAAAAAAAGAAAGGAAGCAAGCGTTACAAATCTGGATGGAGGATTTGCAAAATATGATGAAACATGGAGGGGGGCGTTTGAAGCACATTTCAGAGCTTCCCGTAGGTGACTCCCAGCGAGTCCTGAAGTCCCATCAAGAAGTCCCTGCGCAATCACCACACGAACTTTACGTCAGTAAAACAGTACAATCAAGAACAGTTACTGCAGCGCCAAGAGAACAGAAGACTAACCCAATGCTGGCGCTCCCGCTGTCATCACCATTCTTGATCAGTCCTTGTAGTTCTGCACAGGTTTTAACAAGAAATAAAAATAAAGATGTTTCCATTTGTTATGCCTAGCAACCATGATTGCACGCAACAGTAACTTTTATATGCACTAACTGAAACTTGCCTCTGTTTCAGAAATGTCAGAATTTTAAATATATTGCTCTTCAATAAGTGCAAATTCAAATCTACCTAAGTGCGATATTTATCAAATGTAGGCAAAACGAAATATATCAATCTGTAACATGGCTAAACCTAAAATTGTGGCCAAAACTTTTTTTTTTTTCATTTTTAACAGGACCTTGACACCCTAGTATTAAAAGTTCCACTGCCACGCAACAGCAGCGCAATACCCGCATGAACCAGCGTAACAAACAAGTGGGGTATTTCATAAATTATATGAATCATGTTTATGGTCCCAGATGGTCGCATAACATGACCACACCACTTCTCCAGATGTGTAAACACCCCAGCTAAAACAGGGATAAAGCAGCTTCTGGCTCTGACTCATTTTGGTTTCATTAAAGTGCCTCCTCTGAGCATCTCATGCCTAAAGTTTCCCCAGGCAATGACCACCCTCCCACCTTCGGTCTCCCTCTGGTGAAATTCTGTCGTGGAGGCTTCAATAAGTTTGGCTGCCTGCTCCAACTGCCGGTCAATAGAACGACGACTTTTTGGAGCCGGCACAGCGGGGCCCTTTGTGACCTCATCTCCACTGCTACTTTCGTCACTCTTCTTCTTTTCGGATATCTGCAGCCGGGCAGTCACTTGCATCAACTCTGTTGGAGTTATCTGAGGGCAGAGAAATGTTCAACATCACACCTTAGGTCTCGCAGCAAGAGCCATGCACGGCACTAGAGCAACGCGATTAACCCTTTCACTGTCACGAACGTACCGGTACGTATTCACGTTTCCTCCCCGCAGTGTCAATAACGTACCCATGCGTATTCTATCTTGCGTTCAAATCTTCGCGCCTCACCGTAAAGCTACCGCGCTTGGACTTGCTCCACCATCTGTTGAATCTTTCTACAAGCTGATATGCTCGCTCCGCGCCGATATGACACATATATGGAAGAGTATGGTGCGACCATGCCCGCCCGTTCTTTGCTCGTGGGAGGGGGCGTGGTCGCTCCGTGACACTACTCTCTCGAGCGAGCGATCCTTCGGCGCGCGCGTGCGGTTATGGGTTCAAAGTTTGTTCTGCCATCTGCGGCAGGTTTGGAGGTTTTTATTTTTATTCTTTGTCGCGCTTCCGCTACGGCGTGGCAATTTCAGGGCTGCACGCGGTTGCCTCTCTCCGACTGACATATGACTCGATTGCTGCATTCGCTCTCTCCACGCGCCCTCGCTTGAGGACAGCTTGCCGTTAGCAGCAGCAGCACACGAGTGTTTTAGCCTCTTTCCATCTTTTTCTCTTTCGACTTCACTACGCACCGTTGCTCTCCCTGATATGCTCATTCTCTGAAACCAAGCCGACACTGGGGGTGCGTCCCGGTCAGAAACAGCCGACAGTGAAAGGGTTAATTACCACAGAAACTCTCATGTAATACGAGGTTTTATTTTCCAGATTTCATGTGTTCCCATTTCTGCTACTGCAAAACTACACCTTGAATTATATGTGGGTCCATATCATCGCGCATTTATATGGTAGCTGCCACAGTCTGGTGGGTTTCAATAAAATAATATCGGTGTGCATCACAATCGCTAAAGTTGCATCATATAACTGCACATGTATAACTAAATGCTTGCAGTGAGCACACTCTTAAGAGAGCCAGGGACATGGATATAAATGAGAGAAGTCATGTTACTGAGGCCAAAGAGTGCATAAGACCAGATGCTGATATAGTGCATTAAACGCAAAGTCAATGCGCAGACATGAATGGCCTCTTTAATTAACACTGGCTTTAAGCAGTATCGTATGGAATGAACTACAAACAAAGTGACTGGTCAGGCTCTGAAATGAGTACATGGTCTTAAGACCTTTAAATAAAATAATAAAAGCACTGCATAAGATGATCGATACACGCATGAAAGTGGTCACGTTCTTAGCTGCTAGATGTCACCAGCGTATCCCTGGCTCCAAACAAGTTGAAACATCAGCGGCAGAAGTTTTTGTTTCCAGCACATGCATACTGTGAAGAGAGTGCAGTTACAAAAGCAATGCGCATCAATGTCAAGACCAAAAGATTAAAAAAAAGTTCCTCTCTTCTCTCTTCTCAACATAAATGTGCATTTCAAAAACATCGCATAAAATGTTGCAATAAAAAAGAGGCACATTTATTTTTACATGCTGCTCAGACTCTAGTTCAAAGTTGGGACAGTTGACAAACATGCACAAATTCCACACCTCCCGCTTCAGGCCCGTGTCCGATGGCTTTAGGTGTGAAGTATCCTGCAACCTCAGAAACTCCTTAGCAGCTTGGAAAGAGACCAGGGTGTACCTGAACAAAAAAAAGAACATGAAAATGTTGCTTTAGGCACGATTTTAAATGGTAACGTATCATCATCATCAACAGCCAGAGTATACTCACTGCAAGGTGAAGACCTCTCCTATATTCCTCCAATTAACCCGGTCCTGTGCTAGCTGCACCCACTTGACATTTGCGAACTTCTTAACCTCACCCGCCCACCTGACTTTCTGCCACTCCCTGCCATGCTTTCCTCCCCTCGGTATCCAATTTGTTACCCTTTTCGACCATCGGTTATCCTCTTTGCACTACGTCTTGCCCATGCCTATTTCTTCTTCTAACGCAAGGTATGATTAAATCCTTTTCATCTCCCTGCCGTGGGGGCTCAGTGGGTAGAGAAGTCCACTAATCAGCCGGAAGACCTGGGTTCAGACTGTACTACGACGGCTGTGTTTCCGTGAGAGAGAAAATCAAGGCACCCATGTAGTGTGTGATATAGTGCATGTGAAAAAACGCCCAGGTGGTCGAAATTACGTAGAGCCCTCCACTACAGCATCTCTCATAGCTTGAGTCACTTTGGGACGTCCAACTCCATAAACCCAGCTCGCAAGATTAGGTACTTCCTGTGGTTGTCACAGACTGAAGCTTAATGATTATCATATACAAAACCTGCGACTGGCACAAAGTATGCAGCTAGCAACTGCAGCGCATTTCTACAGCAACACAGTTTAAACTACGGGGTCATTTAAAGACCACACTATGCAAAGAATCTTTCTTCTGTGTGTATCATATTTACATGTAAGTCGACTTTTTTTTTTCTAATTTGAAAATTCGAAGTGGGGGGATGTCGACTCGCAGGTGAAACAAATGACAGCACAAATAAGAGCATGATAAATGATGTATCAGGAATGCTACGGCAGATTTGTTTGCTCTATGGCTCTAATACACTGTTCTGATCAGGCCACTTAACAAAGTGCATGTCACAAACATCCCGAAACAGGCTATTACCAACGCAATAGAGCAAAGCGCTCCGTCTCAGTATTTTTCGGATATGGCCATTCTCCGCTTTGATTCTGCTGCTAACTGCATCCGCATAACTGTCAGGGACGCTGAGCATTTCAAGAAGCTGTGTACATTGACCCGTTTAATCGCGCGAACGCGGGATTCTGTCCAAGCGTTCGATGTGGACACGTCCCCACTGAAGCAGCCTGCGGTTGGCAGCACGCGAGGTGTGATCAGAATTAGAGAAGGCCTCACGATGGACTATATCATGGCACATCTGCGCTGCGAGACAGCTGAAATCACAGACATACGCATGCTCGGCAAGACAAATTTGCTACTTCTGACCTTCGCATCAGACGCATTACCTTCTCGGCTAGTATTCGACTACGAGATTACACGAATCCGTGAATACCGCCCGCGCCCAGTCGCATGTTATAACTGTCACCGCATCGGCCATGTAGCCAAATACTGCTCGTTTCCCGCCGTTTGTCGGGATTGCGGTAAGAACCCGCACCCTGAGGACCCCGGCTGCAAGCAGTTTCCTCATTGCGTAGCCTGCAGCGCTTCCACGCATATCGCCCTGAGTGCCCAGTGCCCGGCTCGAGCTTATGCAAAGCCTGTCGACAAATCGGCACCTAAGGAGTCGGACGAACCGAATACGCATCAGGTGACATCCTCACATACTGTCTCCAAACATGTATCATATGCTGAAAAGACCTCTTCTCCAGGTTTAGCCGAGGTCATTGAGAGCCTCAGAGCAGAAATATCTGAACTACGCCAGGAAAATCAGCGTCTCCGGGAGATGATAACTAAGGACAAGATAACAATGGACACCCGAACTCGTTCCCAGACTCCGCAACGCAGCCGCTCACAGAAGGGCCGCAAAAGCCGTTCGCCTACCCGCCGGCCGCAACCGGTCACAGCGTCTGATTCCGCCTATACCCACATGCTCGGGCTAATCCGACAGGAACGCGCCCAAGAGACACAGAAGCTGGAAGAAACTCTGCGAAAGGAAGTTAATGCAACTCTTACTGCTGCCCTCACTTCCATGCAGAGCCATCTGCAGACTATGTTTGAGGAGTTCCAACGTACCACACTCACAGACGATAGTAAGCGCCGTAAATCTGTGCCCCTTTCATGAGCACTATGGCTCATGGGATTCAATGGAACTGCAGAAGCTTCAATCAGAACGGTCCTACCCTTCGTACATTTGTGCCTCAGCGCCGTCCTCTTTTCATACTTCTTCAAGAAACGCGCGGTCCTTGTAAAATTCCTGGTTACTGCACTTACCAGACACCTACTATCCAACATAAAAACGGCCGTTCAGAGGGACAGGCGGCCGTCTTAATCCGAAACGATTGTCCTTCCACTCAGCTCTCGCTTCAATCCCTTTGCTCTTCCACTCGTGAGATTGTTGCAGTAAAAATCTTCCCCCCTGGCCAAAAACCTTTCGTCGTAGCATCGGCCTATTTCCGGCCAGGTAACGTCATGGCAGAACCCTGTTCCTGGCTCCCTGACCTTGAAAACGCAGCACACCCTTATCCTATTCTTATTGGCGGAGATTTCAACGCACATCACGCAGCCTGGAGCTCATCTCAGCCTAACCAACGTGGTAAACACCTATATGACGCCCTTGATCAAACTCTTCTTACCCTGTGCAACGAACCTAACGTGCCGACCCGTATCGGTCTCCATCCCTCTCAAGCAGACACTACACTGGACCTTACATTCTCATCACCGCGTCTTATTCGGCGCTGGGAAGTCCTTTCTAATTCTTGGGGTAGTGATCACTTGCCCATCTTGCTCACTCTCAATCGTAAATGTCTTCGCGTTCGGACAACACGTTCGTTTTTCAACTGGGACAAGTTTCGTGCTAATACTACGACCCCCTTCTCGGATATTGACTCCTTTCTGTCTGTACTCCGAGATGCCCGCACTCAAGCTCTCGAATATATCCCCTGTGACGATTCCACAGTTGGCATGGATGCTCACCTGGCTAACCTTTGGCGTCGCGCAGATCACCTCACGCAACGTTTTCGGACACGCGGAAAACGTCACAAAGATCTCGTGCTTCTTCGACGACAATTCAAGCTTATCCGGGCATACCAGCTTCACCTGCAAAGTGAGGCTTGGCACTCTACATGCGACCGTCTTGGACAAGTACCGGGCCTATCACAACTTTGGCGCATCTTTCGTGGCCTAAATGGCAAGGCACGCGGGGCACCACCTCTCGCTCATCTCCTTCTCAATGGCAACCCGGCTGATGTTGAAGATGAAGTTATACGCACCTTTTTCCCACACGCCAGCCTAATGCCTCCACCAGCAGTTTCCATTTTCCCAGTCGGAAACCCTGATCCAGACCTGGATCGCCCATTCTCAAAGGGAGAACTGCAAGCAGCCCTCGGAAGAGGCCGAGCTCGCGCCACACCCGGGCACGACCGAGTTAGTTGGCAGGAGCTTAGCAATCTCGACTCGGCAGCCCAGGATGCCCTTCTCGACATCATTAATTCTTACTGGGAGACCGGAACGGTACCGGATAACCTCAAGCTTTCTCTTATTCTTCCTATCCCTAAACCTGGCAAAAACCCTCGACTTCCTAGTAATTTGCGTCCAATTGCACTGACTTCACATCTCTGTAAACTCATCGAGCGCCTGCTGCATACCCGGATTAGTCACTACATTGAATACGTCAGTCCTGGATTTCATCCAGCTCAAGCCGGCTTCCGCCCTAACCTTGGAACGCATGACTGCCTTTGGCTTTTGCGAAGAGTTCTGAATAGAGCTCATCGTAAAACGCTACCTGACTATCTCCTGGCTGTCGATATACACAAAGCTTTTGACAATGTTCGCCATGAGGTTATCCTGGAGGAACTCGCCAAACGCTTTCCTAGTAATCGTGCCCAAATCTGGATCCGCAATTTTTTGACATCTAGACCCATTCAGCTACATGGCAAAGCTCCGGGATGGGTGCCCAAAACCTATTACTTGGATAGGGGTGTACCTCAGGGCTCCATTCTCGGACCCATATTGTTCAACTTGGCCATGACACGCGTCGCCGAGAATCTGGAAATCAGCACAAGCGCAAGATTCGCTATATATGCCGATGATATTACCGTCTGGACTGAGGCAGCGGATTACGTAGACAAATATTCTATGGAGACTGAACTTCAGGCGGCCCTTCTTTGTCTTGAAGATACACTAACCAAAATTGGCCTCGAACTCGCACCACATAAAACAGAATTGATTAGTATCGACGGAAAACATAAAACCAACCCCAGTATGCAGATCCATCTTCACATCGGAGGCAACACCATCACCTCCTCAAATGGGCAAATCCGCATTCTTGGCCTGCCCATATCAAGCTGCAACAGCCCCCAGAAATGGGTTCGTCAGTTACAACGCCTTTGGCCAGCACTGCTACATACTATTCGTCGCCTGTCCAACCGGCACGGCGGTGCGCGGCAGCATGCCTGCCGTGCGATGGCCAGAGCAGCGGCGGTCGGAAAAATCCTCTATGGTACACCGGTCCTCCAACTGTCGAAGACTGACTTCGCTAAGGTCGAACGCCTTCATCGCGCTACACTGCGCACTGTTACCGGTCTACCTAAGCACACTCCTATAGCCGAACTTGAGCGTTTGGCCGCTCTTCCACCGCTCACTACCATCGTTACCGAGTCACAGACGCGTCATCGAATACGTCTAGAGAACACTGTCCAGGGGCGTCGCCTGCTGGCCTGGGATGAACAGCGTAACGACAAAACACCAGCCCTATATGCATCACTTCCCCCTTGGGAGATGCCAGTAGTCACACGCGTCCATCGCCGACCTATAAACCGCGATTTTGTCATTCCCCGGGAGCTCCTAGCTGCCCATCACCGACAAGAGCGAATCCCCGATACGACTGACATATACACCGACGCATCCATTACAAGCGAATTCGCATCTATGGCCTGGGTATGCGATGACAACCCTTCCCTTTCAGGCGCTTATGCCTGCCATCTACCTCAGGGTACCCCTCTTCACGCTGAACTCCTCGCGATTTGGGGAGCCTTGTCAGGAGTGCCTTGCACCGGAACTGGGTCACTACGTATTCTTACTGATTCCTTTGAAGCTTACAAGGAAATCGCTACTCCGGGTTCACAAGATGCAACAGCTACGGCTATACAGCGCCTCCTTAAACGCCACCAACTCGCGACCAGAACTGTCGCTATTCACTGGACCCCAGGTCACTCGGACGAATCAGGGGGCAATGCGGCGGCACACGCCGCGGCTGCCTTGGCAGGTGGGATGTCCACATTTACTTCCTCACCCCCCTTGCTTCATCCTTATTCGACCTTGGGCGGGCAACTCACCCCTTCTCTTGCCCTTATGCACTATACTCGGACCAGTCTTCGTAGCCTCAGTCAGCATCGCATGCAGGTGGCCACACCAGACCCACCTTTTACGAGAAGAACCCACCTCACCCGAAGTCAAGAAGTCTTTTTGAATAAGCTCATCGCCCATGCGGCTTACACGCCACGTATTATGGCCCGCTGGCGTCAGTATAAAGAGAAAATGATTACGTGCCCCCACTGTACGACTCTAACCTGCGGCGGCATATCTCATTTACTTTGGGAATGCCCTGCTTTTTCTACTGGACGCCCCGAGATCGAACCCTACCGCCTGAACTACCGTTCCCTTCTAGAAACTGATGCAAACACACAGATGATATTTGCCAAGTATGGCTCGCTTAGTGGCCTGGTTAGAGCAATGTGATTCGAGTGACGACCTAAATAAACAATGAAGATTATGTCTACTCCCCTTTATCCCCATCCATGGCCATGAGCCTTCCCATTCAATAAAGGACATTCAATCAGTGCCATTTTTTTAAACTACACCAGCTACACTGGTGCAACAAAACCATTGGAGGTATTGGAGATTTGCTGCACTGGTGTAGCTGGTGTAAGTTAGAAAAATGACCTATTTGTATGCGCTTCTGAGGAAATATTTTTAATTCTTTTTTTTTTTTTTTCCTTTACTGCACAACACCGCACCCTTGGGGTGTTGACAGTTGCTGGAACGGCCGCTATTCCAATCTCGAAGAGGTTTTTCGCGCGTCAGACACGTTGGGTGATGTGACACGGCAACATTTCCAGGGAGTGTCGATGGTTATACGTTTGGAGTAGGCATGTCTGACCTGTTGGCAGGCCACATGCTTCGTAACAAGCTCTCCACATCCAAAAAGCATATAGCACTCATTTGCTGCAGTGGTCAAGAGGGCGGCTATCATTTATGCCGAAGAAACATACAGCTGCGCAATAGGCCCCAAGTTCGAAGCTCCTAAACGGGTTATGCAGGAGCGAGGCAAAATTTTCGTCTCTGATGCCAAGTGAAGGGGCTTCCATGGACCGCATTCGGGATGCTTTCCAGAGCTGGAGGACAAGCTTGCAGCGTACATCACCGAAATACATGATCGGAAGTGGCGACAAGTTGTCCAGCCAGCAGTCAATTTTCATTGCAGAAAGTGTCTACCAATATGCTCTTCTTTTCCGGACATGCAACATGGGGGAGAAGGCAGGGTCGACTTATAAGTGTGTAAATACTGTACGACTATGCCATGACTGACTGGAGTTCACGTGGCAATCACCGAATGCCATTCCCAGACATTCAGCTCAATGGCAGGCCAAGGAAAGCATATAGCTCAAGCTTGACCATGGAGTAATTTTAAAGTAAAAGAGTGTAACACCTTGTTATCCTTCTGGTTCAGAAAATTCATGAAGGTAGTTTTGCTCTTTAGTATTTAAAAACAAAGCGAAACACCAAAGTTTGCTGAAAACAAGTTTGGCTATAGTAGTACTGATCACTACTTGTGGAAAGCCTAAATTGTCAGTTTGACTGTGATTTCGTAGCAAGAGAGCAAAGAATACCTGATAAAACTTTGAAGATAAACTGCGAGGAAAGGCTTCTTCCATGTACACAAACTCACTTAAACAGTGCGTTCACACAGAGCAGTATACACTTAACAATGCATCACCACCAGCTCACAGGATGAGTGATAATTACCCCAGCATGTCTTTTTCCGGAAGATTCCAGCTGAAGTTCTGGATGTAGTAGAGGTTGCTCTCCAGATAGGGTAGCTTGCACTTGACGATCAAACAAGCCAGGATGGGTATCAGATCATCGGATGTTAGGTGCAGCTGTTCTGTATTGAACCAAAATCCGTGTTGTAAATGGCACTGCAAAAATTTGTTATTGTTTTGATTGGCACAATTTATGCTTCCTGACGCAGCAATCGTGAGCCCGCGGATGCAAAATTACAGAACAAGACAGTGCGAGGAAAGAGGGCTACAAGGAGAAGAAAATGCGCAGGAGCAAATGTGCTCTTTCCTTTTTTTTCCCTCCATGACTCGCCATTCCCGCTTCAAGCACTTTGCTATAAATGGCCTATATTGACGACAAAACTGGGAATGGGTGCAAAATAATGAGAAACTCCCGACGCAGATTTGCTTCATCTGGAAGCTATGTTGTATGTACCAAATTTTTTACGCTACATTTACTCATCGCTAGAATTCGCCACTACTCACTGCTAAGGTAAACGCTGTCTTCTCATAGCAAACTAAATTTTATCATCAATTAGAAGGCTCCTGCCTAAAAATTTACCCTCGTTTCTTTTAGTATACCGGGCACTTACAGTAAAATCTCGGTGATACGAATCCGGTTGATACGAATTTCGAGATGATACGAATTCCTCAATTCCTCAGCCGGAGTGCATTGTGTACAATGCGCAAAATTTTGGATGTTCCGAACACTCTCCCGCGTCACTACGGATGATATGAACGTGCGAACTGCGACCACAACTTTGAGCACTACACACCGCCTGCACATCGTTGCCTCTGCGATCGCTAGCCACGCTAAAACATTAGTTCTAAACTTTTTCTTTTTGTCAATGCGAAAGCATCAAGATCTCTGTCCCCGCTGTTCAGTGAACGGAACAGTGCATTCTTCCGATGGGACTCATTGACACGTGTGTACACAGCGATGAGTGTGGCCATTTACTTGGACAAGGCCCCCTCAACCCTCTTTGACGACCGATGTATTAGTAAACCCCTCCGACAAAATCAACGAAACTAAACGTTGCCATCTACAATGACCCATTCACTTCAGCAAGATGACGACTACAGCTACCGACAGACTACCGGCACCGCGTTGCCCGTCTTCAGTGCATTTTTGACATTTTCCTTACAATGGCACAAGAACAACACCTTACCCTTTGGTTCATGCCGACAGCGGCCAGGGGAAATTTGCTGCTGCGGCGCTGCCATCTGAAACAATAACCTATCTACTTTTAACAATGAGGGGTTTCTAACGACCTGGGTCACTGACGAGAAGCCAAGGCATGCCATTTTTGCGGCAGTTTCCTCTCTCCACGAGACGAACAGCGAGGAAATGCCCGACGACTTTCCTTACAGATGGAGACATCTCTCCACGGAAACCTTCATCTTCTTAATTCCACAGCTACTCTGTGCAATTCTTAGTTCAGTTATCTCCTCTGCCGAGTGCGCAGTTTTCAGCTCCCGAAGCAGGATTGTGTATGAGGATAGAACGATTGACATATATCTGTTTTTTGAGGCCGACTCGGTTCCACGATGGCTGCTGCAGCACCGCCGGCTACAAACAGAGGTGCGAGATACGAGCGGTACAAGATGTCAAAAAAAAAGGCAGACAACCATCCCGCTACCGTGTCCATACAAGTTTTGCGAAAAAGCGCGCCGTCATTTTTTCATTCTAGATCTTTCTTCTCTTTCTTTTTTTTTTGCCCCCTTTGTTGGAGCGCAACGCCGGCCAGAACTGGGCCAGAGGAGGAGAGAAACAACCGCGCACGCGCGCCTAAATACGCGCTGGAATGCAGCGCAGAGCACATGACATGCTTTCCAATGACGCGGGGAGCAGATGATGCAGACGACACGGCCACACTGCGCAGCGGTGTTGCTGGGGTTACCATGAAGGGCGCAAATGCACAGAGCGGCGCAGCGGCCCCTGGCCCAGGTTTTCTCCCCTATTAATCCGCGAAGGCAAGCGGCCCACACGTCGCCGACGTCGCAATCGCCTGTTGCGCTTTTGGTAAAAGAGTTGGGAAACGGTAGTATTCCTAACAGTTTCTTGCAAAAAAAGCGAACTGAGAAAAATGAGTTTAAAGATTTCAAAGGTTACGTGCTATGTTTTCCACAATCCAAGCTATTATTTCGGTTCACCGGCCAATTGCGCTGTGGCAAGTGGCTGAATTTCTTGTTTGTTTTTTATTTTTAGTCGTCTGCTGTACTCTCGACAGCACGTTCTTCTTGGCTAGAGAGAGCAACATATAAGCATTCTAACTTGTAGGTACACTCCGCATACTGTTTCTTGCACTCTATACGGCTGCGTTTTAAAATCAGCATGGTGAGCGCACTCCTTTTCACAAAGAAATTAATTACAATTTTTCTACTGCTCAGATGACAACCAAACTTGGCGAGACTAATACACACACAATCCAAAGCAACAAAAATTAAAAACATTTATGAAAATTGTGATTTTAGCCCCGTATCCCCCCTTAATAAATTTTGAAGATGAGACAGCAACACAAACGGAGCATGACAGGCATCTCCTTTGTTCTGTAGCAGCAAAGTGAGCACGTCTGCCGTTTGCTGTGGTGGTAAGTGCAAGTGATGACCTGTCCAAGACAAGGAGTACTAGTACGTCATACTGAATATATCAATCCAGCTTGTGAATTTCTGATGTAGGCGGCATAAAGTAATCCTTTGATAACAACAACCCCAGTTTCTTCAGATTCCATTTATTTCTACTGAACCTCAAAGATCCACACAGCACTGAAGTAGATTGTATCCATCTGCTATGTACTTCGTATAACAGAGCTAACAGACACCCATTCCATGTTGTAATGAAGCTCTACACAAACGAGTCTACCTGTTACGGTAATCTATCATCTCATCAAGTCATAAGAGTCATAATGTACCATTTCCAGAAATCTGCAAGCAAAGCTAGCATTACAAGTAATAAGTGAAAGAGACAAATGAGTCATGCTTTTAAGAGTACTTTAGATCCTTTTAGATCCAGACAATACTCCCACTGCCTTGCTCTCTGCAACTGTATGTGTAACTGCACTTGCAGTATTTTAAGCATTCTAGCGTGGCAAGATAGAGGAAGAGGGACCTACCACGTGGATTCTTCAGACGAGCACAGCTGTAAACAGTGGAGTCGTAAATCTCATCCGAAAGAATTTTCTGCAATGAAAGCAAGAGACTGTGCTTTACATCTCCAAATCAGCAAAAGGCATCGTCGTGGTCAGCTTTCCCTACCTTCCAGAAAAAAATAAACTTATTCACGAAAGAGTATAAGCAACTTGCTTATTTAATTTTAGAAACCCGTCGCAGTGGTGCAGTGGTTAAGATGCCCGACTACTGTGCCGGAGTACCCGGGTTCGATCCCGACCGCCGCTGGCTGCGCTTCGATGGAGGTGAAACAGAGAGGCGTCCGTATGCTATGCGATGTCAGTGCACGTTAAAGACCCCAGGTGGTTGAAATTACTCTGAAGCACTCCGCTACAGCTTCTCTTTCTCTTTCCACCTTCACTACCTTCACCTTTATGACTTTACAGCGCGGTTGTGTCCACGGAGCAAGCGTGACAGATACCGCACTTTTCTTTTCCTGTGAACCAATTATTATTAAAACAAAGTCCCCCTCCCTCCCCCTCAATTATGCAAATGCAACCTTGATAAAATGAACCATCACACTCTTCATCAGCACAAGATATTTGTGAGCAATCAGATGGAGGACCTCTGGGTTTCTTCCAACTGTTTCTATAATGCATACATTTTATCCAGTACATCTCACACCCCATAACCTCAATTTCAAGTCCTGAACCTATGCCATGTTCTTGACCTTATAATAGTCTCCACACCCTCAGTGAAGCCCTTCTGCTCAACCCCGATAATCCTTCTTCCTTTCTGCTAATGTTTACACTCACCACATCTTTTTTGCAGTGGTTTGAGAAGCGTTATTTTCATCCCCATAAGTGAGAACCTGTAGTGTGTCCTGGCTGTACACTTTTCTTCTTTCATTAATTCTTGAAACGTCAGTACACATGCAGTACAACACACATCCCCAAAATTTTCCAAGATTGCTACATGATACATGGACCTTCACCTAAGCTGCAGATAGCACTTCAATTTGACCATGGCCTTGTTCAAAAAACAAAAAATAAAGTAAAAAAGCAATCATTGCACTATGAAACTGATGCAGTCAGGATTTTCTTCTGACATAATATTGCAAGGTTATAAAGTCAAACCAGGATATATCGAATCCAGATAATGCAAATTTTAGTTATATCGAACTCACGGAATCGCCCCTTGAAAATCCCATGTAAAAGTATAGACCCTATCCACTATCAGCTTTAGCAGGCATCAATTGTGGCAACCCTGTATTGCGGAGCTGCTATAATGTTGCGCAGTTTGAAACTAAAAGCACACAAAAATTGTTTCCGATGGGTCGGCGACGGTCTACGGGCCTCCTCCCTGCTCCGCGTCGCTGTCGGACACATGAGACGCTTTGCAACGCCGTCCAACCAGAGCTCGGATTTCAGCGACGCTGTGTCATGCTTCGCCGTAGGCCCTCACTCTTTTTTTTTCTCCTTCTCTGATGTTGCGTTGTGCATGCCATGGTTGCCAGTAAAGCTGTTTGACGTCACGTGAATAAACTCTATAGGAAAGCTGCGTTGTATATCGAATTCCAATTTCACCGGTCGCTCGATATATCGAACTCCGCACCACGCACTGGTAGGTGTGCCTTTCTCGGTCATTTGCCGCGTGACGTTTTCAAGCCACACGTGGAAGGAATGAGAGAACCGTTCGGCGCCGTGCCTTTTCCCCAAAGGCACGCGCGTCTGTGGTGATCGTTTGCTGCGTGCCAGAACGGGACGTTTGCAAGCCATGCGCATGAAAGAACGAGAGGGAACCGGTATAGCAACGCAGACACAGCGAATGCAGCTGTGATGTTTGAGAAAAGGGAAACAACGCGATAGAGCGAAGCGCAAGTGTATGCCCATTCTTTCTCTCTCCCCTTCCTCTCTCTTTCCCGGCCTTCATTCGCAGCAGCAAGCACTACGCATACGCTGACAAGCCAGCTCAGCTCGTGGCAGACAGAAATTCGGACGCTTTCTTCAATGTGTGTTGTCAACCCTTTATATGCGGCGCGTGATGTGCAATGAGTGTATTGTGTCGTCATGCTGAATGTGCGGCGTAGTGTGGAGGGTGCTGACGTCAAGAAGCGGCAATTGTTTTTTCTGCGAGAGTCGTTCATCCTTGTGCTTAATGTGTGGCGTAGCATAAGCTATGGCAGCTATGGACGTTAAGAAGCGGCAATTTTTTTTTTCTTTTTTTTTTTTTCTTTTTTTTTTCACGAGAGTTTTTCATTCTCGTCGTCATGCTGAGCATGCTGTGTAGCACAAGCTATGGCGGCTGCGGACGTTACAAAATGGCAGATTTTTTTTTATCCAACCTTGCATCTATGAATCAACGAAAGCACACGGTCAGCTGCGATTATGACACCAGCTTTTAGCATTGTTTGCTTCAAATGGCATTTGCAGTTAACATGCTTTCCAATGAGTCTGTGGCAGTGCACGCTACCTGCCCCAAACGCAGCGTGATAAATCAAACCAGGCTTGTGCAATTAAGCCATCAGGGGCACCCTGTCAAGTTCAGTAACCGCCACCACAGGAGCTAGCATCATAAGTATAGTTAAAAGATAAACACTCGACGTGCTGCCAATGAGCTGTGGATGCAACGGCCGAAATGGAGGGACACGCCACCGATTACCGCTTTTTTTTTTTTTTCAAATTCTCAGCGGCAAAAGTGGAGAGTGGAGTGGGTTCATTATGCAACAAATATGGTATCAATTTTGACGATCATAAGCGGCGTCTCAAGCCGATTTCTGTATATTGAATTATCAATATATCGAACTATTTCGCGATCCCCTTCGATGATGGAGGCAATATGCAAAGCGCCCAGGTACTGTGTGATGCTGGTGAATGATAAAGAATCTGAGATAGGTCTTAATTAATCCAGAACTCTTCATTATATTCGCCCGTAAAGGCTCGTGTTTCTACGAGATGTTAAATGCCATGTACCAAGCCATCAGTGACATGCCTAGATGTTCTTATGCATTAAAGTCATCTCTAAGCATGTTACACACTGCAACCAAGGCAGGCAGCCATGCAGCCATTACTCGTAAAGTTAACACTGGAACTTACCAGCGTGGTTTTGAGGCACCAAAGCTTCTCTAGAGGAGTGATCTTTGAATCCAGTGATGCAAGCTCCACAACCTAAGTGGGGGAAGAAAAAAAAATAAAGGCTCGACTCACTGCTCGCTCAAAAACCACTATGAAGATAAGAGCCAAGAGGCTGAAGAAAGTAGACTGAAACTTTCTTGAACGTTTCCAAAACATTTTTTACTAGGGATGTGCGAATATTCATAACTTCAAATACAAATCAAGTATGTTTGTTATTCAATTCGTATTCGATTAAAAAATTACCGAATGCACAGACAATTTTTAATCGACATTGACAGCAATTTTACTGCGCTGCGAGCTTCACAGCACATACTGTGCAGTGAAGCACCCTCAAAAGGCTACAGGGCTATTTTAAGTGAGACCACTGGTACTGCATCACACTGCAAAACGAGACAGTGGACTCATTCCCGACAGTGTGTGCAAAGCGAAGAATTTGGCAAAACCAGGAGAAAATGTCATTATCACCTGGATTTAAGGGGGGACATGGGACTTAAAAATAACTTTATTATTTACTGCCCAAATGTGATGAAACCTCACGGAAATGTTCAGGTTTTTCTGCTGATTTCAAATATGGAAAAAGTTTTCTTCTGGGGCAATTAGTTCCAAGGTATTAGAGAATTATTGCTATTATTTTGCTATTGTCTGCTCAAACAATAGAGGACAAAATGCTCATTAGAAATTAATTTTTAATATACAGGTAGATACTATAAAGTATAAGGAATGCAATGTTGGAAGCACATTTTTTATTTTCACTTGTAAAACTTTTATATCTTAACTTGAAATCCTTACACAGTTGCCATGCCTGTGAGTGCGAAGTTCAGTGGGCTGCTAAATCTCTATTATTAGCTCAATTTTAAAACTGCTTCCAACATTGCACTCCTTACACTTTATAGTATCTATCTGTATATTAAAAATTAATTTCTGATGAGCATTTTTTTTTTCCTGTTGTTTAAGCAGACAATACAATAATTCTCTAATACCTTTGGAACTAATTGCCCTAAAAGAGAAATGGTTGCATATTTGAAATCAGTAGAAAAAACTGAACAATTCTGTGAGGTTTCATAAAATTTGGGTAATAAATAACAATACCAATTTTAAGACCCATGTCCCCCCTTAATCTCAACTGCAAACAACCACTCTACAAGTGTTCATCAGATACGGTTACTGTGACGCAAACAGTTTTCAGCAGTTTTTTCAGGCCCAATCGATAATGCAAACTTTCAGTAAATTCAAACATTTTCTCTGGTCTCTTGAAGGTCGAAATAATGAGAGTTCACTGTATTCAGCAGTGATACGACAGCTCCACCCAGTTTCATGCAGGTCCATCCTGTACAATGAACAGGTGTATGGAATCCCGTATAAAATTTATACTGCATTTTTCAGTACAGTACAAACTTCTGTGTAATTCTAGTTTAATTTCACTCGCAAATACCATGCACATTCTGAAATAACAAGATGAACAATATTTGTTCTTCCTTAATTTTTTTTCCTTTTCATTGTTCATATACTCGATATTCGAACACATTTTTCCCCATATCCGTGTTCAATTTGTATAAGAAAATTTCAAAACTCGCACACCGCTAACTTTTGCTATCATTTTCGAACAGCTATATAATTACTGAAGTGCATGCCACATTATCAACTCATTGGTGAGTCTACAAAAGCTATGCAGGAAAGGACCAAGAAGTTCAAAGAAATAGGCTAAAATTTGGAACCTTTCCAAAATACTTTTACTATCACTTAGAAGAGAATAAGTATGAGCATGCCGGTTGTTCATACTTAAATGGGAAATGACAGCGCACAAATTGAACTGGAGTAGATGTTTGGTTCTGTTTACGTGGTTTAGGTCCCAAAGCAAATCAGGCTAAGAGAGACACCATACTGGAGGGCTTCGATAATTTTGACCACCTGGGGTTTTTTAATGTGCGGTGACAACGCAGAGCCCACGAACGTCTCGCTTTTCGTCTTTGTCGAAAAGCGGCTGCTGAGGCCGAGATTCGATCCCGCATCCTTGGGCACACTAGTCGAGCGCCCTAACCATTGCACCACCACGGTAGGACAAATTAAACTGGATGTATCAGTGCACTGCCAATAACTTTTTCACAGAGGGAGCTTGAATTTTTGGCATGAAAATCTGGTGCTGGCATGGACTGAATGCTTTGTAATGATGTCATAGTTCTTTTCTTTTGAATTTTTTGAATTTGTAGTACTAATACACTCCTGGCTATGCAATAAATCTTGAGGTGAATTTTAGCGCTTGTCTGTGTACTCTCGCTCATCCTGTCTTTATCTGCACGCTATTAGTCCCCATTTAAATTTTACTATAACTTTCAAACAATTACTGAAATGCATGACGTCACACTAAAGCCAGTGCTTGAAAATGCTTCTGTACAAGTTTTCACACGCGAAAGTGTCAATAGCATTGTGGAAAAAAACCTGCACATTGCACAAAGCATAAAATCCACAGTTAAGTACTTTGGCCTGCATTAGCAACCACTCTCTGCAGCATATATGAACAGGCAGCCTTCTCCATGAAGCGAGGATGACTGATGCGCATTTGCATACTTTTGTCTCTTCTATGCCTGCCACACATTACAAATTACATTATACCCACCAGTCTGCACATTCCGGCCTGAATCTTTCCCCAGCTTAATTCTCTAGTGTGCAACTAACCTTTTTATTCTTTAATTTTTCTTATTTATGCTGCACGCACCCTCTATTAAAGAGAAGCAGGCCACTTAAAAAATGGCACAGGGAGTTTCCAAGCTGCACTTTGAAAGTAAACTGTGACTTCTCTACAAATGCAGCAGCCTTTACTTTTCAGCTTTCGCTACACTCTGAATCAATGCTCTGTCACCTGGCATGGCAGGCACTCTCCGTATGCGCGAGCAACACCAGCCTGCAGGCGGTTTTCTGCACCCAGAGGTATCGTGCTCCAACCCTTGTTTTCTCGGTATGACATTTGTTGCTACCTCAGCAGACGTCAGTTCTGCCAGCACTCTCAGAAAGTGCACTCACAGAACTTTTGCAACAGCTAAGCCACAGCATCAGTCTAAGGTGATCACAACCAGCGAACGTCTCTATGATGATCCTCATGGCTCTCTGAAACCCGCTAGCACTTTCAAAACATCTACACAAAGTCAGGCAATATGGCGACTGCATCCTCCTTTGCACCTCAGTATTTCATGGGGGCTGATGAGCTTACTGATCGTGGCAGAGGGCAACAGAAGGACTCTCGAACGCCAAGCTGGTCAGGACTCAAGCCAGCTAAATGCAGCTGCCGCAGCTTCTCCACAAGCACTGCGTCCTCTTGTCGACAGAACTGCTTCACAGCAGCAAACACTTTCTTGTGGACCACTCCCATCACATAGCTGTGAGCAAGAGGAGAAAGCATGTGACACAACCCATCCCTATTTAGTTGCAAGCTGAAAGATGAAAAACGCTTTTCAACTGCAAGCCTTTATCAACACTTCACATGGCAAAGGTGTGCCTCTCCTCTATGAAACAAGAACATCTCTGCATTTTTTAATGGTGTCTGTCGGTACAGTAGAGCTGGAGCTTTTCACTAACATTTACCGTTTAAGAACTTATACAGAAAGCTGCAGCCAGACATGCTCTTTCCATTGTTTTTGTTTCTGTTCTCTTTTCAAATGTCCCTGCATATATTTGATTGCATTAACTACAGTGATGCCATGAGGTCAAGGTGTGACCTCATCACTTATCAAATAATAACAAGCCATAAAGCCATAACGACATTACAGTACAAACAACAGGAAGGCCAGCAAACCAAAATGACGAAAGATAAACACTAAAAATCTATTGTGATGGTAATCTACCTGTCATGGCTAACTAAATGCCTAGCAATTATACTGTGCTCCTCGCCCTGTCAAGTTCAAATACTTAGGTTCAGCGGTATTTCACTACAACTTACTTGGCACATGCCTCGAAATTTATTTCGAACTGACTGTGGTAACAGGAAACATGAACAGACAAGGTTAACTGATGCTTGCAGGAAAATCAGAGACCAGCTGGCACTCTCTTTTGAACACAGAATGCGTGTTTATGCATGTGTTAAAACGACGACACAATGAGGCCTTCGGCAAGGTGAGTGTACCTTTCAGTGGCTAGAGATATCCTTTGCAACGTAGCACCAGAGCTGCTTGCAGGTGGTTCAAGTGACTTTTGGAATGCCTAAAAAAAATGCACAGCAAAGTAACCATTAGAAAAGAATGCATTATCATATCAAATCTATTTTTTTCTTTATAATCACCATCACTACTCTGCAGATGTATTTCAATAATCTATGTAATGGAAAGAGATGCAAGTGCGCCGACGTTTAGCATATCTCGAGAAGACAAGACAAAAATAAATCCTTCCTTCCCAGTGCGATAGAAAACTGGAATAACCTCCCCGAACACATTGTCATTGAGGCTAATCCTTCTAGATTCAGACAGCTCCTAATCGCCTATCTTAATGAAAAAAAATAATCTTCCTGTACCTTATGTCAGCTACCAAGCCCTGCAAACTGACCAGCTGGTTTTACTTCCATAGCTGTTATTTGAATTTGTTTTATATTTTTGCCACTTTGCCATGACTTATCTGAATTTTACTCTTGTCTTTTTTCACCTTTTTTTACCTGCTGTTTCTATTTTGTGTCTTTATGTTATCTTGTTATTTGTTTTATATATATATATATTTTTCTATACTTCTATATTACTTTACTATTTATGATCATGTATGACTGCTGAACAACCCTGTACTACCCCCCCCCCCCCCCCCCCATTATGTAATGTCCCGAACGGGACCTTTAAGGGTTAATAAATGATGAATAAATGATGATGAAAGTGTGATAATTAGAGAAACAAGCTGCCACAAAACCCTACTAGAGTACCCGCACATCAAAACAAACCCAACATCCTTATGCGCCCAGTTATCTCCGTCAGTGAGTGTGTTGACATGCTGACGACTACCCATAAAATAGCAATGACTGAGAAGACACACAGAGATAAGGGAGATAAGAGAATTGGAAAGAAAGAATAAAAACAGCTCCAAAGTACAAAAGATTTAATGTCTGCCTAGTTTCAGCTTTTGCTGGAGCCACAGGGGTGGCAGAAGGTTCAGGAAACATCGCTCTTGAATCTCTAGAACAACTTTTTTAAACTGTAGCCTCAAGGTATCAGAAAATAACTATGAATGCAGTCATGAATGCAAGGTAAGTAGCTATCTCTTTTTTTTTCTTTTCCCGTAAGTCACGCCAATCGAATTTATTCTAGTATATCAGATTTTCAGTACGGCACCTATGATTGCACACACACACTTTTTTTTTTTTTTTGACCATCCGGCACAGTCTTCAAGAAGTCAGTGACACTGACTTCATTCCAAATCTTTGGCTGAATTACTTTAAAAAAAAAAAGAAAAAATATGGATGTCAAGTCTTAAGGTGGGCCTGGAAAGAGCTGTCTAATGCTGTCACTTGATCTCTAAGGAGGTGGAATGCTTTTGCAGAGGACACTGTAGCTGAGCTTTCATGGCAAAAACAGATTTGGATTATAAGAAAAATAATTAATTGTGCATTGACGTGCTAGACAGAACAATAATGCTGATATTCTACAAGCATAAGGTGTGGATTATCCAAATTCCTACAGGGCTCAAGCCATTCCCACTGTTTTCATTGACAAGGGGTTCTAAATGCAGAAAAAGAAAGTTTGAAATTTTCCCAGTTGGTAGAATGTAAATCATATATGAAAAAGGCAAAATGACTTCTAGAGCTTAAACCAGCAGTCTGAAGCTTGCCTGGTGAAACCAGAAGGCAGTGACATAGTAGAGGTGTTGATTGATTCTCTGGCTCTTTCTCGTTACTTCAAAATTTTTCTTGCAGTAACGAAAGCAAACAAAGCAAACAAATTTGAATTTAAAGCTTCTCCTGCCATTTAATTCAAACTCATAATGCCTGGGCCAGGAAAGACCGGCTGCTGCCATAATGAATTGAGTACAGTTCTAGCACAGTGTGTGTGCTCTGCGTGTACATGCAGTTGGCTCATGAAATCATGCTAATAATGGCGACATCTGTACTTTGTTTTTCGGTATTTTCTAGCTTATAAAAACTAAATTTGCAGCATCAGTGGTCATTTTGTCGTTACTGTGCTGTAGCCAGCCGACAGAGGCAAGATGGAGACAAACTTCACTTTGTCTGCAGTGTCCTTCTAAGGCCATTAACACATGCAACGTGCCTAACTGGTCACCGGTGACAAAATGCATTTTTTTTCTAGCGCTCATGAAGAACAAGGGATGAGAAGCGAGGCACAACACGCAGCCAGACAACCGACAACACAAAAATCGATATATCACTCTAGAGCATGCATGTGTTTAAAGGCGAAGAATGTTATATTACAACACCAAAACAAAACAAAAAAACTGTGCCATTACAAAAACTGATGTATCCACTCTCATCCTCATGGCCCACAGTGTTGCTTTAGCTTGTAAAACTTAATTCACAATTAGTGACCTTATCACAAGTGTGTTGCAAATGAACATTACAACAAGACTTTAAAGAAGGAAAAGTTCAAACAAGGGCCGCACAAGTTGGAACTGAAAAAAAAAAAAAACAAATTGAAAGGCCGAACTCCTTAAAACTTAATTCCACTTACATCTATGGCCCAGAGGACAATATCCTTAAGCTTCTGTGCCGTGTCGTGCAGGTAGGCAGGTAAGATCATGTATGTGCCACAAAAGCTCTCCAGCTTCTTATCCAGTTCCTTGAGAAGCGATGAATGCTGGGGTAGGCCTCGAAGATATACCAGAGACCTTCCAGAGAACAAGACACAGAGGAGGAAGCATAAGCAGCATGACACAAAATGTATGGCGAGGTTAGAATGATAACTGCATCTGGTGATAATTAGCCATGATACATTGTGCGATGGCATCATGTTACACTCTGAGAGACACCAAGCCTCTGTCGCTCAGGTTCTGGGCTTGCAAAAAAGCAGCTAGAGACACTAGCCAGCTACAGAAGGCTTTGCATGTAAGTTAACTGCCAATCCTGGCTATTCTGCTAACAAATTTTGTTGCTCTTGCACGGTTGCAGCAAAAGATTTACTCCTGTTCACTTAGCTTTGTAGAAATAATTAAAGATTGTTCTAGCTATACACTACTGTTAGTGACTATCAAAATGTGTGAGAGATAGTCTCCAAACTGCAAAATGTAGTTTGGCAACCCTGCACTGTGTTCCTTAGAAATGCAATGTATTACCAGAAGACTTAACCAGTGCTTTTATCATACTTCATGATGGGACAAAACACTGTAATTGTCACTGTATTAACCCAAGGGACCACACCTCGAGGAAAATGTCACTGGGTTTCATAAGTGTCCAGTGTTCTCTATTCATTGAAGAGTGCTCATCCTGCTTTATTATATTTTGCACTCTCTCCAGTGCGCCCATCAGCAAAAATCACCCTCCTTTCGCATCGCCTATGAGGTGCTTTTAGTTTTTGTTACTAGATGGCACCACGGTATTTTCAGTTCCTTGATAAAGCAGTGACTATGGCCCACTAAAACTTTCGTCAATGAGGCGTACTTGGCCTTGAGTGCAGAAACTAAAATGGACGCTACTCTGTACTAAAAATGTCGAATTACTGTCAGCGGGTGAGACATATTAGTTTTCAGTACATCCCTTCTGTCAACGCGCAACAACCATTGCGGTCGCTATTCATGGTTTCCAGCATCACAATATATAAAAATGAGCACGTGCTCTAAAAAGTTTTGGTAAAAATTTTCTACAGCATTGCTGACAGAACCGCTATAGAATCGGCCACGTGAGAAGATAAGCTTTCCGCAGTGCTGCAAAAAATGGGACACTTAACACACAGTGTTCTGTTCCTTTAAGAGCTAAGGAGCAGGAACACAGTGAGGGTAAACTCAAGAGTAACTGAACTATGCCTTGCGGTGGAATAAGCAGGGGCACTTTGTCAATAAACAGTGGTTAATAATTTATTCTTGCTTTCGAAGAGTGCAAAAAAGGAATAAAAGATGTCAGATTCATTCTAACAAAGCCGCTTGGCTCTTCTGGGGAGAAATGCTTGGGAAAAGGGTTTCAGAGCAAACCTTTGCCTTTAAAGATAAAGGGGGACCACAAATGGGCTTTACCGTATGACATAGATTGAAGTTGGTTCATGGAAGGTATGAATCACTGACCCATCAGCCCAAAGGCGGAGGGCAAGAAGGACAATGTGGAAACAGAAAAAGTGCACTACAGACAAGTCAAATGTGTGCAAACCTGCTAATGCAGCTGAGCACAACAATAAAGGATTTCTGCCTTGATGTCTATATGTTTATGCAATGGCCATACCTCTGATCAAATTGAAAGTCTAAATACTACTTAGTAAAGCAGTCGCATTATGAAAGAACTTCTCAGCAAGTAATAGCTTCCTTAGAGTTGGGTAAAATCAACAGAAGAAAGGAAGTAAACATGAAGGAATAAAATGTGCCTTCTCTTCCTCCATTTTAAGCAAACTGTTCTGAGCAAGCTCCTAGATGAGCCTGCACTTTCAGGATCAGCATAAGGTCATAGGAAAGCAAAATGTACAGAAAGCTAAGGATAATGCCTGAAAGATCAGAAAAATGACGAGAATAATGACGAACAAAAACACTCACTCTTTGTAGGACAGACATTTCTCCAAATCTGCAGGGCTGAGAGTATCATTTGCATCCTGAAAAGAGTTGTGCGCAAGCTGGAAAATAAAAAGGAAATGACCACACCATGAAACAACCTGACCTCTTGGTCAAAAATTAAAGACAAAGAATGCTCACCACATCTAAATCCGATGAAGCTCCCTCAAAAGGCTTGCTTATTGTCAGAACCCTGTACTGTTTGAACTTCTGCAAAAAAACAGATTGTAGGACAAACACAAACTCAATTTCGTGCCTTGCAAGAACAATGCGAGCAGAAATCTGGAAAGCTAGCAGAGCTGATGGTTTTCTGCACCACACACTGACTTCTTACAAAACAACCAAGCAGTTTTTCCCATTTTGCAAGTATATATACTCCAAAAATACTACTTTTTTAAACAACTGTCCTTTTCTTTCTAAAAAAACTTTGCTACCTATACCACAGCCTGTTTATGATATAAGTAGAGCCTGTAAGTGTTCGGTTAAGCCTGATTTCTACCCAAAGAGCATACTTTCCTAGCACACGAAAATGAAGGCCCCGCATTAAAGCTCGCGTATATGCCGCCCTTACTTCAGAGGGGAATTTTCAGTCATCTTAAACCTCCTTTAATGCATGTTAATCTTCACACAGCTCAATTTCAGCATAAGCTTAAAAAGAAACCTTTAGAAGCAAGAGGCCAAAATACAGATATTCACATCACTTCATTATGTGTTATCCCCGCTAATGGCAATTCTCCTAAATGGCTCTAGTGTCGTTAAAATGGTTGCCTTCCCAGTGTTCAAGGGCAGGCAGGCTTTGCACAAAAGTACCGCACATGAGGTTGGTAATATGGTCAATAAAATAACTGCAGTATATGAGGAAAAAATTATGGCCGATTTGCATAGTTAATCAAATGCGAAGTAGGTGCGTAGCACTGCTTAGGCGCGGAGGTAAGCACAAGCTGCTTCACGATGCAGCGAGTGGCTCGGAGCCGAAGTCCAGGGAGCACCGCGCATGCACGTCTGCTGTCCGTGAAGGCTGAGGAGTGACTGATGTGAGAGGAGAGATGCCGAAGTTGAGGACGCATGAGTGACACACAACTGCTCACTCAGGAGTAACACACGCTTGTGCAATGCTGCCCAGTGACAGCCGCCACGTCCGCAACTGACACGTCCATCTCTCACTGTCTTACTCTCTCACTGGGTGCATCTATGCGGCCACTCCGCCCCCTCAGTGTTAAGCCGCGTGTTGCGGGCGTCGCCACTTCCCCTTCCTCCTCTTTAAAGACAGATGGACAGAGAGAGAGAGAGAGCGGTTTGTGCTGCAGCTCTGCAGCCACTCCGCCTCCTCAATGCTGAGCCGCACGAAGCGTGCGTTGCCCTCTTTCTTTACTTCAAGTTCAAGAAAAGAGAGTGAGCGGCTTCGGACAGACATCAGCGAAATCGCAATTGCGGCTAGTAGTGCTACGCACCAGAAAAAAATCTTGAAAGCAATTTGCCATTTTTCATATCATTTTTGATATAACAGGCAAAAATAAAGACCTTTTTCAGATAAAAATTAAGTCGTATTGTAATTCATTTTCTGCTGCAAAATAATTGGATAAAAACATGAGATAAATTGCATAACTTTTCACTGAATAACCTCATTTGTATGTAAATTGCAGATTTAAAGATATTGACAAATTTCCTTCCAAACTTCAGAAAATATACCACCTGAGAATGAAGCACCCTAGGCATAAGACAGCTCTGTGCAATACTAACCCAAGCTAAGCTTGATGACAGCCCACTGAGAAGTGTCTTATCAGCAAATTGCAAATGTCCAGTCATAACTATTTCATGACACCCCAAGACACCCAGGTATAAGTGACCATTTCAATGTCACGGCTAGCATTATGTATGCAATAAAACAAGCTGAGACACGAATTGAGGAAGATATATTTTTTTGGTATAAGGGCGATTATTGTGCCATTTCTCAAGTACCATTTTTTGTCCGTTTTCCACTGTCCTTACGAAAATTCTGACAATGTATATCTGTGGTCTCTGTTTAAAAGAATGTCGGGTACTGATTCAGGTAAACTGAAGAAGTGCAAGAAGCCATGGGTAATGCTTAATATCCTAAAACTTATAAGGAAAATAAAACGAATATACTCCTCATTTAAAAGAATGTGTAGCAGTCATCAATCAGTTCAACAAGTAAGTTGAGACAACTAATGAATACAAAACAAAAGTACACAGTGCGAAAGATCTGCACTTCAGGTGACTCAATTAGAATAAGAAAAAGAATCCAAAGCTTTTTCTTTTTAGAAATATGTGAACAAGAATAAATGAAATTGTTCCCAACAACGAAGTCTTGCTCGATGATGCAGCTAAAAAAACTTGTTTCAATTAATTTTTTCATTCGGCGCTTTCAGGCACTCGGTCTAGATGACATTTCTTCCTGCATAGTGAAATGCTGTGCTGGCCTGTCGCACTTTAGTACTTTTATCTGATACACAAGAAAGTGTGCTACGGGTTTAACTGGAAAATTGGACATGCGTAACTGATTCGTAAGGGTGGTAAAAAAAAAACATGTAAACAATTATAGGCCTATTTCTTTAACATCCACCTCATGCGAATATTAAGAGCATATTCTATACAAGGAAATAATGAAACACTTATTACAACAAAAAATATTAATCTACCACCAGCACGGTTTGCAGATGGGACTGTCCTGTACAACAAAAATGATTGAGTTCTATCAAGACTTAGTATCCGAGATAGACAAAAACGAACAAACGGACCAAAACATTTTTTTTTTGTTATTTTAGGAAGATCTTCGACACGGTTTTTCACCCATTGCTGCTTCACAAACTTTATAAGGTAAGTGTTAATCAGGAGGTGTACAAATGGATCAGCAGTTACTTGTCGCAGTGTCGTTAATGTGTCATACTGAACGGTGCTACATCCCCTTGGGTCCAGGTGACAACGGGTGTCCCTCAGGGGTCAGTTTTAGGGCAACTATTATTTTAGTTTTTATTTAGTTTATTAATGATATTCCTGTCATGATATATTCACGTTTACATTTGTTTGCTGACAATGTGGCTTGTACCACAAAATATGAAGGGGTTCTCTTGATTTACAGCATAACTTTAAAGGCATTGTCACATGGTGTGAGAAGTAGAAATACAACTAAATACCAAAAAAAAAAAAAAGTGTCAACCTGTCCTTCACGAAAGTATAGAAAATAGAGAGCCAAGGTTTGTTATAACCAATGCACTGAAATGAAAAGTGAGCTGGAATGAAAAGCACTCTCCTCATGCTAAAACTGTGCTTAATATTGTTGTTTAAGATATACAACAAGAAGACAGGAATTAATGAAGACGTTTATTTTAACCAACCACACTATATACCTAAAAGGACTGATCAGGACTTTAATGTACAAGAATATTGGTGTGAGCCTTGATGCTAATTCGTTTTTTCGTGACAACTGTAATAGAATGAAATCGTTTGTCTTTTATCCAAGTGTGCTGCAATAACAAAGCCTGCTTTCTTCTGTGCTGTAACCCCCTCCCCTCCAACCTACTTGAATGACCGGGCAAAAAGGGGGCATCTTTGAATAATAATAAAAAAAAAAAAAAATGACTGAAAAAAAAAAAAAGTCAGATATACATTTTTCAATGAGCGGCCAAGCTGCTTTTACTGAAACACAAAAATATCTTCTAATGTTGGTCTTGGGCCTATGTCCACTTTTTCCCTTTCTATACAAAATGAGCAAATAGAAGGTAATCACTATAGCTGATTTTAATACACCTCACTTGCAGTCAATACTGCACACTTTTGTCAACATGATTACAGCTTTTTCTGAGAATTCCACAACAGTGGCTTTCAGTAATATGTCAGACTCCAATAATAAAATACTAAGTTTGACACACAGCAAATATTCTTCACGTGACCGTCCAGTACTGCTTTCAACTGCACAAGGCCTAGCAATCTGCAGCGTTCCAACACGAAGCAGCAAATGCAATTTAAAAAGACCAGATGACAAGACAACATGTTAGTGACTCATGTCTCAAATATCTGGAAAGCACAGCTCTTAGGGTCTACACCATCTGCATGCTTTCCTTGTGACAAGTGCAAGACATGCTTTCTTGGCTGACTCAGTAGAGAAGCATTTGTAGCATTGTCTCTGCACTTGTAGTTATCTACTGCACTGACACACAAATACACTATCAATCAAAAAGAGCATTGTACTCCAGGAAGGAGCAGTTGCATCTCACGACGAAAAAACTAGCTTTCAACATTATGGCAGGGATATGCACAACACCAACCTCATTAGTGAATGCATGTCTGTGCTTGTTCAGTCATAAAAGAAGTCATAATATGACTCCAAATGAAGCCATCAGCCAAAGAATGTCCCCACATCCAGATATAATCATGTTCATTCGATACCCCTGCTCAAAAAGGGCAGTTCTCTTGATGAATATGTAGCTTTCCTGTTCAGCTATGAGATGTTTCAAGGCTGGGCACATGCTCCAAAAGCAAAGCGTGTCAATAGCTAGGCTAGAGCAAAACAAAGATAAGCCTTTAAATTTCAATTTTGTTCCGCAAAAAAAAATGCTCCGTCAAAACTTGGTCAACTTAAAAACACTCCAATGAATAAGTAACATACCCTGTTGTAACAAAGCTCTTCACCGAGAATATTGATTGTGAAATCCTTAGCAAAGCCTGAAAAGAAGAAAGATGCAATATGTGGTGAATGCTGAACGCATATGCAAACAACAAGCATGACCATGTTTCCATGTTTCAGTGAACTGTAATTATGAGTGCTAACTCATTCTTAGCACAATGAACATTCCATCACATGCCTAATTTCAGCAACATATCATTAAATAGCTCAACAACAAAATTACGGCAGCACTACAGTGCATGAGACGGTGGCCTCAAACTTAATGTGTGCAGAATAAATTTATCAAGGCATACCACTTGAGATTTTCCTTGAGCTTTTAAAGGATTAAATAAGTGATAAAAAAAAAAATCCCAGAACCACCTTAGTCGCTGCTAAAAACAAATGTCTATATCTGCTTAGGCCCTAACAAATTTTGTAATGAAATTTCAGTAATTTTTAAAAACTGCAGCCATGTATTCAAAATGATTACAACATGGAATGCATCTAAGTTTACAGCATTCTGGCAATATGTATCGTAGCCGATCTCTGATATTATTTCAACTGCATCACACGCCGATACACACACAGAGCTTATTCTCACCAGAGCAATGCTTTGGGTAGTTCTTGCACATTTAGTTAAAGTATGGTGCAGTATGTAGGATTCAATGTTACAAAACTACCCTTTGGCCATATGGAGACGTCATCGAACCAATTTCGATCATTAGGATTCTTTAATATGTACTGACACTACACAATATGTGCACGGGCTTCATCGAAACGCAGTAACCATGACCCAGATCTGATCCCAAAATTTCAGCTAAACACCAAAGCCACTAAGCCACTACGGCAAGCAAATATTTATTTTACTTGCAAAAGCAATAAGTTTAATGCAAGCATGCACGTGTACACTTCACAATATCATTTACATGACTGCCACACAAGGGACAGAGCATATGTGATGAAATAAATACCTGTAACTGCTTTGATGTGTGTGCCATCAACTTCAACACTCTTCTGCAGATTGTTTCCACAGCATGTGTACTGCCTGCAATAGGAACACCAGACGCAGGTTGAACGCTTATTTGGCATGAAGCTGCGTGTATCTGATTCAGTTCAGTTCAGGCGTTCAGTCGTGTCCGACTCTTCGTGACCCTATGGACCATGTCACGCCACGCTTTCCGGTCTCTCACTATCTTCTTAACATCACATAGCTTCATCTGCAATGCCTCGAGAATGCCATCTAACCATCGCGTTCGCTGCCTACCCCTTCTCCGGCGACCCTCAACCTTTCCCAACATCAAATCTTTCTCCAGCGACTCCTCTCTTCTCATCAGATGACCAAGGTAGCTGAGCTTTAACTTTAGAATTTGACCCTCCAATGAGCAGTCAGGGTTTATGGTCGACAATATCGACTGATTTGATCTTCTGGCAGTCCAAGGAACTCTTAAGAGTCTTCGCCAGCACCACAATTCAAACGCGTCAATTCTTCGGCGGTCAGCCTTTTTCACAGTCCAACTCTCGCATCCATACATCACAACTGGAAAGACCATAGCACGGGTTATACGGATCTTGGTTGGCAGACTAATGTCTCTGCTCTTTACTAGGCGGTCAAGGCTAACCATTGCTCTCTTTCCCAGAAGCAGGCGTCTCCTAATTTCATGGCTGCAATCTCCTTCCGAGGTAATCTTGGCGCCCAAGAACAGAAAATCTGTCACAGCTTCCACTTCTTGTCCATTGATGCTCCAGGACTTGATAGGGCAAGACGCCATGATCTTCGTCTTTTTAATGTTCAGTTTAAGCCCAAACTTCTCACTCTCTTCTTGTACGCGCATCAGAAGTCTCTTGAGTTCCACTTCACTTTCTGCCATTAAAGTGGTATCATCCGCATATCTAAGGTTGTTGATACGTTTTCCAGCAATCTTCACTCCAGCTGAAGACTCGTCCAGACCGGCCTTCCTCATGATGCACTCTGCATATAGGTTAAATAGGCAGGGCGATAGTATGCAGCCTTGCCTCACCCCTTTCTCAATCGGAAACCAATCAGTAAGACCATGCCCAGTTCTGACTGTGGCCTCTTGCCCTTCATACAGGTTCCTGAGGAGACAGATGAGGTGAATTGGAACTCCCATCTCTCGGAGAGCTTGCCACAATCTGCTGTGATCTACGCAGTCAAACGCTTTCGCATAATCAATAAAGCAGAAGTAAATGGGTTTCTGGAACTCTCTTGCTTTTTCCATGATCCAGCGAAGGTTGGCAATTTGGTCTCTAGTTCCTCTGCCCTTGCGAAACCCAGCTTGCACGTCCGGAAGCTCTCGATCCACATACTGCTGCAGCCTACCTTGCAGGATTTTTAACATCACCTTGCTAGCATGCGAAATAAGCGCGATCGTGCGGTAGTTGGAACAATCTTTGGCACTGCCTTTCTTTGGAATGGGGATGTAAACTGACCTCCTCCAATCCTGTGGCCACTGCAGGGTTGTCCAAATCTTTTGACATAATGTATGCAGTGTGTTAACAGCGTCGTGGTTGAGGTTTTGAAGCAACTCAGCTGGAATACCATCAATTCCGCTTGCTTTGTTCTTAGCAAGGCTGGCTAAGGCCCATTCAACTTCACTCTTCAGGATGCCCGGCTCGAGATCAGTAATCACAACCGTCCTATGTTGGGATTGCACATCCGGGTCCTTCTTGTACAGTTCTTCTGTGTATTCCTGCCACCTCTTCTTTATCTCTGAGGCTTCAGTGAGGTCCTTGCCTCGTTTGTCCTTTATCACGCCCAGCTTAGCACAGAAGCTTCCTTTGATATCTTTGATTGTCTTATACAGAGCTCTTGTGTTTCTTAATTGGCTGTTGTCCTCAACTGCTTGACACTGTATGTTCAGGAAGGCATTCTTATCTCTCCTTGCTATTTTCTGAAAATCCGCATTGAGAACCTTGTATCTTTCTCTTTCCCCCATACCTTTTGCCATCCTCCTTTCCTCAGCTATTTGCAAAGCCTCTTCAGATAACCAGTTTGCTTTTTTGCATTTCTTTTGCTTTGGAACTACCTTAGTAGCAACTTCTTGTATTATATCACGAACATCAGTCCACATCTCTTCGGGCTCTTTGTCTTCTAGATCTAATTCTTGAAATCGATTCCTCACTTCCACAGCATATTCTAATGGAATCTGATCCAGATCATACCTGAAAGGCCTTCTAGTTTTCTGCGTTTTCCTCAATCGAAGCTTAATTTTGGCAACAAGAAGCTGATGATCGGTGCCACAATCGGCCCCAGGCCTTGTTTTTACTGCTTGTATAGCGCTTCTCCATCTCTGCCGGCAAATAATATAATCGATCTGATTCCTGTACAGACCGTCCGGTGAAATCCATGTGTACAGGCGCCTCTTGTGCTGTTGAAAATGAGTATTCGCTATGGTCAGGTTGTTTTCTTGACAGAACTCTACTAGCCTCTGCCCAGCTTCATTTGGCTCACCAAGACCGAACTTGCCTGTAATTCCGGATATTTCTTCACTCCCGACCTTAGCATTCCAGTCTCCTATGAGAAAAACGACGTCTGATGATGGGGTGCGGTCTAAAAGGCATTGTAGGTCCGCATAAAATCTCTCAACGTCAGCTTCTTCAGCAGCAGTGGTCGGTGCATAGACTTGGATAACTGTTATGTTGAAAGGGTGACCTTGGATCCGAAGTGAAATCATTCGGTCGTTTTTGGGGTTGTACCCTAGCACTGCTTTGCCCATTCTTCTGTTTACTATGAGAGCGACCCCATTTCTTCTCTTGGATTCGTGCCCACAATAAAAGACATAATGGTCGCCGGAGTTAAATTCTCCCATTCCGGTCCACTTGAGCTCGCTGATACCCAAGATATCAATGTTCAATCTGTCCATTTCTCGCTTGACGATATCCAGTTTACCTTGCGTCATAGATCTTACATTCCATGTTGCTATGTGACATATCTCCTTGCAACATCGGACTTTCCGGTCGCTTCCCGACACATCCACAACTGAGCGTCCTTTTGGCTTTAGCCCAGCCGCTTCATTCGTCCTGGAGCTACTAGGAATCGCCCTTTGTTCATCCCCAGTAACATGTGGGACGCCTTCCAACCTGGGGGGCTCATCTTCCGGCGCCATATCTTTACTGGTATTGTGACTGGCCATAGGGTTTTCTTGGCAGGAAATACTGGAGTGGGTTGCCATTACCTTCTCCAGTGAATCACATTTTGTCAGAACTCTCTGCCGTGACCTGTCTATCTTGGGTGGCCCTACACAGCAGAGCTCACGACTTCATCGAGTTTCGCAAGCCCCTCCGCCACGACAAGGCAGTGATCCATGAAGGGGGTGTATCTGATAGTCTCTCTTTAAAAAATAAAATGAAAAATAGTAGCTATCTAGTCGTTTCCTTACCCTTTGAAAAGTGGCGATGGTCTCAATATATGAGCATCTGGACAGAACAAGAAAGGAGTAAAAATGCTAAGTGGTTTATGGCTACTTATGCTCATAAATCACTGTTTGGCACAAAATGGCTTTCCATCCATCTGCTAAAAAAACTTGAATATTCATGATAAATATGCACAGATAAAGTTTTAGATCTCATTGCTAAGGAAATGGCATGGGTGTGCAATCAATAATCAGGATGGTAGCGATGAACTAGCTATAGCTCTGCCGATAACAGAAATTTACAAAGAAGCGCGCCCCTTTTGACGAGTTCTCAATGTAAAGATTGATGGCTATGACTGAAAGATGTTTTTCAACCACTTACCGACAAATCTCGGGTTGATTTTCACCCCTTTCAGCGACGATGCGTGTGGCACACATATCAGCCAGCAATTTGTTTGGGCTTCTTCATATTTTGATCGGTAAGTTGTCTAAGGAGGAAATTACAGACACAAAAGAAAATACGTGATCTCCACGCAGAGAACAGCAGCAACGATATAAACGCGGAAACACGAAAGAATGAGAGGTAGGAAAAAATTAAAGAGAAACGGTTTCCATGAACTGTTGAGAAAAGGTAACTAAAACGCAAAACAACTCTGGCCGTCTTCTCCGGGACGAATGACCGCAATGACAATCCCAACAGAGAAAAGTGGTGCACTCTACCCAGTTGCGATCTGAGGGCCACAGAGTTTACGAGAGCAATTTGTCATGCCGAAAACAAGACGGAGCACAATACCTGCAAAAGCTTGTAAAAGGGGTTTGACTCCAAGTCGTCAGCGGACATCCTCCACTAAGGCGTTCCAAAAACTTCAAAATTGCCCTTACTTTTTCTCCCACTTGCAGACGCGGTCACCGCTCAGCAGCGCACAAGCAAATCACGTAACGGTTTGATGCTAGGCTCATAATCTGACGTAGGAAACCCGAGCGTCATGAGTCAATGCAGTAAACGACATTCGTTGATAACGTTACGCATTTGACGGGAGTGATGAGCGCCGATGATAATGCTTTTCGGGGGATTGACTTCAGTGTCGACCGCGTTCGCCGAGTCCTGGTAGGCAGCAGGAAATATATGTACAGACAAGGAAGCGAATGCGCCGTAGGAACTAAAGAAACTGCCGACATTCCGTAAGCTCAAACATCTGTTACAGATTGCAGCAACTGCAAAACATGTGGAGCAGTTGACGTCAAATCCTAATCGTCCCATCGTTCATATGTAGTCTCAGGTGGCGCTGGTTACCTGTCGGAGTCTGCGTTAGGGCACCTCGATGCAGCACGGCAGCACCAGCAGCACCGCCTTGGCACCGCCGTTGTCGGAGTCGGGATTCAATTTTGAAGCGAAAGCGCGAAAGTGGCGGAATATTCACTGGCCGCGATGCAGCGATCGTGATCGCACCGCTCTTTTCACTTTCACTCAAACCTTCCTCCCTTACCTTACGACGCGGTTCAGGTATCCAGACAAAATTTGTGACAGATATTGCGTCCTTCCTTTCCTATGAACCAATTAAAAAATAAAATGGAGAGGCAGGCCTAGGTTTTGCGATGTCACCTTGAACAACTAAATCAGACCTACTGTATTAACTCTGCAAGTTGATCGAACCCCTGTTTGAAAAAATTCTCCCGCCTCAACCGTAGGCTCATTTGCGCTGAAACTGCGCAGAAAGCTTGCGCGTTGTTGTCCCCTTCTTTATGAGAAACCAGAACCCTCTGCGACGAGCAGCAAAACACGCAAACGTAAATTTTCCGCCAAAGGGCAGCAGTGGCGCTATCTAGCACCATTACAGGAACGTACCATGCTTGCTCGGCGCTTTTAAACCACACCGCTTTCCTCCAGCGACGCCAGATGACGCCACAGCTACCTTTTGCTAGAAACTCTGCGCTGACGTTTTTTGCTCCTCAGTCTCGTCGCAGACGGTATACCTACCTGGCCACAGTCGGCCTGTCCTGCTCGCCCACCATGTCTGAATACATTATTGTCCCGACCCCGAGTAGACGCCCCAGATCACCTTCGGCATCCTTCAATCTGCAAGTATAGGGCATCACCATACCCGTACCGACCGAATTCTCATCCTGGGCCTTCATCTACAAGATAATGGAGGAAATGCCACTATTCTTCAGCGAATAGATCAATCTGTAGTTCAAATCAACCGCCTGATTAGCCGAGAGTCGCCAACAAGCATAAGGGCATGCACGAATCCAATCTTTTGCGCCTCGTGCAAGCCTTCGTTTGTACGCGAATTACCTACGTTACCCCTTATACCTTCGCCTCACGCAAACAGATCGGGAGCGACTGGATGCATCACTACGCAAGGCGTACAAGACAGCATTGGGTCTACACATATCCACTTCCACCACCAAACTGATGACCCTCGCGATCTCAGACACAGTCGGCGAGATGATTGAAGAGATGCTAACTTCCCAATATGAGCGCCTCTCGCTGGCACATGCGGGCCGCGCAGTGCTGCGCCAGGTAGGAATAATCGCTCTGAGGGCGACTTCTATGGACCTCACGCCTGAGCAGAGACTCAGTCTTCATATAACTCTCCTTCCCAAACGTATGCATCCAGCTAGTATACAGAGCGCAGAGCCGATCGAGCCCACCAACTCCAGAAACGTTTTGCCGGTCGCCCCGACGTTATATACACAGATGCTTCCCACCACCCCCTTCACCCCGCTATGGTTGCGGTTGTATTGGCACCGCACCGAAACTGGCACAATGCCTGCAGCATCCTAAACGCCGCAACTATTACCACCGCAGAAGAGGTTGCCATCGCGTTAGCTGTGATCGACCCCTTTACCAAAGTGTACTCGATAGCGATTCTCAACAAGCAATTCGTAACTTCGATGCAGGTCGTGTATCCCGACAGGCACACACTATCCTGCGATCTCTCCCCTTACCGTCTAAACCTCGTCTTCTCATATGAGCCCAAGCCCGAGGCGCTCAGCAGGAACGCACAGGCGCATGCTCAAGCCCGAGAACTCAACTACCGGGCGGAACGCCCTCCTCAGCCTGCTGCTTCCTCTGACACGTACTCCCAAAAGGCACGCATTCTCGCCTTGTTACGTAAACGAACATCCTATCCCAGCGCGAGGCCGTCCATTGGCACAAAATACAAACACGAACTTTTCCAAGCCCATGGCATACTTTTTCCAAATCTTGCTGAACCTACGTGCAAACATTGCTCACAACTGGCCACAATCATTCACATGATGTGCACATGTACACAACACAACAAAGACAATTCAGCTACAATGGATGCGTGGGAGTCCCTCCTGCGTACCACAGAGTTCGCCCAACAGCGCCAGGTCATTTTGCGCTGAGTCCAGGGATCCCTGCTGACCTCCTCTAAGCAGTGCAACCAGTCTTTCGGCTGGTTCCCCTATTTTTGGGAGAAAAATAAAGAGCTTATAATCATCATCTGGTTTGTCATCATGCGTGGCCAAACCAAGTAAGCATCATGGTCAAACTTACCTCGTAAAGAAGGGGAGAACAACTAGCAAGCTTTGTGCGCAGTTTCAGCGCAAATAAGCCTCCGGTTGAGGCGGGAGAATTTTTCAAGCGGGTGTTCGATAGCCAATGTACAATATACTGAAAAAAATATCAACCATGACCTGGTTAGATGTAGGTGTCCACAATTCCGTGGAGTCCGCTCAAAAGCATAAGGCCCCTTCCTTGAAAGAACCGCGGATTAAAAAACGGCTATCGCTGCAACATTCGGCGTTCGCTCTATCGCTAGGTTCAAGACATGCTTGAACCCCCATAATTTTTAAGGCGGAAGCCTTTAATGCCCGATCCTTCATACAACGCAAGATAAAACGGCGTGAGACGTGGTATGACGTGGTCGCGAGCAAAAAGCAGGTTTCTTTACTGGGTAAAAGTTTATTTCGCTTGCTTGAGGTGGGAAGCTTGTTGGCAAAGAAAGGATAAAAAGCAGGAGCGGTGAATTTGTTAGCATTACGTTACCCTCTATTCGTATTTTCTTACAGGCTTTCAGCATTTCATTTCTCATTAGTTTATTCGCTCAAATTTGCAGAAAAACCAATGAACTTTCATTCGCTCTTCGCTGAGTCATTGTTATTTTATTTTTTTTCGTTACTTCCGTGACAGTAGATGCATGGCCTGCACCCATGGAGGAAGGGAACAACTGCACCTCTTCGCCATGTGCAGCCGCGCATCGTAGCAAAATAGCTTATGTGTAGAGAGACCAGTAGCTGCTGCTTCATGTCGTCTGCCTCTTCGCACTACACAGCTGCTGCGCATTGAAGCAAAGTGACTTATGTAGGGACCACGATGTGCTGAATTCATGCCGTCTGCCTCTGTACTACAATGCGCAGCCGCGCATTGAGGGAAAGTGGGACTATGTGTATTAACTCTATGGAAAGTGGCAATACATAAGGGCCCAGGAGCTGCTGCTTCACGTCATCTGCCTCTCCGCTACGGTGCACAGACACGCATCAAGGCAAAGTGGCTTATGCGTAGAGGGACCAGGAGCTGCTGATTCACATCTGCTATGGTGCGCAGCCTTGCATCGAGCCCCGTGCAGGACTAACTCGCGCGGCGCGATGCGCCCGCCCCTCGCGGCGGGAAGGAAAGTTTTGTAGTGGCCCGTGCGCCCGGCCGCGCAGCGGAGACGCTGCGGATCTGTTGTGCGTGGGTCGCATTCGCCGTTCGTTCTTTCCATTCGCGGCATTCCATGGTCACAAATGAATTGCTAGGTTGTAGTTGCTGGGTTGCACACATTTTCACTGGCCTGATAAAATATTTTTCACGTCTTCGAATAAGCTTTACGAAGCGAAGCGACGCTAAGTTTGTATCGCTGCCATACAACGAGCAGTGATCTGGCAATCATGTCCAGATTTGCTGAGTCGAGATTTTCAGTGAATCATTTTTCCCAAAAGAGGACACACTACCTTCATCTGCGTTGGCAGCCTTTCTCAACTCGTAAAAAATTATTGAAATAAATTGCGCAACTCATAGATGCACCGTCTACTGGGACCGCCGTGCGCGCCCAGTGGCCGCGCTCGTGGATGCAGTTGATCATTGCATTTTTATTGAAGCTGTCCTGTGGTCTATATTTCCTTGTCTGATAGCTTGCATGAGTGCCAGAACAATGCAGAGAGGTAGGTAGGTTGCAACTTTAATGATTCAAAAAAGAACCAGGTGAGGGGGGGGGGGGGGGGTAAAGGGAAGCGAGGGAGCAGGACGACGATGGGCCCTCAGGCCGCTCTAGATGGCCGGGCACTTTTGTGCTTCGGCGACCCCTCGGGCCCAGCTCACTGTCAGAAGCTGTACCTCCGGCAGCGAGCTGCGCAGAGCAGCCTCCCATCGCTCCTGGTGTCTTGGCCCTTGCCACGGGGGCTTGGGTTTGTTCGGGCAGTTCAGGAAGACGTGAGTAAAGTCGGCTCTGGTGCTAGGACACAAGTGGCAGTGAGGAGAGGTTTCGCCACGGTTTATAACAGAGAGAAGGAAAGGGGTCATGACTGTGGCCGTCTGAAGTCTGCGCCAGAAAGCCTGGTCGCTTTTGGGAAGATTTATGCGGAGGAGGGTACAGCAGGCGGGAATTTCTATAAAATACGATGAGGTCGTGGTAATTAAGAAGCCGATCTCTGGCACTGCGAGACGAAGGCACCAGGTCGCTCTCAGCCCGGTTGACGAGTGCTCGGGCTTGGGAGTGAGCGGCCGTGTTGCCTGGGTGTTCGCTGTGCGCAGGGACCCAGAGGAGGGTGATGAGGTGATTCGGTGGAGGGGATGATGCTAGAATGTTTGCGGCCGGGGAGTGGATTTTGCGATGGGCATAATTACTAATTGCTGTTTTGGAGTCTGAGAAGATATACTCCGCAGAGGAGTGTGTGATTGCTAGGGCAATTGCTGCTTCTTCCGCTTGCAGGGAATCCTGCAAATTTGGAATGGACGCACTGTGGATTTTGCGATGGGCACAATTACTAATTGCTGTTTTGGAGTCTGAGAAGATATACTCCGCAGAGGAGTGTGTGATTGCTAGGGCAATTGCTGCTTCTTCAGCTTGCAGGGAATCCTGCAAATTTGGAATGGACGCACTGACTATCGTGTTGTGGAATCCATCCACGACGGCTAATGCGAAAGCTGGTCGGTTTGAATATTCGGGCGCGTCTACGTAAACTGCCGGAGCGCCAGGAGGGTAGTGCTTGTGCAAAGTCTTGGCTCTAGCTTTTCGTCTCTCACGATTATGCTCCGGGTGGGTATTTTTGGGAAGAGGCGGAATGTAAAGATTGTTGCTAACAGCGGTGGGAGGATTGCGTGTGGCCGAGGTATGACCGGGTAGGTTTATCCCAATTCGGCGCAGAAGAATTTGGCCGGTTTCGGTATGTGAGAGTCTGTGGTACTGACTAATGAGGTGAGCTTCTACCAGCTCTCCCAAGGTGTTGTGAACCCATAGTTGAAGTAGTTTTTCAGTAGGCGTTGATTTAGGGAGGAGGAGAGCGCTTTTGTAAGCTGTGCGGATAAGTCTGTTGAGTTGCTCGGTCTCCGTGGGTGTGAGGTAGAGGTAAGGGATGGAGTAGGTGATCCTGCATAGGCAAAATGCCTGAATGAGGCGACGTGTGTCTGCTTCCCTCATGCCGCGATGGCGATTGGCGATACGCTTAATTAGTGAGGCTGTATTCAAAATGGCAGCACGAATTAATTTTATGGTCTCGGCGTTGGAGCCGTTGTCAGAAATACTGAGACCTAAAATTTTGATTCTATTGACCCTGCGGATGGGGGTGTCGTTTAATGTGACTTGAATATTAGGGGGGTTCCGTTCTTTTAGGTCCATGACTATGAGCTCAGATTTAGCTGCCGAGCAGCTTAGACCAATGCTGCTTGCATGCGTAGCAACAGTGTCAGCGGCCAGCTGAAGTTTGGATTCTATTTCGCCATGGTTGCCGGTATTGGCCCAGATGGTGATGTCATCCGCATACAAGGAGTGGTAGATGGAAGGAATTTTGTCAAGATCCCTCGCTAACGGGATAAGAGTAATGTTAAATAGAAATGGGTAACAAACTGGATTCCAAGGGAAGGAAAGCGTAGCAGGGGGAGGCAGAAAGTTAGGTGGGCGGATGAGATTAAGAAGTTCGCAGGGGTCAAGTGGATGCAGCTAGCACAGAACCGGGTTAAGTGGAGAAATATGGGAGAGGCCTTCGCCCTGCAGTGGGTATAATCAGGCTGATGATGATGATGATGATGATGAAATAGAAATGGGGACAAAACTGCTCCCTGGGGCGTTCCCTTACTGCCTAGCGTGAAAGGGCAAGTTTTTACGGTGCCTAATTGTAGGCAGACGGATCGGTTGCTGAGAAAGGCAGCAATATAGTCATGCGTGCGAGAGCCCACGTTTAGGTCGCTCAGTGATTGTAAAATGGAGGAGTGGGCAACATTATCAAAAGCCTTCGTCAGGTCCAATGCAAGGATAGCTCTGGTGATGTGAGGGAAAACGGGATTGAGCACATCCTCCTTAAGTTGTAACATGACGTCTTGAGTTGACAGGCCCGCGCGGAAGCCAAGCATGGTGGTGGGGAAGAGCTGGTTTTGCTCCATGTATCGATTAAGTCGATTTAGGATTACGTGCTCCATGACTTTACCTGTGCAGGAGGTGAGAGAGATTGGTCTCAGATTCTTAAGGTCTAAAGGTTTGTTAGGTTTTGGTATGAAAGTTACCTTGGCTGATTTCCATTCCGGGGGCAGCGTGCCCTGGTCCCAGTGTTGATTCATGTACCTAGTGAGAGAGGCTAATGATTTGGCGTCTAAATTTCGTAGCGCTTTGTTAGTTACTCCATCAAGACCTGGTGCGGACGTGGTGCGGAGCCTACCCATGGCAGCCCATACCTCCGCCTCTGTGATGGGAGCGTCCAAGTCTGAATTGGGGGTTCCTTTGTAAGCCGGTAATGGTTCCTGCTTTAGGTCGGGGAAGTATGTGGCTTTAAGAGCTGCTTCAACGTCTTGCCCCTGTTTCTCCGCCTCGTGCAGTAGTTTGGTGATTTGTTTATTATTTTCTGACCGTGAGGAACATGGGTTTAGCATATGGCGGAGGAGGGACTACGAGTTCTTCATGTGTAGAGTGCCGTCTAATCGATTACATATCTGATTCCATTGCTGTGACGAGAGCTCGGCCGCGTGTTCGGTGATGAGCTGGAGCGTTTGCGCCATTTTCCGTTTTAATTTGCGATTATGTTTTTGCCTGAGCCATCGTTTCTCTAAATTCTGATAGGCCTCCCAGAGGTGGAGTAGTCTGCTGTCAACTGGATCGCCAATATGTTCTGCCGGGGCCAATTTTTTGCTAAGGGATACATCTCGTAGGAGCTTGGAAGCCCAGTCCATATAGTCATGAATTTCTTGTGCCGGGTTTTGGTCTCTAATTTTGCGGAACCTGTCCCAGTCTACAATAGGTTTAAGGTGAAACTGAGGCCGTAAACTAGCAGACGGCAGCGTAACTGTTAGGATGTAATGATCGCTGCCGAGGTTGATTCCCGTGTGAGTCCAGTTAGCCTGACGGACGTTCTTAGTAAAAGTAAGGTCTGGGCTGGTATTTCTGCTCACACTGTTGCCAATGCGTGTGGCTAGTGTACTGTCAGTGACTAGGGTGCACCTATTTTGCTGAATGTACTGAGATAGGCTGGTGCCCTTGCGAGTGTTCCTATTATATCCCCAGTCTACGTGTGGCGCATTAAAATCACCCGTTACCACTATAGGAGCGGAGCCTGCTATTTGGATGGCCCTGTCAACTGCTTCAAATACAGCAGTAAGGTTATCTGGGATGAGAATAGATATTTAAAATGAAATATGAGAGTTGTCTTTTACGATGGGGGAGGAGTTCGAGAAGAGTGCAGTCGGAATAGAGGTCGGACAGATCGTGACCTACATACACGATATTTCTCTGGATATATGTGGTAGCCCACGGGGAAGTAGAATGGGAGTGTATAGCCTGATAGCCTAGAAGCTTGCATGCCTTTAAAGGCTCTTGTATGCAGATGACATCTGGGGAAGGTGTAGAGTGCTGTATGTATAGAGAGAGATTGTCTCTCTTCCTTTGCAACCCGCGGCAGTTCCATTGCCATATGCAGAGTGAAGAGGGGGAGGAGGAGGCAAGGGCGCAAGGGGGGGTTATTGCTGGGAAGGCGCTTGAGACGGGGAGGATTGTGGCAGGGCGTCGAAGGGGGAGAGCCGAGCAACTAGCATGTCGAGAATATTCTCTATCTTGGTAAAGCGTTCGGCGATTTGGGTAAAGCCTAAATCAACCTTTTGTCTGAGCCCCCTGTGCTCTTTACGGATTAGTTGAAATGCGCATTTGGGGTCCTCGCCAGCTGGATCGGGCTGTTGTGTCCTCTTCTTTTTCGCGGGCTGGGGGAGGATTCTATGGGATCGCTCTCTGATTGGTCTGCTATATCTGACTCCGAGGTGGAGAGGGCGATAGTAATGGACGGAGAAGGTTTAGGAGTAGGTGCTGTGAGTGTATTTAAGCGTTCCAGTACCAGAGCCAACTGTTGCTTTAATTCCTGATTCTCTCTAGTTAGACGTTCGATAGTTTCCTGAGTTTTAGAGTTTTCTTTTGATTCAGATCGGATTTTAGTGGAGCGGGAGGCTTGCTCTGCCCAGCTCACCTTTTGGTAATGGGTCCCAGTGTCCCGGCTTTGGAATCCAGTTCGTCCAGGACTTTTGCTCCTGTTGCGATGGTGTCCGTCTTCGATTCTTGGGAAGGACTCCTTCGTGAGGTTGAACTCCTGCTGCGGCTGCGCCTGTTGTGGACGGGAGGGACGACTATAGCGGCGTTGATAGCGTTTCTTGCAGGCCCTGTCGCCCGTCATGTGGGCGCCCCCACAGAGTAATCAACGGGAATGGAGCTTTTTATTTGCGCATTTACTATGCCTTTCACTTAGTTTCGCGAATTTGTATTGGCAACTTTTTTTTTTTTTTTTTTGCTTTCTTTCATTATTTTTTCCTCCCTCTGGGCTCTTTCCTTTTTTCCTCCCACACCCTTTCCTTCCACGCTTATGCCGCTACTTTCCTTCTTGTCCTAGGCGGTTTCCTTTGTCCGTCCCACAGCCTGACGTTTTTTTTTTTCCTCGCCATCCTTCGCCCCCCCCCCCCCCCCCCCCCTTTGCCTGCCCTGTCAGTTTTCTTATCCCAGCTAAATTTCCAGTTTTCTTATCCCAGCTGCAAAGACAGGAAACGCGTTTTCGAAAAAACTTATATATTCAAGGAGCGCAACTTCGCTGTGCATGAGGATTTTTCCGCGGAAATACGTATTACCAGGAAGACCCTTCTTGAATATGCAAAATGTACACAAATGCCATTCAAGCTTCAAGTGAATAAGTTGGGGATTGATTAACAGGTTATAAATATGACACTAATTCAAACGCCGTGCTGAAGTCTTCCAGATAGCTTAACCGTGCCTCGGTAACACGCCAACAGAGATATATATTGCATGCTTCAAATGCCAACAATCGACCAAAGCGGCTTAACGTATCCTTTACTAATATACGTAGCCTTCTCACCAAGCGCATTGAACTTTGTTCCTACTTAGAAAGCAACGGTAGTGATATCTTAATATTAACAGAAACTTGGTTGAAGTCAGACGTTACAGATCACGAGGTTATATTTGACACCGAAACTTGAATGTGGCCGGCACGCGTCTATTTCTTTACGACGCTGATCGAATCGATCTAAAAACTGCGCATTTAAGATTTATCTCATTGCATCGTCAATGAGATTTTGAAACTTTATCGAGCTTTTGCGGCTATTTCAGTTACGATGCATTCCAGTGAACGGATCAAAAAGGAAACCATACCCACTTTTCAACACATGCTCAATATTCATCGACAAAATGCCACCGAATTATCACAGCTTTTAAACAATGCTTATTGAGGCAACTTCACAAAATTCCACAGAAGTTCAACACCAGTTTTTGTAAGGGACTGCAGGCTACGATGAAATATGCGAGATGACATACAGGTTGCGATGCTATAGCATCTTTTGAGCCCACACAGATGCAAAATTTTTTGTTCTGATCATGTACGCTTAAAAAAGAACACATGGCCCAGCTTGCTATATTGCCATTAATTGGAGGACTAAGCTGATTAAATGTAGGTCAGACAGCGTACTTTCAAGCTGATTTGCCACAAACTGCATCTGACTGCATATAAACTCTAGTGAGACAACGCTGGCACTGCTGCTAGTCATCTCCTGGAAATAACACGTAGATACTCAATGCAGGAATTCTCCCCACACATCAAAGCTGACTATTGACGTGTAGCCCATCGAATGGAGGGAGTTCGCCGAACTCTACTAGATGAGTACTTTTAGCTTCTAATCTCAGTGAACTTGATATTATGACGCTGTGCCATGACTCGAAAAGCATGTATATATTAGTCCAGTATTCACAGCAACCGAGCAAGCACATGGGAACTTGTCATCTATGTGGTTTTGAATAATAGCGGTAAATTAGTGTGATAATTTTTGAAAATGCAACTAAATTTGGCCGCGTAGCAGGAACATTACACACTCGCAAAAATGTAAAATCCTTCTCCTTTTTTTTTTATTTAAGTGCAAGCTACGAATATTAGTCATCGCAAAGACATTCAAAATATTTGAGCACGGACAAGGTTTTTCTCGAGCGAAAAGTTTTTAGAGGATGATATCTTTAGTACTGTAAATATTGAGTGGTGAGCCAGTCCGATATAAAGCCAAATTTTGGGATTATTTTCAGGATAGGGGTCGGATACAAAACGTTTTGGAAAGAATTAGACCCTCTACGTATTCTTGTGTCTATCAAGTCTGTTCCCGGAAGTGAACCTCAAGTACGAAGGGAAGCGAGATATTTAAGCTAGTATGAAATTTGGTGTTGTTTTATTCCGTTTATCAGAAATAATGGCTTTGCACGGAAGAGAGCAGTAGCACTTAGCTGAACAAATATTTTACCAAAATGATTAACATGACAAGACGAAAGCACTCAAACAATTTGACCTTGCGTGCGAAGAGAGCACAGAATGACCTGTCAATCTGCATTCTGATTGGCAACAGTGTTTAGGCCAGTTGTCGGATTCAAAACAGAAACGAGGGTATATAAATTCTGGGCGGTTGCATTGAGCTGTATGGACGTCTGTGACCTATTCGGTTTGCTTTGACATGGCACCTAACGACATCAACGGCTGGCAAGCGTGGCCCTGGAAGCTGCAGGAGGCGCTCGATCATCCTCTCCACAGCGCCGGCCACAGCTGCTTCAACCGGGCTCTTTATCCCTCAATACATGCTTGTGCTTTTTGTTTACAATTTGTGTCAAATTGGGTTCCGCAAAACCCTTCGTACAGAAAATGGGTTGGCTAAGAGGGCATAGACGTATCGCCTCATAACAACGTCGTACGCACCTTGGTGACTGCTGACGTGTCGAAGGCATACGCCAATGTGTTAGAAGCCAAGATCCTTAACAATATGAAAAATATGGCTGTGTCGTTGTCTGTCTGTGTGTGGTTGTTTTTTTGCGCCCTAACTTTATACAGTACATTATATACACTGGGCACAAGATGCCGCTGAAAATGCCTAGCAGAGAAAAGTTGACAACCTTACACACCAATTGTTCCAAGCACCAATGCACCCCCCAACCTGCTCCGCTCTCCCCATCCTAGCATCATCTTTAAGGAAACTTACCCGTGCTCGCGTTCCTACGCACATTTCCTTTTTCCCGATTGGAAATGGTATTCCCTGGCGCGAATCTTACCCCGTTGGTCACCTGCCGATAGGGTTTTCAAAAAGAAATATGACCCGCCACATGCCCGAAGTGTTACCTCGGCTGCAAAGGTGGACGTTCGCCACCTGCTGTGGACATCTACAGGTCCAAGAGCGTCAAGGACACAGATTCTGCAGGAAGTAGGACTAACGGCCATAAGGGACGAGAATTCCCCAAGTGGGTGACCGACAACAATAAGAGCAGCAGCCTTCTCCGGTTCCTGCAAGAAAATGGTTTACATGATTTCATATAACATGGCTTCCTGGTAAGAAAAATTTGCGAAATAAAATAAAAATACTTGTTCCTCTTCCAATTGGCCTGTCGGTGGACTGAGCAATACATCGGCGCCACGTTTCGGGGGGATTTCGTTTTTTATAGGACGAAGAAGATAGCTGGCGCATGATGAAAGAAGCAGAAGAACATGACAGCAGGAGCTCGACTGCCTTGGCGGCTTCTGCTAACACTTTGTTTGATGTGCACGTTTTCCGTCCTACTCTTCAGTACGAGCTGGGACGACATGCGTAAGCCCTGTATGCGACTTGTTGCTACGCCTTCTGTTACGTACCGTGGAACGTTTTATGAGAAGTATTGATTACATTGTTCAGTCGTTTTGAAACCGCTGTGCCCTCTTTGTCATACCTTTACAAGGGCGCCCACTTCCTTTTTCTCGCTCTGAAACGCCGGCATAAAAACGATGGCGACGGAGGGGCGCACGTATGAGAACAGCGGTGGATACAATACACTTACTACTATCACTCTTTCCCCGGAAGAGGTTCAGAAGACTTAGCGCTTTTCTGTTCACCCCCCCCCCCTCCCCCTCCACCTCCATTGCCTTCCTCCAGGCACTATTGAAATATCCACTTAGCAGGCGCCTGATCTGGCCTTGCACGTGGAGGTGTCGGCGTCCGCAAGTTCGCAAATTTTATGGTGCCACCTTAACTTTGTCCACAAGGCCCCAAGCTCTCGAATGGTGGTCATAATTGTTACGATAAGGATAACAACAAAAAGTATATTTTTTTCAAGCGACGTCTACATTTAAGACGTTGCTCGCTAAGCCCGATACACAGTAACATAACTACGCGCAGAAGAATGTCTTTTGACAAAATAAGACTTACCATTTGCTGTCGGTTCTGTGATTTTGAAGTACGCAAAGATATCTCCAAATGCTAATTCATGCCCTTCAACTGAAGGTCTATGATAACGTTGTTAATTGACTCAATGCAAATTGAGAGGGGGGGGGGGGGGGGGTTCGTCGTCATGCACTGACGAAAGGCTTTCCTGTCATGATGGAAGCCGCAATGGAATATAGTGATAACATCTGGATTTCATCGGGAGACACTTCGCAGAGAACTTTAGAACAGCCAACCCTAAAATCAATCCAGTTAGCGGAGGTATAGTCTATAGAGAAGTAACTTAGGTTCATGTCCTTTTTATAACAACCACGTTATTACCATTTTGATCAGTGAGAGTGGCATTACAATGTTACGTTGTCCCCTGTCTTTCATAGATAATAAGAATATACAAATAACCACCGCTTTCTATGCTGCAGTCTTGGAAGAAACAGCCTTCCCGGAAGGAGACAATCATACACGAAGGCGGATATTTTTTCTAGAAACTTCGAAGACTCGGGCTATTGGGGCGCGAGTGGCGTGTGCCTTAGAGTCAGCGTCCCGGCTCCATCCTCGGTGGTCGATCCACTACCTGCACGCCACCGCTAGACTTCTGTCGCCCTTTTGCCACTTCTTCAGGCTTCTTCGCACCTTTCCGAACGTGCACTTCTTCTATTTGGACTACATGAAACATTTCAAGGTACTCAAGACATTTTACAGCTTTTTCTCAACTTTAGATGTTATTCACACCAATCGGCCCTTTCTATAAGCGGGCGACCAAAATAAAAATCATGTCAATTATTTCACACGCACAGACACACGCACACGCACGCACACACACGCGCGCACACACACGGACGCACGCACGCGCACGCACACGCGCACGCACACGCGCACGCACACGCGCACGCACACGCGCACGCACGCGCACACACACACGCGCGCGCGCGCATTACGCTCATGGGTGGTGTTGAGCTCAGTGAATTGACATTAATTTTTTAAGAGCGTGCAAATTATACTTTTTTTCAAAACCGAATGTTGTTCGAAAATTGTTGCTTTAATGTCGAACCGAGCACGAGTAGTCTGGGTAAATGCCGATTCCACTCCGAATGAAATAATCGCACGGATATTCGTTACTGATTGCTTGCGCATGAGGCAAAAAAGGATGCGATGCCGATGCGGCGGCGAATATCGAGTGCTGGCTCATTGATAACTAGTCGTTGATCCACTGTTAGCTAATAAGTTTTTGAAACCAAATTTTGAAAGACATCTTTGTCCGAGTCTTAGTAAAACGTAAAACAGAGCTTTCAACAAGAAACAAGAGGCTTCCAACCGCTCACTAAACACCTGAGCATGATGGCCAAACGTTCGCTCTTAATGGCACTACCATTCCGCATGCGGCAAGGATATGTGAAAGGAAAATTCGACTGGCATAGATGCTTCCTCTTCCTATGTTCTTGTCAGGACACTGATCTCGACCTGTGGCTTCGCGAGGGGGCCTACAAGGGCGGTCCCTACGAGGTCGTACACCTGTCCGATGGCCTCCGACTGGGCCTGCTCTTCAAGCACGGCGGTGTGTACGTGGACACCGACGTCATCTTTCTGCGCAACCTGGACGGTGTGGGTGACGCCGTGATCGCCCACTCGGCCGACGACACGGTCACCAACAACTTCTTCTCCTTCCCTGCCCACCATTCGTTCATCCGAGAGTGCCTCAGCGACTTTGTCTCGGGCTACTATCCCAAAGATTGGGGTTACAATGGACCAAGGCAGGTAGCGTCGGCGCCGCTGAGCATTTCCTTGCATAAGAGTGGCCAATATTTCAGAACATTCACTGCATTCGTCGTAGGTATAGACGTATAGTCTACGATATCGAGAAGAGGCTGGAAGAATGGAAAGGTGAACTGGAAGAAGTAATTTATGAGTGAAAAGAACACACACCCTGCATAGAATACGCAGCTTTCAGCAGCCATTTAATGCAGTGTTTAAGCAGTGTTTAAGTGTATGCATCTGCATTTTTGTTTCTTACTAACGGAATAGCGTGAGCACAAATGTCCACAAGCTGAAATTTCTATGTTTAAGCGTAAGGGCAACTCTATCTGTGAAAAAAAAAAAAAAAAAAAAAAAAAAATAATAATAATAATAATAATAATAATAATAATAATAATAGTAATAATAATAATAATAATTTCCCCTTCATTGCTTGTACGTATACTGTTCGAATTTCAACAAATATACAAGGAGACTGATTTTGTCTGAAACTTATATTAAATAAATTTCTGTTTATTAATACTTCTCATAAGCAGCAATAGTTCTTTCTAATAGTTAATATATCATATGTTCATGGCTATTAGCGTCTTTTCAGCACCCTGAACCGGTATCTGTAGCCCGGTTTCGGATTTGTTCGGAGTGAATAACACAGCATTCTACATTTACCGTAACGATCACTATACGTGACAGTGCCATATGAAATCAGTGCACATAACGCTTAACTATGACATTATTGGATGCGTTTGTAAGAGGCTCACATGTAACAAACTCGCAGGCAAAGGGGCCAATAATATTGCGTACACGTTTCTATTCTTTTCTCGCATCCAAGGACATGTATGCACCCGGTGATCCTTGAGCTGTTTGCTGATCCGCGCTTTCTTCGTTGTTTGCCGTTGCTGTTGAAATCCCGTACGGACTCCCCACTTGCCCCTAAAACTCTTCGTGTGAAGTAGTACAGACAGGTTTCTGCTTGAACTTTGAAGGCATACTCTCTGTCACTGTATGCTGGCTAAGCTTGAAATTCAAAGTTTACTGTTCTCACTTTCTCTCTCTCTCCCTCCCTCCTTATATCTGTGAGTGAAACTCCGTATATCAACGATAAGCGAAGCCATGTTGGAGGAATCCGGTCACGGGATTGCCTGGTGTGGAACTCATGAGTGGCTTCCTCGGTTTGGTGATTCTTTTATTTTAAGGTTTCAGACATAAATAATGTGCACCGAGTCATCCTTACGTGGACCTTGCTGTGTTGCCTACATTTCTGAGCGACTTGAACATACCGGCAGCCGCTTTTCGATGGAGGAGAAAAGCAAGGTGCCGTGTGTTTGCGATGTCAGTGCACGTTAAAGAACCCCAGGTGGTCGAAAGTTCCGGAGCCCTCCACTCGGGTGCCTCTCATAGTCCGAGTCCCTTTGAGACGTTAAACTCCATAGACCGAACCAGAGCAAAGCTATTGTGTGTTTAAAATGCATTCGGAAAGGCACCAGCAGCGAAGAAATTCACAACAGTGTAAAGATCAGGAACTGCGCCGGGGCATATCATTTCCATTCATTTTAAAATGTCACTCTCAGCTGTTCTTCACTTGCGGGCTTTGTTCGTTCGTTCGTTTTTACTTTTTTTTTTTGTCTCTACAATCATATCATTCAGGTTAAAGTAAAGTGTCCGCACCCGCATTGCGTGGACGACGCCATACCACATTCACACACTTCATCGCGAGTACATCTTGATGAAACTTACTGATTTCTAAAGTGTTTAAGGTAGTCCAAAGCACTTGTGCTGCTTAGCCAAAGGACATGAGGTCGGTCCCAGTCGCGGCGGCCGTTATTCCGAGGGAGGGGAAGAACTAAAACGTTTGAGGGTCGAGATTTCGGCTTACGTTAAAGATCCTCATGTGGTCAAACTTTATCCGTAACCCTCCCCTACTGCGCGGTTCTGAGCCCTGGGGTAGCTTCGGCGCGTTAAAAAAAAAAAAAAAAAAAAAAAAAAAAAAAAAAAAAAAACCGACAATTGCGCTGTTCCTTGCATTTCGGCGTCGCACACTTCGACGGAGTGACGGCACTATACCACGACTGCCGATGCTGCTTTGTGTGTGCACCCCATCGCTTGGACAATTCTGCTTGAAAAAGTCGATGTTCACGAAATACGCGAAGATGGAAATGCCGATCACGAATGGTAAATGACCGAGTTACGCGGTCTGCCACACGTACGCTACTTACTGACACCGGGGCTGCATGAAGGTCAATTGCGGATTCGTTCGCTCGTGACCCTTCGCAAATGAAATAATGCAGAAGACTTGCACAAAAGCAACCCTAAATTTAAGGGAACAGGGAGCCCAGCGGCAGACGCAAGGCAAATCCCACGTGCGAAACTGCTCTGACCGACGAATTACGCCGTAGCTGCTAGCAGGCAGGAGTCCTCGTCAGCAAATTCAAGATAAGCAAACTATTTTTTTTTATTTTGGGCTTTTTCTTAGTCTAATTATTACCTCTCGAAAAACACTCAACAGTCGCAAGCGGCTTCCTGCCGGCCTCACATCGTGCTCCCGGCGAAAATAAAATAAAATAAAATAAAATAAAATAAGCAGACTACAGTGAACGAAGCAAGCTCCCGCACCTTGTTTCCCTGGATTTTTTTTTTTTTTTACTTTCTATATGCCTGAAGTTACAGAGCAGTATTGGACACCTTATACGGTGATAAATGTAAAATTTACACGTTTCTAATCTCGTACTACCATATACTTCAGTTTCCGGGATCCTCCAACATGGAGGAAAAGCACGCAGTCAACGCAATGGGCAGCAGCATTTGCGTAAGGTCATGTCCACAAACTGCCTTAGAACTTTTAAGTTCGACTGCAAAACGCATCTGAAATAAGAACAAACACCAGCGTTGCCTTCACAAACGCACATTGTGGACGTTGGCATACGCATAACGTGCGCTTATACGTGGCGTGTATGCAAAATAAGCAAAAAGCTTAGAATTAGGCTGAAAACAGCACAGCGCGAGCCGCAGAAAGAAAAAGATGAGTGTATAGGTTAAGAGACAGGAAGATAGCTTAATCGGTGAGTGAAGAAGATTAAGGATGAACTCGGCGCCAGGAAGGCATATAACACGAATAGAAGGGAGAGAGAGAGAAAACTTTTAATGAGCATAATAATCAGTAAGAATTCGCAGGAGCTGGGTGGTCGGTGCCCCTAGTCCAGGGCTCCGCTGGCAGCAGCTGACTTGCGGACTAGCTGGATAATCCAGGCTTGCTGGTCCAGGTTGTCGCTGGTCAGGGCCGCCTCCCACTGCTCGTGTGTCGGGCATGGCACTAGTAACGTTGGGTCAGGTTTGTCCTGGCATTCCCAAGAGATGTGATAGAGTGTGGGGCTTGCACCGCACCAAGGACAGTAACTCGTGTATTTTGTTGGGCTTATCTTATTTAAAATGTGAAGATTAGGGAATGTGTTTGTTTGTATTTTTCTCCAGTCTATAGCGTCCGAGGAAGGAAGTTGTTTGTGTGGTGGTGAGAAAATTCTTCTTTCTAACCGTAGGTGTTCCAGCCTGTCGCCGTATGGTCCTAGGAGAGGGGTGGGGTAGGGATGGGGATCCGCCCGGTTTGTGAGAGCTCGGGCTGGATCATTCGCTACCTCATTTCCTTCTAGGCCTTCGTGTCCAGGTGTCCATGTAATTGTGTGCGTCTGGGAGATGGAATGTAATATTGCACACGCTCTTCTTTTAGGTTTTCCGGCCAGGTAGTCCCTGCAGGCTGGTTGGGAGTCCGTCACTACGTGTGATGACTTCTTTTGGTGGTCTTGTGTTTTTATGGTGACGGCTATTGCCAGTGATTCCGCTTCCGCAGGATCCTTGGCATAGATCGAAGCCTGAATAATTGACCTCTTCTGGTGGTCAACTGCAGCTATTGTGAACTTGCCAGGCTCGCCGTAAGCCCCTATGTTCGCGTAGACAACTTCCGCGTCTTTAGACAATTGTTTTTTCAATGATTTGACTCTGGCTTTCCTTCGACCCTTCTGTAACTCATGGTGCATGTGCTTGGGTATCGGGTTCACATTGATGTTGTTTCTTGTGAATGTCGGAATTTGTGATTCGATCTCAGAAGTTCTTAGTGCCTGCCATAGCCCTAGTTTTGACAGGATTTCCCTACCCGCCTGCGTTGTTGTTAGGCGTTGTTTCTGACTCTCTAGAACCGCCTCCTTGAGCTCCTCGAAGTTGTTGTGCACTCCGAGTGCCCAAAGACGTTCCGTTGATGTTGTTGGCGGGAGGTTTAGGGCCGTTTTATAGGCTCCTCTTATGATAGTGTCAATGGCCCTTTTATCAGTGATTCTAATTTCGTGATATGGGAGCCCGTAGGTAATCCTGCTAACGACTAGGGCTCGTACAAGGCGGAGGGTGTCCTCCTCCCTCATCCCTTTCCAGTGCCAGGTCACCCTTCTAACCATTCTGGAAATTTGGTTGACTGTGGTTTTGAGTGTTTTGATTGTATAATCCACTCTCAAATTGTTTTGCAACCACAGCCCCAAAACTCTGATCTTGTCCTTCTCTTGAATTGTCTGGTCTCCTAGAGAGAGCTGAATTTCTCCTGGGGACTTGTAATTTCTTCTGTGTAGCCTGATAAGTTCGGATTTTTCTGGGGAGCATTGAAGACCGCTCTCCCCGGCAAATTCCTCGACTAGGTCTATAGCGGCTTGCAGAGCTTCTTCTTTTTGCGCCAAGGATCCCTGAGTAGCCCAGATGGTGATGTCGTCCGCGTATAAAGTGAAGCCAATATCATTGCGGGTCAACAGTTTTTTTGCTAAATTTATCATTGCTATGTTAAATAGCATTGGAGAGATTATTGAACCCTGCGGTGTACCTTTGTTCGGCATGGGTACTTTTGGTGATCGGATCTCTCCAATTCCTATGGTGGCTGTGCGATCTGAGAGGTGGATACAGGAGATAACCACTGTTCCCTTACTGCAACGGAAATGATTTCGGCAGACGGAAGGGGGTGACAGAAATTTAGTTGGTCGATCGAGATTTAGGAAGGTTAAGGGAATCGGGTGGCCCCGGCGGGAGAGGTCCGGGTTAATTGTAGAGAAATACGGTTGGTTGGTTTATGGGGTTTGACATCTCAAAACGACCCAGGCTATGAGAGACACAGTAAGGGAACCGGAAATTTCAATTACTTGGGGTTCTTTAACGTGCATTGACATCCTACAGCACACGCGTGCTTAGTTTTTCGTCTCCACAGAAAAGCGGTCGCCGTGGCCGGGATTCGACCCCGCATCCTTGGACACAGTAGTCAAGCGCCCTAACTAAGGGGCCACCCCGACGGGATTGCAGAGAAATATGCAAGAGGTATCCGCTGCAGTACACCGGATTAGGCTGCAGTGATGATGATTTCAACAAAAAGAATGTGGTATATTTTGTTATATCTTTGTTATCCTGTTGAGTTTGGAAGAAAGAGGAAAATAGCCTCGACAGAACTCAGCGATGGGAATGAATATTCAGAGTAGATGCATTCATCTTTTTCTTTTTTTTTTTTTCAGCAACTGCGGTATTTTCTTACGACTCTTGTGCTCTATAATTATCCCTCACAGAGTTGTGCGCAGAATCCTGCTGCGGTGGTGCAACACGACACGTGTGGAGCAAGCTGTGGGGAACGAGCAGAGGTGCCGCGGAGTGACCGTGCTTGACCGCAGCCGTCTTTTGCCCCTGAACCACACTGTAGCGGAGCTGCTATTCGACGGAGCCGCCATCGGCAACGTCAGCGAGGCTTTCACTCAAAGCTATCTGGTGCACACATTTCACGGGCGCACCCACGACATACCGATTCGGCGGGGATCTTTTGTTGAGCGGGCGGCCATCGAGAACTGTCCCCGCACGTTCGCCCTTTCCCAGCGACTGTACGGCCGCTTCTGATTCAGTGTGCACGATAACAAAGGGACGTGCGGCAGATGAATTGTTTATGAAGAAAGATAAGATATATTTCGGTGGTGCTAAAGAACATTTTGCTCCACCTACTTACGCATGCATATACTAAAGGATGGACATCCGGATTCATTCACTATTGCCTTGTAGAGGACGTAGCGGCGTTTTGTAAATATTTGAAAGAACCCCACACAGGCGTAAACTTTTCAACGCAGTAGAGCACGGAGTTTGCTGTGCGCCCATTTTGCTGTTCGGAACGTTTAAAAAAAGGCAATTATCCATCCGCAGTTGGTTGCACTTAAAGCAAATTAACGAAATATTTTAATATTTATTCAGCGTTACAGTTCGTTATTTTGATAATGTTTCAATATAGACTGTCCAATATTGTACACCTATACGGAAAGGGCAGGGAAGCGACTGAGACAGCTTGTCTTGGAACCAAATTACACCAAGCGCTCCACGGCAATTAATCACTGATTGTTGGCAAGACTGAGCGTGTCCCCAAAAGGGAGTGACACTAGTCAGAAGTCCGTTTATTACACAGTGCACGATGAAGAATCGTGCGGCTGAAATGCAATTTTGCAAAAGCAATGAACGCACGATGTCAAGTAGTCATGCGATTCTTCCATAAGCTATGCAGTCTAATAAAAAGTGAATATTTCTGCGTGTTTTTCAACGATGGAAGCACAGTAGGTTACCGTACGTACTCTATGAGAAGTCATAAAATTGCTTCAATGTCTGCTGTACCAGATTTCAAAACAGCTTTGCATCCTTCCGATAAATGAAGCTATTATCAGTTGCTTCCGGTACCTCACACAGACAGCAGTCAACCGACGACAGAAAACCTTTACCGAAGCCATATTTCTACAGGCAAGATCTCAGTGTGTCCTGTAAAGGAAGTCTTGGTGCATGGTGTCGCTAACATTTTACGATCTCGTACACGTGCACAATGGCTAGGCGACCAAGAATACATAGCATGGTTGATTAGTGGAGGAAAAAAAATTGAAATCAAGTAATTATATGCAAATGTTCTCGTGACACTGAAAAGTAAAAAAAAAAAAAAAGACATCTGAAAGATGGGCTGTTCAAAATCTTACAACAAAAACACACATCTTGCATAAATCCCCATAAGCAAGGGCGAGGAACAAGGTCAGAAGATAGTTTGAAGTTTGAATTTTATTGGACATATAATACTTGGAGCAATATGCCCACGAGGTGCGAGAAAAGGAGGCCTTAATGCTTCTTGACTAAGCCCACACCTCGTTTACAATTCAGGAGCAGCCAGCAGAGCAAACAGAAGCAATGAGATGAATAGATGCACAGAAAAAAAAAAAGAAGATAAATTACACTTAATAGTAAGAGCAAAATTTCACTCAATTTCACGAATAAAAAAACAACGTACGTTTTTTGACCATGTTTTATCGTGAAACAAAATAATGCAAGACATATAAAAGCTAGTACAAACATAATCAGAAACACTGCCTTAATTTGTGGCTAGCAAGATGCTGATAAAGAGAGTTTTTGGGGCTTAAACAATGGACTGCATTATCTGTTTAAATTGAGAAATGGTGTGGCATTCTAGAGCGCACAAAATGAAGGTCGGGTAGTTGTTACATATTTCCTCTAATTGGTGGCAGATAGCCTGCGGCCCATAGTTTGTGCGTATTAGAGGGGCAATCGAAGGAACAAGACGCTAGTCATAAGACAATGGTTTCTCGGTATATGTTCGAGAGGATGAGAGAAAATCCCTTTTAACATACTTGTAAAATAAAACTGCAATTTTTCCTTATAGCATTCTTGAAAAGGTCCGATTGTGAGACTTTCAAACTATCTATTCTTTGCACATTCCATAGACAACACTTTTAATGCACGTTTTTAAAGGGAATGTATAACATCTTTTTCAGAATTGGTGCATGTACCCCGCACCAAGTTGCAATGTGTGAGGTAAGACTAAAGTAAAATGAAATAAATTTGTCTCCTTTCACGCCTGATCATAATAAATGTTTCTCTCTCTCTCTCTCTCTCTCTCTCTCTCTCCTAATCTGCACAGGCAGTAAATGTCGGATGAAGAGGAGCAGATCAATAAATTTAGATATTTTTATCTAAATCAAGGTATTCAACGAATTTGTCTCCAAATACGCGAGAACGACCCGGTGAGAAGCGTCTAGAAAAAATAAAGCGACAATTTGCCGCATCTAACGATAGACTAAACTAGACCACCTGCGCTGACAGGTCTTCATAGATCATCCTGTCTCACGGACTCCAAGGAAAAGCTCCAAACAAAAGTTGGATGGTTTTTATTTTGAATGTGTGGCTACATTTTGATACCTGGCTTTCAGGCGGAGCATGAAAAAGACGACGCTGGCCCCTCGAGGCCAATAGGTTCCGACAGTTTCAATACGTTAAGAAGGCAGTTGACTGAAAAGTCATTGTAACAGTTTCGCCTCAGTTTAAGTAGCCCGATATTGTTCTCTTTCTGCGCCACTATCCTTGGACACAGTCATTGATCTGTTCTTATCGCCATGCAAATTTTTTTACTGGAATTAATCGTTTGCCTTGCTAATTTTTTCAAACATATCACTTGCTCTACAAATCCCAGTGTCAGTCTCCCGTGTGCATTATGACTTTCCATTTTTATTCCATTTATTTCACCTCTTCTTTTCTTTTCCTCTACCCCTCTAATCATTTTTTTTTACATGTATAAGCATACTTCAAAAGCTTTCTTTGCTGCCCACTTCTTGACCGATCCCTCTGTGTGGGTATGTGCCATATTTTATTTGGTCAACAACAACAACAACAACAACAACGACAGCAGCAATGCGCGAGTTTGCCCTGCGAACGCCTGGTTTTCGTGGAGAAATGCCACAGCGCGGCCATGACGTGTCTGTCAGAACAGGTTGCGCCTTTTTGTTTCAAGGTTATCATGACGGCTAAACGGGCGCGTATAGATAATTTGGCGCAGGTCATAGCTGTCAGCAGCGGGTAAGATCACGGTGGAAGTGGCAGGCAAAGGGTTGTAATGTCGGGGCTTGGAAGATCAAACAATGCTAAACTAGGGCAAGTGGTGACAGTGCGCAATATTTCGAGCCTAGCGCATCTGAATCGTCTGTCAATCTTCTGTCGAATACTTAACCGAAACACGTTCAGCGTTATGTAATCCGTTTGCTGATCGCAGTCATGACACGAAGTGGAGATCTTTAAAAAACAAGCATCCATGAAGTAAGACAAAGAGCCAGAGGGTGATACCTCCATCGAGGCAGCATTCTTCTTCTTTGGTTTTGGGCGCCATGATGCCTTCTTTTTCTCGGATGTTTATAATAAGGCTGAGTACCGATGAACTAGGAATAGTATAGGCTGATACGTCCACTCAGGACCGGAGGTAGCCGCAGTTCCCGACCACGAAAGTGAGTGTTGTGTTTGGTTTTACGGCACATATACAGCTAAGGCCAACATGCGCCAAACGCAAAGTTTACCATGTCTGTATGATGGGACGAAGTTAACACTACTACGTTATACACTACGACCATGTTTAAAAGGTTCGCATCTTTTAAAAACGAAAGAACACCAGGAAGATCAACAAGTGTATTTTGGCCTATGAGTACTTAGGAGAAAAAAAAAAGACATACACTTGTAAAAAATACGATATTGTGTATTTCGGTCGTTACGTCAGACTTTTTTTACTTTATGTAGTGCATTTCTGCAGTTATGTAGGTTTTTCTGTAGTCTGCAGTTATGTAGATTTTTCTGTAGTCTGCAGGTCTGTCATTTTTCTGTTGCAACAAAACAAAAGTTTGATGTTACTACAGAAATGTCTGTCGCCAGAGCAAGTTCTCTGTCCAAAACCACACAGAAATTTTGTTGTAACAAAAAAAATTCTGTAAGTTTTTCCGACGGGGTTGCAAGTTAGGCTGGAACGAGATGCGTCGATCACAAAATCATGGGAAGTGTTTTAGGCATGAAATGCTTTTAGCTCCCGTTGTGGCGACATTGATGGGACATCAAAATAAACCAAGAGTCAACATCCGGCCACCAATTTCTAGTCATCCGGGCACCGATCTGCTTTCGTCTGGGTACCAGTTTCCCCTTGTCTTGGCACCGAACGAGATTTTGACGACATAATTTATCTCCCAGGCTTCAGCACCCTCCCTAAGCATGTCACAGTGCCACACACTCTCGAGTAGAACGCCGCCCGACACGGGTGGTATAGGAGCAGAAGCTTGGCGCGTATTCGGGAATTTAGAACCGAGTCTGTCACCATGCTGCCTCGTCAGCTCATAACGTTGCGCTCTTTAGCAGATGGTTGTATACACGCGCAGGGAGCATTCGAACGCGCTACTGCCCCTACGTTTTTGTCAGGCCAGCGTCTCTTCGTGACCGCGAACACATGTGCATAAATAATTGGTTCACATGAAAGGAAAGGCGCTGTATCTGTCACACTTGTTCTGTGGGCACCTGAACCGCTCCGCAAGGGAACTTGTTGTGGCTGTAGGAAAAAGGAAAAGAAAATGCACGGACCTGCTACTGGCTCTGTAGCTGAGCCACCTCCGCAGCCTCGTGCTGACAGAAGAGAAAATAGAGAAGGAAGAAAAGGAAGAGGGGGAGAAAGACGCGCGCCGCAACAACGGCCGTTGTCCACCACCAAAGCGGTGGCGGGTGCAATAACGGCCTACAACAGATCAAAATTCAGTAGCAGGCTAGTCTCCGCCGCAAGCGGTGGTGACCGACCTGTCCCAGCCACATCAGAGGAGTTTCTTTAGGTTCTTGAGCTCCGTAAAGGAAGAGAGGAAGGTGGGATTGAAAGTGGAAAGAGAGAAGTGAGTGCCGTAGTTGAAGGCTCCGGAGTAATTTGGTCCACCCGGGGATCTTTAACGTGCACTGACATCGCACAGTACACTGACGGTGGTGGTGTAAACTTTATTGGCCATTCAAATGCAGGTGGGGGGCAGAGCCCCTCTCTTATAAATGATGTGCCACCCCCTGGAGGGCCACTGGTGATCGTGAGTCGCTGATCTGGTAGCAATGAGCTGACATGAGTTGTTCCCAGTAAGCAAGTGCCACCTCTGAGGAGGAAGGATGTGGGCATGTGGAATAGGTGAGTAAAACATGAAGGAAATCGGCTGGCCTCGTTCTGCCTTTCAGTGCCGCCTCTGTCACAACTGCTAAACCAAGCGTTGAAGCCCGACGAAATGAGAGGTAGAAAGCGTTTTGCGGAAAGCGATCGCTTTGGGAGTTACACTAGTTGTAAGCCCTGCCGACAACGCCATTATGCGGCCGCTCAAGACGGTGACAAAGCCGTCATGGACATCAACTGTCTACTTAAGGCCGCACAGTTACAGGCGATCGCTTCCGCGCGACAAGAAAAACATGCGAGAGATGCTGAGAGCGCTGCCCTTTGGAAAAAAAAGCTGCGGTGGGGTGTGGTGTGGTGTGCTCTGCTAGACCTATTTCAAGATTGAGTATAGTACCATCTACAACCAATGTGCTACGCCCGAAACCATTGCATGCTTACAGCTACTTCTGGTTACGAGAAAGACAGTATTTTCTTTTATTTCTCCAGATTTTCGCATGAACATAAAGTGGGATTTACGGTCACCTCCTCTCCACACAACTCGCATGTTGGCCTGTCTTGTTTTGCAGTTATATAACTCTCTCTCTCTATCTCTCTCTCTTTCTGTGTGTGTGTGTGTGTGTGTGTGTGTGTGTGTGTGTGTGTGTGTGTGTGTGTGTGTGTGTGTGTGTGTGTGTGTGTGTGTGTGTGTGTGTGTGTGTGTGTGTGTGTGTGTGTGTGTGTGTGTGTGTGTGTGTGTGTGTGTGTGTGTGTGTGTGTGTGTGTGTGTGTGTGTGTGTGTGTGTGTGTGTGTGTGTGTGTGTGTGTGTGTGTGTGTGTGTGTGTGTGTGTGTGTGTGTGTGTGTGTGTGTGTGTGTGTGTGTGTGTGTGTGTGTGTGTGTGTGTGTGTGTGTGTGTGTGTGTGTGTGTGTGTGTGTGTGTGTGTGTGTGTGTGTGTGTGTGTGTGTGTGTGTGTGTGTGTGTGTGTGTGTGTGTGTGTGTGTGTGTGTGTGTGTGTGTGTGTGTGTGTGTGTGTGTGTGTGTGTGTGTGTGTGTGTGTGTGTGTGTGTGTGTGTGTGTGTGTGTGTGTGTGTGTGTGTGTGTGTGTGTGTGTGTGTGTGTGTGTGTGTGTGTGTGTGTGTGTGCGTGTGCGCGCGCGCGTGTGTGTGTGTGTGTGTGTGTGTACGTGCGTGCGTGTGTGCGTGCGTGCGTGTCCAAGGCGGAGACGACAAAAATGATTTCAATGGAACTTTTCGATGGGAGCCTGATTTCTATTCCCATATATGACAGGCTTTACCATACGCAGTTTATTATTTACTCCAGTATTTTATTGATTTTGCCATTCATCTTTAGTTCTTGTGCAAGCTAACCTCATATAATCTTTAAACTGGTTGTGGCTCGGGACCCAACAGAATTTTATGCTCAGTCCATGCTACTCTCCATGGCTTGTCTTATACCACGTATGATGACTGATTAATGATATAACTGCATTTCTATGCTGAAGAACTTTGAGTGCGCTGAGGGAATCAGTGTAGATGATGCTCTTGTTGATGTTCTCTTTTATTACTTTTTCTACAGCTACACGTGTGCACCTAGCAGTGAAAATAGATTAACACTGAGGCAGGATTACTGGTCTTTCTCATAGATTATTGCACTTCTCACATGCATTTGTGTTTTTGAGCAGTCTGTGCAAAAGTGTGCGAATTAGCATATTTTTGTTTAAGAGCCAGAAATGCCTGCAGTATGTGCTCATGGGGTTTTTGGTTGTTCCTGAAAGTGGGTTAGTGAGAAATCACACACTATGGCGCAGCGATACTGCCGGGGCAGCGGATTGTGTCTTGGGGCAATATCTGGAAGAATATTTACTATCATCACATTTACTTCGAAGCTAAGTAACGAAAGTTTGATCGACTGAGGTTTTTTAGTGAATAGTGTTTTCGATGTTCACTCCGTAAAATGTGGGGTAACAGATGTTTAGTAAGAACCGTATCTTGAGTATGTATAAACACATAGCATGATTCTCCTGTCATCGAGGGGTTGTTTCTACGTATATTTATGGGGAGATCCTGTATGCACAAGCCGCGAGATGTAAGCCCAGGTTATGCAGTGGATCCAGCGACTTCGGATGCCACGGTCTTGCAGGCCCGTATGCTATACACACATAATTCGGGCTTCCGTGAGAGCACTTTGAGTGTATGCAGCAGGTCAAGATATGATTTCGTTTTCAGTGTGTTTATGTGAAGCACAAATGTGAGTTTGCTATCAAAAGTTAATGCCTAAAATTTTTGCTGATGTTTTACGGGCAGCAAGATTTCATTTAGATAGACGGATGAGATCGGTGCGCAAACCTTGCGTAAATGAGAACAAAACAGCTACTGACTTTTTTTGTGGAGAACTTGAAGCCTTTTCTATTTGTCCATGTCGCTAGTTTATTTGCAGTCAGCTGAGCTTGTCTCCCTCAAGTGGATACACAGACGGTGTGCATGTTTTTTTGCAGGTCATCGACACAGACCGAGTACATATGATGAGCATCATAGCTAAAATAATTAAAAAATCAATTTTTACTATAAATAGTGTGGCACTTAAAATGCACCCCTGAGGCCCACCAGTCTCCTGAGTGAGATTTCTTTAGCGGTGGCACCGAAACATACTTAAAATCTACGATAGGACAAAAATTCACTCAAGCATTTCACCATTCTGCCTCGGATGCCAAAGTCTCCCATGTCACTCAGCATTCCGAAACTCCGTGTCGTATCGCAGGGTTTCACTAAATCAGACAGCAAGACAGTATTGTCTATGTATAAACACTTCTCGAACGGTATTTTCCAGGCGTACAAGTTTCTCGATCCCAGGCAGCTCTAGCTAGACGCCGTTGCAATGTAGTTTTCCCGAATTCTGCCCCCGGCTGTGTGTTGTAAACTACTTTTGCTCGCGGCTTCACATCTGTGCTTAGCCAAGCTAAACGGCCACCAAAGTTTTTTGCTTTCTTTACAGCTGATAAAAGCGCCATTTTCGTGGGAAGTATATATGTCGTTACATTGCGGTAGTTTATCGGCACAGGCTTACTTCAATTTGTCCTCAGTACATCTTGCACACTGGAACAGTTCGGCTACTTTCTTTGTATCGGAGCACCGTTCATGTACAGTCGAGCGCAATTTGAAGGTTATCGCGCGAGCGTCGACGGGGAACATGAACAGCGCCATGGCCCAGAATTCTCTGCCGAGGCGAGGGAGGTGTCAGGCCAGCTTCACTCACTCTTTTTGCTGTTCCTTCAGCAGCCATGTTGGGCTATCAGTTTCTTTCTTTCTTTCTTTCTTTCTTTCTTTCTTTCTTTCTTTCTTTCTTTCTTTCTTTCTTTCTTTCTTTCTTTCTTTCTTTCTTTCTTTCTTTCTTTCTTTCTTTCTTTCTTTCTTTCTTTCTTTCTTTCTTTCTTTCTTTCTTTCTTTTTTTTTTCTGTGAACCGGCAGTGATTGTAGTGCGCACAACGTGTCCTTTGGTATTATCTGAAATTGGACACCTTATCGCAATAAATGAAAAGCTTAGAATAGAGAGAAAGGGCGGTTAGTTTGTCGCGGGGGTGAATATTGTTGTTTGGAACAGCGAACGAGGGAGAGAAGAGTGCGAAATCATGATTTTTCCTGTTCCGAACCTGGCTGCCAGGTGCCTGGAGTACTAGGCTGGTCGACGCTCGCGCGATAACCTTCAAATCGCGCTCGACTGTACTACATTCATACTAAAGGCCCTTGACCTGTCCCATCTAAGAGCACGATATACTCTCACGGTATAGCAAGCTCAGACACGCCCACTGATATAAGTTAAGACTTATCTAAGTGATTGATTGGCCGATAGCGGGCTTTGAGGATTATGAGGCGATGTGCATTTATGCGCAAGCTATGCACTAGCGCTTCGGATAAATTCAGATCGCCTGAGCACCTCCATCGCGCATCAGAAATTTCATCGGGGTTCGACATTCCAGTAGCTAGAAATTAGCAGTAGCGAAACGCCCTGCTTTATAGGCCATGATCATGATTTGGCATGCAAAATCTCATTAACTACTCGCTCATCCGTTGTGATTCACTAACCACTTTTTTCTTTGCTCTTCCGGGCTTTGGCAAGTTAACAGTATTGTCAAACGGTCTCCTAGCTGCGTTCCTCGTCACCGCTGACTCAAGCGTATAGACACGTCGGCCTCGCGTCAAACGAGCAGGGAGACGCGAGAAAGAGCGAGAGATAAAGAATACAAAAAAAAAAGAGAGAGAGAGAAACTGAGACTCTCAAAGTACTTCCGAGCCCGTGAGTGAGCGAGCGAGGAAGTGACGAGCGTTATGTATCGGCACACCTATCAGCGGTTGCACAGCCGTTAGTAGTTTCCTGCCGGTGGCTCTGGGCTGCATATCTTTCCTGCGGCAAGTTGACGGGTTTGAAGGCTACAGGAAGTTGAGACGAAGAAAAATGGAACATTTCAAGAAGGAAAAAATCTATAGGGTAAGCTGCGCTTCTGGCTTCTGTAATGTCTATAGTCTAATTAATTCGTTTGCTCGTAACATGGCCAAACGCTATTCTTTTTGTTTCTACAGGATTTAAAAAGATCATTGATCCCTTTTTCCATCTTCTTTTATCTTTTTATAGCCTAGTCGAAGAAACTACACAAATGGCGAGGCAGGCTATCATAGCATAATGTACTTCCGGTTTTCTAATCACCTCTGTAATTCGGTTTGCATAACTGCGCGTTCAAAAACTATTTCCCATGAACCCTGTTCCCATGCACCCTGTTCCCATGCGCCCTGTTCCCATGCAAAAAAAAAAAAAAAAATAACAGCGCAACTGCTATCGCGATCCATGCTCGTCCCATCAAAGGTGCTTGAACCCAGTTACAGTGAGCTTTGACATTGGTGACATGAGACTCAGAATAGCTGAAGCTGTATGGTGTTTTGTTCAAGGATAATTGTCGAGATTTGACTGTTTTTCAATGCAACTACTGCACAAAGTATGGAGCTATCTTCTTGAGCGCTCAAAAGTAAAACTGTGCCCGGAAAGGTCTCCACAGATTCTGAGCTTCGTAAAGCTGATACAAAAGCCAGTTTCCGAAGGGAGTGAAGAAGACTCGCTATCAACAAATTGTAGACTCGGTAATGGAGATTGCTAAATTATTCTGGACATTCTTAAGAGTTGCATTCGAAAATTGAGCTCATTGTTTAACACTTTGAGATGAAACGCGTGGCCTTGAATGAGGTCAGTATAATCAGCGCACGCACGCACGCACGCACGCACGCACGCACGCACGCACGCACGCACGCACGCACGCACACACACACACACACACACACACACACACACACACACACACACACACACACACACACACACACACACACACACACACACACACACACACACACACACAGCGCGTGAGAGAGTGCGTAATTTCATTAGTCTATAGACTAATGACATTACGCGACACTCAATACGAGAATTCATCTCTTCTCGGTTTCTATGTGCCGCAAGCTAAATTTTAGCTATTACCTTTTCCTACAAATAGGCATCTGCGAAACGATATAAGCCAGCAAGAAGGTTTTTACATTTTGAAATATATTAAGGTTATCACTGCAGCACCTCTAATCATATCGAAGTGAATGGTTGCAGCTGTTAAAGATAGCTGCTCGTTAAACTATCCGGGTAACTCTCTTTCAACCCTCACCTACTTCTTTCTACGCCGCCTCAACCAGTCCCCTCTGCCGGGACTCGACATGTCGTTGCTTTACTTTCAGTACCGTGTAAAAGAGAAAACGATGGATCGTTTCTCAAGTTCATGCTGCGCTCGCGGCGTTCTCCGGAAACTGTAGCGGCAGGCAAGAGCCGGATCCAAAGAAAAAAAAAAGAAATCCGGAAAAAAGCACGCCTGTTGCTTCCGTCTAGTAACAAAAATAAAAAAATGGTGTATTCTGACGGGCTGCGCGTGGCAGATGTCTAAAATGCAAAGGCGTCGGGCAGAACTGCGCGGTGAGGCACTTGGACGCAGGCCAGCCCATGTCGATCAACTCTGTGTGGACTTTCGAGCAGCTAGCGTAGGTTTGTTACCGTGACGGTTTTGCATGCATAAACGCAAGATTCGTTAAGGTCCACAGACGTGCAAGTGAGCTGTATACTTGCCTTAGGCCGCAAACAAAGCATTTCGCTTTCTTCCTTTTTTATTGCTTAGTCTGAGGAAGCGGCCCCTCATTTGCTCTCGCCTCCTCTCCTCTGCTCTCTCTCCCTCTGTCCTTCGTGTAGACGTCTATCCTGGCTCAATACAGAGCTCTGTTCCGTGTGAAACACGAAACCACAACTAAAGCTGACTCGTTACACCCTTCTGTGATGCGTCAGAGACTGCTGTGCGTGCCATGACAGTATGGTACGTCAGCGGTACGTGTGCTTTGCATGTGCGTGAAAACGCACAGCATGTCAAAAAATTGCACATTCGGGACGCGCAGCCGCTCTTTGCTAGGCGGGACAGTTAGCGATGTGTTGCAAATCGCGATAGAAAAAGCTCTAGGACGTTTTTGTTTTTAATAAGCTAGAACTGTAAACAAAGGGGGAGGCGGTATCAATCGTCAAGCATGACTGAACTTTACGCGATACTTCCAGTTTCCATACGCTTGCTTTCCTGTGCAGTGTTACAAATTTGCAGTTCCACTGAACTGCCGTGAAAAGCAGAATGTATTCGCTGAGGAAACTAGTGCGATACGATGCAACACGTTTGCTGCGCCAACTGCATCCTATGGAAAGGCTCTGCATGGTCGTAACGTCACTACTTTATGTGGAACTGTAACAATCGATGACAGTATTCCTGCGTTTGATCCTCTTGCCCCGCTTCGTGTTTTGCTAGGGAGCGTTCTCTGTAAAAGAAAATGTAAGCAATTAAATCTATACGTTCTCGAGGCTTATCAGTGCAAAAGATGCGAGACATACGGCTTCACGAGATAAAGGTTTAAGCAGTGATATGAAGACGCGAGAAGTGTCCGAAGATTTCTACATAGGAAAGAGGGGAAGCGCGATTGCGTCAGCGACACGCCTCTTTCTAATGTACAGTCACGAATAAGAGTTTGCGGGATGTGGGATCACGGAAAAGAAGATATTTCTATGCTATCAAACAGAGGAAGGCCTCATACAAAAATTAAAAATCGCTGCAGAATCTGCATTGGAGTAATGCGAAAGCACGGATTCTGCTGTCGGTTGCTTATGGTCGCTTCTAGTTGCTTAATTCACTTTTTGTTTGCCCATTTTAATCTTTGGTACTTTCAAAGTGCGAGTCAATCCCTTCCCATGCCATTTTTTGGCTCTACTTCCGGTTGCCTGTCGTCACATCCTTGACATCACCCTAATTGACTGACAACTATTTTAGTTTTTGGTACCTTCAAATTTCGCGTCAATCCCTTCCTATGCCCTTTTTTGGCTCGACTTCAGGTTGAGTGACGTCACATCCTTCACGTCCCTTTAATTGACGGATTTATTAACTATTTAGCATTTGATACATTTGATACATTTGACGTCACCCTAATTGACTGACTTAATTAATTATTTAGTATTTGATAGATTGAAATGTGGCGCCAAGCCATTGTCTAATGAGACCATTTCCCCCTTTACTTTTACATTTTTTGCCTGTAATTATTTACCTAATGAACTTATCGGCCTAATTATTTTTTCAGACATAACATTACGTCACCTTCTATCGATTGACACCACTCATTAACCTCTACCACATCTCAATTACCCACAACTACTCTGGACACGATTTTGCGGACACATTCTGCGGATGCTGTCTGCGGAGAGAAATACGTGAACATAGCGAAGTAATGCTTTCACATTAAAAAAAAAAAAAAAAAAAAAAAAAGAAACTGGCAGGAAAAGGAGTCAACTGCGTTCCATCCCATGAAAAATGGCTAGCAGACTGACCAGCGAGACAACACAGATGTTAAATTGTTTCCGCAAATCCACATCTCTTAATTTTGATTCACGTCTGTGAATTTAGCGATTTGTGTACAGCGGCGCTATTTACGAGATTTCACATTGCGAATGTGTTGTTGCGTCAATGTATAGCTGACCTAGACAGCAAATAAAGTCAGACAGAAATTCACCGGCGATTCGGCGTCCATCTTTTCTGTGTTTGTCCTTTCTGTACGCTATAATACTTCCTGGAAATGTAAGCCACCTTGCCCATTTGCAAGTTTCTTGAAATTAATTAGGAAATGTTCACGTACTTCACCATAGTCCGGTGGTCTCAGACTGGTGAGTATTCATATTTTACAAACAAATTATTATATTTTGTGATGTTCGAGGTACAGTATCACAATGAACTGAATTTCAGCAGCCTGCCAGGCGTAACTGTTGTTGTACATGATCTGTTGCCTAGTTCGGCGAACGCTTCTCGGGCACTGAGACGAGAAACGGCAAGCCACAAGACTACAGCGCTTTGCTGGCGCGATGCCTGAAGAAAGGGAAGCTCTTCGAGGACCCCGAGTTTCCGTGCACCGCAGCCACCGCCTGGGGCTCCGGGGATCCTCCTTTCAAGGTCATCTGGAAGAGGCCCTTTGTAAGAACGCGCGGCTTAATTATTTTGTTTTCTGGAAAAATGGGGTACAAGTAAGTGCGTTATCTTGGCTACAGTGAGCTCGCACAATCAGCACCTGATGTTACAAAATCAACAATGTTTTGACTGTGTGAGAGCGATGTTGCAAACAAGAAGAAACGAAGGTAAATGTCTTAACTTGTTTTCAAGATTCATGGGCTAAAGTGAAAGCGCAAGTAAAGCATGAACCAACCAGGCTGCTTTAAAAATGTGCTCCCGTTTCGGAAACAGTGAGCATACCACAAAAAAGCCATGTTTCTGCGTTTTGCGTTGAAAGATTGTATACCACGAAATATTAAGCACCTCACAGAGAAGTGGCTAGCTGACAGCAATTTAGTGTACTGGCCTGAGAAAAAAAAAAAAAAAAAAAAAAAAAAAAAAAAAAAAAAAAAAAAAACATGCTCTGAATAACAGTTGTGCGCTCGAAAGATTGCCTTCCAATCATCGAAACAACCCTTGACTGAATGGATGAGTGGTGCCAGGCCTTCTAGCCGCAGCCATAGACATAGCCGCAGTGCTGTGAAAGAGGAAACGAAAAAATAAAAAAAAAGCATGTGCGGAAGTTATAACGAAAACACTGTTGCGTGGCCCAGCGGGCAACAGGTGATTTCGAAGGGCAGGGTGTCCTACTGGGCGTGCAATTTTGCTATATGGTAGCAATGAAGAAATATCTGCAATCGAAACTGTCCCCAATGTTTTTGTCGACTGTTCTTCATGTCTCTCTAGTCTTAGGGTGCATTCTTTTTCTTAAGCTTATACATTCCTTGCTGTCGTGGTGGTCCAAAACATTCATCGAGCAATTTCAATGCCAAGCAAGTACTCAACTGTTTTGAGTCGTTAAATATTACCATGTTATAAGTGCACTACGAGAGTGCCTATGCTTCGTTTCATAAGATATCTGCAGCACTGCGAAAAGCAGAGGAGCTCTTGCAATTGTGCTCCTAGGTGCCTCTCGCCCCTGCGCACTATAATAGAGAATTGTGCTCCTACTGTCACCCCCGCCAATTTGAGGGGCGAGAGGCGCGAAGGAGCACATTTGCCTATTGTAGTTCACGTGATCCTGATTGGACCGGGTTGCCTCTGCTTTTCGCAGTGCTGCAAACATCTTGTGAGATGAAGTATAGTTCATTTGGCGTAATATTAGTAAGTGAACTATTATATTATAATTTCAGTGGGTTCAAAACTGTGCATCATTCAAGTCATTGTTCAGAGAGGTTAAGTGGAGATGTGCAAGCTGCCAGTCTACTTGAAATTTTCCACGACACCGCATCTTCTTCTCGGCCTTGCAGTGATCCCACCTCCCCAACTAAAATCTTCGATAGGGGAGCAAAACTTTCTCTTTCCTCATAAAAAAGAGCTTTTATTTGTCCCTGGGTCGATCAGAGCTCTCATATACACGGCAGGAATGACGGATCTGGAGGCGAAAAATTAAAAAAAGAAAGAGGGGGAGGGGGAGGAAGGGTAAATTACACCCGACTTGCAGTGTTCTCATGTGAGGTCTCAGTGCCCCTCCACGCTTCTCTAACTTCTTGCGTAGCCTTGTTCTTTTTTTCTTTGCTATATAGCCTAACTTCGGACCTTCGCGTTTTCATAAAACAGGCTGATACCACGACATCGCAAGAGATAATTTTACATTGTTGATAGTCACAGAATACACTTGAGACGCTAGTTGTTAATGTGGGTTTTATAAAACAGCATTTGTAACAATAAATAAGACGATGGTGCGGCTACAAAACTGAGCGCAAGTTGCTCGTTAATATCGTTTTCTGCACGAAAGCCAGAAACGGCATAGAGTGCGAGTAATATTCAAGTATATATAAAACCCAAACGGAATTCCCCCCCCCCCCCTCCCCTCTCTTATTTCCCGCTGAAAATAAATTTCCGGCGTCACGGCCTATAGGAAGAAACTCACTGTCCTGAGAAATTTTAAAAAGATCGTTGCGCCGACACTTTAAATGCCTTTGCCTCACTGCATAAAGTTCGCAGGTTTACGCAGCCGTGTTCACGCACTTGCAGGATATTGCCGAGGTCCCAAAATTCATGACGGATGGCTTCAGTCGTTTCGACATCAAGCAGGGATCCTTGGGTGAGTGCCACACTCAAAGTGTCGTTCGATGCATTCTGCTCTCTTGTTTATCGGTAAGCACGAGTACAGACCACTGATAATTCAGAATGTAAATCACGCAGCACATTGAATGCTTTGTACATTCTTGGTGAAAATATAGGCTACGCGACCCGCTCTACAGTTGAGTCGTGGAGCAGTAACGCCAGCCGTCAAACTCTACATCTCTTTATGCTCGGTGCATACGGAAGTTGGTTACCATCGACGTATTATCAAGTTCCCAACAAAGAAACCACTCTCACAGATTAAATAGCTTATATAACCTGGAAAAATAGTTGGTCGATGCGGATGATACTCGGTAATGCCAATTTGAGTGTAGCTCTTGCGTATTTTGGGTTTGCGATATGTTGAGGTAAATAACTTGAGAGAAAGGCATGTGTTTACGTATATGCATATGTGCAGTCAGAGGCTACTCTATCTTTTCCCACGCGTAATAGTTCTTCAACTACCTCTCAATTTTTTCCAAGTTCGTGATTGCTATGAAAGAGGCGCCGCTATGACACCTCCGGATATCACCGCCGCGCATCAGCTTCCTCTCTCGCGCAAACAGATTTAGCCGCGGCAATGTGTTGAGAGCATCTACATTCCGCTTTTCAGAGCATGACGCGACACCGTTAATTCCCGCAGCTCCCTTCGAGAATTCTCGTTCGCGCCCATGCACTCTTAACACTAATTCCTCAATTTGTACTTCTACTATAACAGACATATTCATTAGCATACACTAGCAAGTTAACACATAACGTGTACTGAAAGACTTACTGATACTCTGTGCAGAACCACGCTTTAACCATGCCGTCCGAAAGTACCCGCGAAGCTTAGGAGTAGCGAGTCTGACTGTTCTCTGGTTCGATGCCCATACGAAAAAAAAAAAAAAAAGAAAAAGAAAAAGCACCCGAGTTGGCAGCTGCCAGCTCAGGTAGTAAGCAGCTTGCGTCAACAACCAAACACCGCCTACAAGAGCCATGCTCGGGATAGGTGATCACAGCTTTGACTACAGCAACAACACCGAGTTTTCCTTTGAACATTATCGCTGCTGCATTATTAATAATCATTAACCGACATATAAACTGAGTTCGCCCCTACCATCGCCATGAATTGATGGAAAAACTTTTATTTTCACCGGTTGTTAGAGGTGAGGGTTCAGTTGGATTGTTGGCCACGCCAGATGGCTGCCATTTGCGTCCTGTCGGCGATCTCTTCGGCCCATTCAGTGACCCGAGCCTGGATGTCCAGGTACGAGCAGCGCAGCACGGCCTCCCACTCCTCCAGAGATGGATGAGCTGGCAGCAAATCGCCGGGCGGCGGATAAGCCGCGCACCCCCGTGTAATGTGGTCTAAAGTGTCGTCAATGCCACACTCATTGCATTTAGGGTCAACCTGCTCTTTGAATATATATGAATATACTTTTGGGCAGGGGAAGGAGCGGGTTTTGTACTGGCACCAGAGTATCTCCTGGGCCTTGCTTAATGAATTATGTGGGGGAGGAACGATGCGCATTCCCAGGCTAAAATGGCGAGTTATATCGTGGAACGAGAGCAAGCCCTACCTCGCGCCCGCGGGAGACGAGGGACTCACCGTTCGGCCGACGAAACCCCGGGCATATTCGCGGGCCTTCTCGTTCCCGGGATTGTCAGAGTGAGCCGGAACCCATACCAGTTATATCGCCCTACCAGGGATAAGGATATTCCTGTCGGCAGCTGATAGACGGTCCCTCCAGAAATTCCGTATTGCTGCTTTGGAATCGTTCGTTATAAGCGATGGCCAGCACGATGGCTGCATGCTTCCTCTGCAGCCTCGGTGGTTTTGGTGCGTACAGCAGCTGAAGCTAAGATTTTGGAAGGCGTGGACTCAGGAGTCTCAGTCACTGCACAAATCGCGAAACCTCAGTCCGTCTGCACAACAATGCTGAATTGGGCGAGTTGGTGCATTTGCATTTTAGGAAACGTAGCGCAAAGAATCAGTTGCCAAGTAGTTTTTTTCACATGTTTTGTGTATCTTTCCAGACTTGCTTTTTCCACAATTTTGTCAATTCACCTCCTTTATTTCATGTCTTTGATCATTGTTTTGTACCCTATATATTCTGTTAGCATTTCCAATAAAAAATCAGTTGTGAGTAAGCGCTCGTGTGTGTATCCCTCATTTTATCCTTGTCTTCTTTGTGCTACGTTTCCTAAAATGCTCAGTCCGTCTCTTCATATTGGGCCGCATCCACGTAAGAAACCGACTGGTTTCCTTTGTATTTGGTGTGTAGTGCGCGTGCGCCTGATAGTCGCCTGCCTTCGTGGTGAATGGGGTGCATATTCTTAGGGAGGGGCTTGATATCAAGCTCCTTCCTAATTGCTGTGACTATTTGCCTGTGATCGTACGCCATGGGTTCGGCATTAATGCATATAGCCTTAGCAAGACAAGCCTCCCGGCTTTGGTGCGCGCCAGTATGAAGTACTGCAATATTAAATGCACTTCCTTGAGTTCATCAAGTGTATTGCGCATTCCAAGCGCTCTTCCTCCTCCCCTTTCCGATTTACGCTTTCCTCTTCCGCCGCTGCCCCGTACGCGTATTGCCAAACCATATCCCGTAGGAGCACTCGAGCAGACGACGCTCTGGCGCGTGATTTTGTCGCGTGATCGCGTGATTTGCTGCCAGGTGGCGCAAGAATAGCGTAAATATTGTCAAAAGAAATCAGGGCACATTTAAAGGCAGCCGCTCGTGTCGCTTCTGTGGCGCATTTTGCGCACCTTCTAAAATGCAGATTTCTCCTTGCGCGAAAACATTTTTCTTTAAATTACGCACCGAAGCTCTACCTGTTAACACATGGCTCTATAGGAAAAATATTTTTGTGTCTTCTGTAAACTGCTGTCTGTGTGATGTGCCTGAAACAATTGAGCACTGTTTTATTAATTGCAAAGACGCAATTCTCTTTTGGGACGTGCGGAAAAGAACTCCAAAGAGAGACTTTGTTAACAATTCGTACAGTGTGCCGTATCTTGCTGTTACACAATGTGATTACGAACCATATGGCATGTTTTTTCCTTATTGGACTTCATAGCTAATTGTGGAAGACACGCATGTTGGATCGCAACAGTGAACCTGTTGTTCCACCTAGACTCCATTTTAGCAGAATGATGCTGCAACTGAAGGACATTTATGAAGAATAGCCTGTGTACATAGTCCTTTCTGTACATAACCACGTGTAATAAATACTATGTCAGAAAGAAAAAAAAAACTTCTGTGGCACATTGTATTAATAATTAATACTACTTATCTCTGCACAGAAAATATCTGGTCGAATCTCATGAGTGCATTTTTTTTTTCTGAAATTTTGTTTTACAATTCACAACACAAAAATATTACTAACAACTTCTTTTCTGTTTTTTTTTTTCGCTTATGCTGCATTATGTGATTCTTTTGGTTCTTAATAGCCTAAGCACCAGCCGTGAACAGAGCAACAAGGTGACGGCTTGACAACGGTTAACACTATGAAATTAACTTCACTATTATCATTTCCTGCCATCAGTGAGTATACGTTATCTTTAGGTTGCGTTCAGAGACACCTTTCAGCAACAATCGCCTTTTTACTCGCTGAGATCGTCGTCTACTCGAGTGCTCCTACGGGATATGGTTTGGCAATACGCGCCCCGCGCGCCACCGGGGCCAGCTGGATCAAAAACCTCCTGAGCGTTTCATTCTCGCCCGGTTGTTGTGAATTCATCCGCTCTCGCAATAACCTTGCTTTCACGACATTCGTCTTCCTTCTTCTTCGCGTAGCGTCAAACACGGGGTGCGCTTTATTGCATGGGAGCCTAATATTCGTCAAGAGAAAAATATTACAGCGGAGCTTATGTGTTGGCCCTATTATAAAGAAAAGTGCTTGTACGCGAAGGAGGAAACGCAATGGGAGCACCTAACGCTTTTCCATCGACATTTGACGCCGGAGCTTAAGTGTCCACTCCATTTTAGCTCGACAGTTGCACACGGAGTCGCGTAAAACAGGCAAACGAGGGAGGTGCTTCTCGACGCATGTTGAGCCCCGCCGGGTGGTGCAGTGGTAAGACGCCGACTACTGTCCCGGAGTACCCGGGTTCGAACCCGACCTCGGCGGCTGCGCTTCGATGGAGGCGAAACGGAGAGGCGTCCGTGTGCTGTGCGATGTCAGCGCACGTTAAAGATCCCCAGGTGGTCGAAATTACTCCGTAGCCCTCCACTACGGCTCCTCTTTCTCTCTATCCACTTTCACTCCCACCTTCCTCCCTTCCCTTGCAGTGGTAAGACGCCCGACTACTGTGCCGGAGTACCCGGGTTCGAACCCGACCTCGGCGGCTGCGTTTCGATGGAGGCGAAACGAAGAGGCGTCGTGTGCTGTGCGATGTCAGCGCACGTTAAAGATCCCCAGGTGGTCGAAATTACTCCGTAGCCCTCCACTACGGCTCCTCTTTCTCTCTTTCCACTTTCCTACCATCTTCCTCCCTTCCCTTATGGCGCGGTTGAGGTGTCCACAGAAAACAAGTGAGACAGTTACCGCGCCTTTCCCTTCCTATAAATCAATCAATCGACACATTTTGAGCGACAGCACTGCAAAGTTGTTCACCGTGGACAGTGCTTATGTCTGGATTGGTTATCATTGTTTCATGGTTTTGCCAAAGCCAGGATTCCTGTGCCATGATGCGTGAGCTTTGAACAGATTTGCCCTTAAAGGGTAATCTGCGTTTCCGTTGGGCCGTAAGGTACAAGGCTAACCTGCGTGCGAGTGAAAGGTCCCATAGTAATCAGCGATATCCTTGAACCTGGCTGCTCGTAACTCCAGGAAACTGCTGGGTGGCGGCTTCCATCGCCACTCTCACGCTGCATCCGAAGCTGCTGAAGAACGTGGTGCCTGCGAGACAGAGCTTCGCGAAAGGAAAGTACGCAGGCATCTTCCACTTCCGCCTTTGGAAGTTCAACAGGTGGATCGACGTGCCCGTCGACGACCGCCTACCGGTGAACGAGGAGGACGGCAGCCTGGCCTTCATGACCTCCAGCAGCGACGGAGAGTTCTGGAGCGCGCTACTAGAGAAGGCCTACGCCAAGTGAGCCGAACCTGCTGCCACTTGTCAGTGTGAAAGATGGACACTTGCTCCGGGGTTACATGGTGCGAATACGGTGCTGAAACGCAGCATGTCTTGCCAAAGTACTGAGAACGCTTGCGCCTTTCGGATAAAGATTCGGTTCTCGCTTAACCGGCGTCTATCACAGAAAGCAGAAGCAGTTAAGGCATGTTGCTGGGGTTTGAGGGAAGCGAAAGAATGGTAAATAAAACGTATCTGTTTCAGTATGGTCGCATTTATAACTGCTGTACCTGAATAGAGGGAAAACATCGAAACGGTTTTACGCTGTACATTTTTTTTTATTGTGACCCACGTATGTGAAAACGGCCAACTGAAGTATATATAGGCCTGTCTTGAAATTAGTGATACGATGGAAAGCTGTGTCAAGCATGGCACCTACCAGCCACCGGTACAGGTCGGTCACCGCCGCTTGCGGCGGGGGCTGGCCTGGTACCGAACTTTTTTATCTGTTGTAGGCCGTCATTGCACACGCCACCGCTGGTGGTGGACGACGGCTGTTGTTGCGGCGCGCGTCTTTCCTTTCCTGTTCCTTTTCTTTCTTCTCTATATTCTCTTCTATCTGCACGAGGCAGCGGAGGTGGCTCAGCTGCAGAGCCAGTAGCAGGCCTGTGCATTTTCGTTTCTTTCTTCCTACAGCCACAACAACAACAACAAGCATGGTTGTGCGTGGTTTGACGGTTTGAATTGGAAGGGGGGGGGGGGGGGGGACGTGCGTAAGACTTTTCTTGAGAGTAGCCGCGACAGCACCTGTAACGCCGCCTTTGCAATTAGGTTTTGGGGAAAGGAAGGCGCAATATACTTTTCGATGGACACCACGGAGAGAATGGTGGACACCTATAAGTAATCAGGTCAAGGTCACACCAACTTTTTTGAAGGTCAAAAGGCCGGATAGATAGACCTTAGCTGATACATGGCGTAGTCAAGCTTTCGCTCCAAAATTGTTGCATGCTGAAATTGGTTTATAGCGCACACAGACAATCACAGGAAGGAACGAAGTGACAGGACAGAGTGTGACAGGATAGGCGCTCTATCGTGCTACGTGTTCGTCTGTGTGCGCTGTAAACTAATTTCAGTAATGCACCAACTAGCCTGCAAAAACGTTCTCGCAAATTATATTTCTAGTTCTGCAGGCGTCGCTTTGCTCTACTCATTGTTGTATAGCCCCATGTGTTAGACACAACTGAGATGTTTTTCCAGTATCACGGTGTATTAAAATATACGGATTGCACTTACGACTGCTAACCATGTAAACCCTCATACCATGTAAACCATCTTCTTCCTTTCGAAATTCCTGCAATACCACACGTCATATATGCAAATCTTCGCTTATTCCCAAGCTGTACATGCGTGTCTTCGATGACTCAGTCGGTAGCGTGTCTCGCTCGCAATCCAACGGAGGTTGTGGGTTCGAGTTTCAGCTGTAATCAAATTTTTCTCGCAGCGAAATCGAATGCTCTACGAAATTAAAGCATATCCGATATGCGGCGGCCTTTAATTCGTCATGCATGTCACGTTATTCGTTTTTATTCCACGCATGACGCCTCGTTTAATATGTACCGTTGTCGTGTGTATGAAATTTCCGCTCGAGGTCATGTAGCTGTGACGTCACAGGGCTACTGGACCCTTTTCCTGGACGACTCCGCTTTTCGTTGCCAATGAACGATATAATACGCACTTTTATAGCAGGAATCGGCCCATGTATAGGGAAAGGTTACTTAGGTTTCACGACCATTTTTATTAAGGCATTAGTTCCGGTGAAATTAGGCCGAAAGTGGCTTGTAATACGGGTATATTCAGAACCCTCGTACCTTGGGAACCCTAAATTCATTTAAAAGCATCACCACGACCATACACACGTCAGTACAATACGCATGTACAAACCAGCCGTTCCAATAATCGATGACAGAATCAGTTTCGGTCAATAAATAAATTAGAGTATTACGACGTTTTCACAGGCTTCATGGAGGCTATGCTGCACTGGAAGGAGGCAGTGGGGTGGAGGCTCTGACTACGTTCACTGGGGGACTGACTGAACAGCTTTCTCTGACGAAGGCCTCTAAGGATTTCTTCAGCATCCTCCAAAGAACTCTGGACAAGAATTCTCTCGTGACTTGTTCCATCACAGTGAGTTGAATTTGGACAGTTGTTAGAACCAGTGTCTTGTTCTGCGCGCTCGTGAACTTGTACTTGCATTGCAAACTGACCAGGACGAGGACAAGGGAACCAAGGGCCTCAGCGCTCTGCACGAGTACAGCATCACCGGTGCTACGACGGTGAGCAAACATTCAGGCCAGCACGCTCAGTGGCTATCAGGTTGTTTCCCAGGTACGTCACAAATTAATGTGGAGCGTCGGTGATTATTTCGGCGTCGTCGCATAATCCACTCGCCTAAAATGCGTTAAACGATGAGGGAACGTACGCGAAAACGTACACGGGGAGGGAACGTGTACGTGCTCTATGCGCTGGTAACAATAGACGGCACCAGGCTGCAATAAGCTTCGTTTTTTTTTTCTTTTTTTTTTTTTTAAGACTACGCTCTCCGTGAACTTCAGGTAGCGGTAGTCTGTACATCTGTTGTTGTTGTGGCTGTAGGAAGAAGGAAAAGAAAATGCACGGGCCTGCTACTGGCTCTGTTTCTGTGCCACCTCCGCTTCCTTGGGCAGACAGAAGAGAAAATAGAGAAGAAAGAAAAGGAAGAGGGAGAGAAAGACGCGCGCCGCAACAACAGCCGTCGTCCACTACCGAAGCGGTGGCGGGTGCAATGACGGCCTACAACAGATAAAAATTAGGTGGCAGGCTAGCCCCTGCCGCTAGCCCCCGCCTAGTCCAAGAGGCAATCGGAGTGTACTTCTTAAAAGGAGACTCTTCTTAAACGATATTTGATGGGTATAAAGGGGATGTTAATGGGTAAAGGCATAAGAGGGCATGTTATGGTGGAATAAACAAATAATGTGTTAAAAGAATGATAAAAGGTTTGCCCCTCTAATGATTACGAGGAATGAGCGGTGATAAAACACTCATATGAGGACGGAATGTTACGCCAGAGACCCGATGCTGTCAGATGCCGGATTATCATTGGCTTGAATGCCTGTCAACCCACAACAGGTGGTGAATATTTGTTCTCGATATATCCTGTTTTCGCTCATGCCACTACAGGTCCTGGTGGAAGAAAGTGGCGAGGTGAACCTTATTCGCCTGAGAAACCCCTGGGGAAGCGGTGAATGGAGCGGACCTTGGTCAGACAAGTAAGATTCCGTCGGATGCGGCGCCGTGCCCCGCTGTCGTTTCAGCGAGTAGTTCGGTTGGCGCAAATTTGTCTCAGCATTGTCGAGTCTTGTCAAGTCGAATCGCTACTTGTCGCCTAAACTCGATAGCCTGCACCAGCCTTTTGCGTCAAAGTTCGAATTATTTCCGCTCGCTCTGAAGAAGGTTCGTTTTGCTAGGAATATGTTATTGCCTCTTCAGTGTCCATTTGCCTTTTACTTCATTCTGCACCACAGTTTTTATGACCTCTATTTTTTCATCATCGAACAAATAGTAGCTTTTGACAAGTGTTAACAATCCTCTGTTACTCACTCATCATCTCTCTCCTTTCCTCACTTCAGCAAAATAGCCGCTTACCTAGCAATCCAGATCTTCTCTCTCAGAGATTGATAGGATCGAACAAACAATTACTTTTGCTCTTTTGATCGTCGCAGTATGCATTTTTAGGGCGCGTGGTTCAAACTGGAACGAGGGAAAGCTCTAGAGTTACATTTTTTTGAATGATACAGTGTTGTATTTTGTTGACTTGTTCATTTACTCTAATCCCGTGTTTTGATTTTTATTTTTATTTGTTGTTTTAATGCCTTGTATATCCACTCCTGCCTGGGCCAAAATATTGGCCTGCAGTATTTTGAAATAAATAAATAAATACACGTTTCGTGCTTGCCTCGTGAATAAAATGGCTGAGCAGTTTCACAATAAGAAGAAAGGTAACAAGTTCCGTTTTTTCAATTACAGCACAGCTAATGATTTCGCTCCAGCCTTTATTCGGTCGTAATCGCATACCGAGAACTCTGTGCCTGTCCGAACGTTATGGCTAATTAAGACCAACTTGCTTAACAAATAGGACGTTTAAACGTGCACGCATGCGGATATGTCACTAGTTGTAAACGGAATACGTTTCTTAGCGTAACTCGATGTTTCTTAGCGTAACACGACGTTTAACATCTGGAGGCACATTATGCTGGTAAATTGGCGTGGTGACCTGGAAAGCTCGCACAAGGCAAGGCTTGCCGAATTTACGCCTAAAATCGTACGTCATTTCACTTTAATAGCAAGACGTAGCCTTATAGTTTCTGACGATACTTTTGCGTTTCGTCTTTCCCGGGCAGGTCTGACAAGTGGGACAAGATCAGCGAGGAAACGCGCCAGGATTTGGGGCTCACGGTAAACGATGACGGAGAGTTTTGGTAAGTCACCGTCCTAAACGGTTGCCAAAAATTACGTTCTGACACGTGTCGAGAGAAGAATGCGCTTCGATGTGAACTGGAAGCGGAGCCACGATAGGGAACGTACCCGGCGTTCATGCGAATGTCGTGGTCTGTGTCAAGTAAGCCATGATAAGATATACATTATCGATGCTAAAGCATTCCTTGTATCATGAGCAGCGTGTACAGAAATTGTGGACAGAACGCGTTGGCAGATAATGTCTGCACCAACTAACAAGTAAAAAAACTGCCGCAACAGTGTGTCAAACCCGCATGAGAACGAACATATCAGCTCCCCTAGCCACACAGGAAAGCACTGTGCTATCGCCTCTTTTCTCTCTCTCTCTCTCTCTCTTCATTGCCTGCTTAGACAGCACCTCACAAATCCAAATCAATATGTACAATGCACCAGCGCCACAAAAAAAAAAAAAAAAAAAAAAAAAAAAACAACGAATACATGGATATACTAAACCTTTTTCAGGCGTGCCAGGTCATCAAGAATTCCAAACAATGAGGGTGTCCGCTATGTGCTTGATACACTTATCTAATACACGAAACACCTTCAATGAAGTGACCACGCGACGACCGAACATTGTCATCTGCATGACGTACAGCCATTCTCGTCTTCCGCAAACTGTGAAGGCCGAGGAACATAAACATATCATAGGGTATACTCTCCTCACTTTCAACCAAGATCCACCAAATCTCATATTTTGTTGTTTTCTATAGAGTGCGCTGTAAACTATCCCAAGGAAAGATGGCCTCCCAACAATCAATGAAGGCAAGTGCAACTGTTCTGGGTTTTGCGCTCAAACGATGCATCTTGTTTGCTGTCCTGATCTGGAATTCATGTTGGGAGCGAACTAACCGCACAAATTTGTTTCGCAAAGTTCGCGCAAGAAGGCTCTGTCACTAACTTGTTTATAAAGAAAATGTCATTGCGCTTTTTCTTCGTGCGTGATAAAAGGAATTAATTTCTCCGTAGCGTCATTCAAGAAAGAATGACAGAATACTGCTGGAATAGTTCATATGTACTTATGACAATTGCGGCAGTGTACATCCGGTATAATGAGTCGGAAATTGACTGAGCATTATCGAGAAGTTGTGTCATTTAGAATGCTGTGCGCACGTTTTTCATTTGAGAGTTCGGTCTCTGAATTATGTCCCCAGTTTGGGCTGTTTTCTTGATGGAGAGAAGGAATCACACATGAAGTAGTGCCAATCATGAACTGGATGCCTCCGATCACCTGACGGTCTGGACACGCATCCCTGCGTGGACGTCGCGGCATGTGATCCAGGGCCTGAAGTGTGAGATGACTATAGCTGCAGGCAGCGCAGATGATGACGGCTTACACGGCGAGCTGAATGCGTCGGCCATCTTCGCGTTTGCGGGCAGTCGACCCTCGGGAGACGAGATGTGGTCGTCACCCTTTAGCGCGTCTCTCGCTCCACTCTCCTTATAGTCTGCAATCGTGTCTTCCCGTTCTCTGAAACCTAGCCATCCTCGCAACAGCGTCGGTGCAGCCGTCGTCAGCACGTGGTGGTGGTAGTGGCTTATTAAAAAAAAAAAAATAATGATAAAAAAGATGGAACAGAACGTTGCCGGCATCGGCAGTTGCTATCTGACATCTTAAGCATTGGAGCTGTGGCCAGCAAAAAAAAAGGGGACAAGGACAGGATAGCGAGGAGAAACACAGAGGGGAGCGATAACAAGAAAGGACCGGGAAAGCTTTGTACGTTACTTACAATATACCTCCACATTTCAGCGCGTGTTCCTCGGCCCTTCTTCTCCGCCGGTTTTCGGACAAAAGGCTGCATGAAATGACGGACATGTTGATGACTCCCGACTGCCCGCACAACCCGGGCCTGTAGTTCCGGCACATGTATCTAGCAGTCATATCTGTAACAAATAAAAATAATTATGGGGGACATTTAAACTCCGCTTATAAGATTATGACGCGATAGCGTAGGCTATTAACGCGCACATAAAGCCTTGCTTTAACCAGGCTGTATAAACATGCCTGCCTGGCATAGCCAGGAGTAACGTGAATGCAACGGTCCTGGCAGGCTTATTCTGATATCACCCTCCCCTGTAAAAGGAGCGGCCCGAGTTGGCAGCTCTTGCCAAACGCAACGTCATGTCACCGTATACGTCCAGTCAGTGTGCGGCTATGTCAGGCAGCGCAATAATCGTGATTTTTTCTCTTATAACGCCAACGCTAACAGTCAACGAGGTCTTTAACACTATAGCGTTCAAACAGTACTCAGACTTAGTCAACAACGTTGTGCCTGGAGGCCCGCGAAAGGATGCACTGCAATCAGTCAAAGTAAGGCTGTTTGTTTTTTGTTTTTTTCAATATGCAACATTGCTTTTGTTTAATGTAAACATTGACATAAAATGAATGTTATCGAGCATTTCATCTATTCATTATAATGTACAAAGGAGTACATGTGTCGCTACCATTTTTCAATATTATTTATGCTTTGTAACTGAAGTGTTGCATTATGCTTGTTTTCTGTCTTATATGGTTCAGATGTTGTGGGTTGCTGTCTGTACTAGGGAGTCAACACCAACTCAGGCATGCCGCCATTTGCCTTGACTTCCCCATTCTTTTAAAATAAAGTTACTGTCAATTCCAATTTCAAAACATTTTCCTTCCAGCTGCATTCTAACACTCTTCATGGTAAGACAAGGCTGGAGCAGAATGGAATATTTGTGTTGTTGACGACTAACTGCTCGTGGCATAAAAACTATACTACCGTCCCAGCCGATAGAGCTTCGTTTAAAACTGCACCAGACTCTCGCGCGGGGCAGTAAACATCGTCGTCTTCTTCAAGTTCCACCTGTGCCGCTCATTCATTTAACCTATGAGTAAATATGTAGCCATTCACACCCGCCATTTGTCCGAGTGTAGCCGAGGTTCATTAGCGTGCCGTCAGGCGAATCCACCATGCAGCGTGACAGAATTCTGAATACTTTCCCATTCCCAAACTTACTTAAGTGCACCCTCTGTAATTTTGTGGGTTCTGAGTAGGCGTTATATGAGATGTAGTTGTCATGAGATTAGGCATTGTGGAGGGGATAGGACAGATGTCATTGTTACTTCTAGACCAAGAACTGTGGCGCAACGTCCACAAACACGTGAATGGAAACACAACACAAGCGCACACTACCAAACGTAATATGAAACGGAACACGAATTCCCTCTTCAACACTCAGCCACAACTTCCTCTTCTACTCCCAAGTTCATCACACTCTCACATCCTCTTCTTTCCCAAGCAGATGTCTAGCCAACAATAAATGTTAGCAGCACAATCATCCCAGTCCGTCACTCACATCGTCCAAACATGACAGCCACAACTTCCACCACATAGACACAAACTAGAAAAACCACCACATATCTACAACTGCCACGTATAACGTTCACGTTCACTCCTAAAACATCTAAACAACGAGTCCAGTTCTTAAGATTTTAACGGTCAAACAATCAAGGCAATCCTTCATTCAAACGCTGGAGACCTTGGCAAATCTGACCAGCAGCAGTTCATTACATACCACGATGACTTTCTTCTTCACGGGCCCAAAATCTTTCTTAAATACAGGCCCATCTTCTGAAACGTCCTCAGTAAGACATCAAGTCCATCCAAAAACCATCTCTAATGAACACAAGTCCTTCGCAATAACTCAGGAGCATTCCTCAAGAAAGGAAAGTTCCTTTCCGCGTGATGATAGGGAGGCTTCACTAACACATGTGCTATCTTTATTTTGTATCCAAAACGCCTCTTAAATTTCCCGGAAAATCTTTTCTCGACTCTTACCTAAAATCTTGAGCCTACTCAGCAATGGCTCACACTTACACTTTTAGCCAAGGCTTAAAAAATGAAACATTTGAGATAGGCCAGACAGACCACTTGAATCCAGCTGCCAGCCTAGTGATGCACAACAGGAAATTTTTTTTTTTTTTTTGCAATTAATAAAACATTTCAGATAGGCCACATAAACCACTTGTATACAGCTGCCAGACATCTGGCGCACCATAGGCATTTTTTTTTTAATTTTTCAGCTAACTAAATAGCAATTTAAATATTTATTTAATTTACTAACTATTGCCTTTAGCCAATAAATGGATTTGAAAAGTTGGAGAGCACCCTCTAACCCCCCCCCCCCCCCTTCATTTCAGATAATGAAAGCTCACGTGTATCGTTTTTCCGAAGTTTAAAGAACACCAGCGAAATACAAAGAAATATATATATCACGTGACTGGCGCATTCGTGCGCCACGATTGTGCTTCTCTAAACCTGGGTTTCAGTAAATGAAATCAGCTGCGGCCTTGAATCTTCAACCCTATAGCAGTGACAAGCCGATATGCCTGC